>NC_090437.1:855408819-855714514 GCF_031143425.1 Pleurodeles waltl
GCCTTTTGCCTACAAAGCGCCCTGCCCTATGGGTTACCTAGGGCATACCGTAGGGGTCTCTTATATGTAGAAAAAGCAGCATTTTAGGTTTGGCAAGTACTTTGAAATGCCAAGTCGAATTGACAGTGAAACTGCACACACAGGCATTGCAATGGCAGGCTTGAGACAAGGATAAGGGGCTACTGAAGTGGGTGGCACAATCAGTGCTGCAGGCCCACTAGTAGCATTTAATCTACAGGCCCTGGGCACATATAGTGCACTGTACTAGGGACTTATAAGTAAATTAAATAGTCCAATTGGGAATGATCCACTGTTACCATGTTTAAAGGGAAAGAGCATATGCACTTTAGCAATGGTCAGTAGTGGTAAAGTGCACAGTCTGAAAAGCAGCAAAAACAGTATCTAAAAAGTGGAGGGAGGCTGGCAAAAAGTTAGGGGTAACCACCCTAAGGCTGTCAGGTCTACCATGAGGCAATGCACCTCCTTTGTCAATGGCACAGGGTCTATCATGACTTGCATGGCATGATTGGTACAGCAGCATATTCTGTACCAGAGAGGTGAATGCCAAATAGGATATTGTATTGTCCATGATAAAACGTATCAGATGGGGTACCACATATTGTTTTCTACCTTGCCCAACATTTCAGCCAAGAACAGACTCTTCTATGTAAATTGTTGACATCATCAGGTTTGGCTACTGATTCTTTCAGGAGAGAAAAGGCATGATTGATGTTTAAGCAGTTAGGAAACTCACCCTGGGTTAGGAAGGAGTTGATTAAGCTGGTCCACTGGAGAGCAATTTGGAGGATTGTGGTTTTAGTATGGATATCCAGGATGTGGTAACCAGGTTAACAAGATGACCAGAGGACAGATATATCAAGATATTAGCATGCAAACAGTGTAAAAGGTTAGACAGCTAGTCGGTGTTTTTCTCTTGATTTTAGGAGAGAATATGAGCGGGGACAATACAATGTATCATTTAGAATATCTTACGTCTGCAAACAACTCTGCAAATTCATGCAAAGGTAATGCATTTAATGGAAGGACAGTGGAGGCAGGCCAATTTGAACGAATGTCAGACAACATTGAAAAAATGCTTGGAATAGTTCCTAGTCATATCTTTCTCTGATTTTTAGAAGCAAGCTTTGACATTGTCAATGTATTTCTTGTTGCATCATTTACAGACTCGTAGGTTGGGAAGAATAGCAAGTGAATGAGTTTTGACATCATTTTCACATCCTAGATCTGCCATTTCCCTCCCCTTACTATGCAGGCCAAGATCAAATTGGCAAATTCCTTAAACTTATTGCTATTCTGCTAAAAAGAAGCAAGTCCACTGAAGATGTCAAACACATTACTATTCTAATGAAAAATGAATGAGTTAACTTCTGTGGGTGTGGTCTGCCAGGTCATATGTAAGAATGCACTAACATTGTACTCTCCATCCCAAAAGAGTGATGGACTCTTAACCATACACAGTATGTTATGTCAGCAAAATTGTAGAAATGGGAAATGGAAATGGGTTAAGGGAGAAATCAGAGATGCTGGATATTACTCTCTGCCTCATCACTTTCCTAGACATGGACATCTTCAGAATGACATGCATATCTTTACGATAGCACTGCAACCAACTGCCTGTGTCTTTAGTATGAAGCTGCCATTCCAGAAACTCCAACTTCTGATATTGATTTAGAGTTTTCATTTTATCTTTGACATAACTTTTATATACATTATATGCATGTGTCTTAATCAATGGTACTACCAGTTTAATCCTTTCTGTATCTTCACAAAGGGAAGATGCCAAGTTCAAAATGACTCTAAATATGCCCCAAAGTGTTTGACTACAAACAGCCAGTTTCAGAAACACTTCTAAGCCAATTTCTTCTAAAACCATGGCTGGCAGTATAGTTCTCTGTAGTTTGGATATCATCATAACAAACTGTTTATGAAGAAAATATTCCTCCAATATGAATCACAAATCCACAGAGCAAAGGGTTTGGGTGTAGCAATGCAGTAATTGGATTACCCAGTAAGGACAACATGTAACATGTGGAAAGTTATAGCTGACAGTCCAAGATGGCCACCACCATCTATCACCCTCATGAGAGTCTGTGCACTCTTGTCATCTGTAGTTCTTGTGTGGCAGTATTCAAACATACATGCATACCTACAGACATACACACACTCATTCCCATACACACAACACCCCACAAGCATACACACACTCACCCCCTCTCTACATACACACACGCACACCCCCATGCACGCACACAACACACAACAACCCCCCCTCGCCTCACAGACAATCGACTTACCTGGTCCGACGATCCTCCAGGAGGGGACGGGAGCCATGGGGGCTGCTCCGCCGACACCACACCGCCAACAGAACACCGCCACGCCGAATCACAGGACGTGATTCGCTGGGCGGGGTTCTGTTGGCATGGCGGTGGAGGTGGGGCAACCTCCACTTCCCCGCCGCCTACCAGTATGGCTGTTGGCGGCTCTCCGTCCGTAAAAGGATGGAGAGCTGCCAACGGTCATAATAGGCCGAGCGGCAAACTGCCACCACTGGCGGTCTTCCACACGGCAGTCCCTCAGCGGTCTTGGAAAAAGACAGCAGAGGTCAAAATGACCCCCTAAGTGTGTTGCCATAGTCAAACTGGCTGGTAATGAGAGCATGAGTAACTTTCTTGTGTTGACAGGAAGCCACGTGAAAAAAATTCTGAGCATGCAAAGTGTGTGGAAGCAGGCTGAGGCGATGGAATTGACCTGACACCTCATGGAGAGGTTGTTGTCTAGGATGATACCGAGTTTTAGGGTGTGGTCTTTCCATGTGGGGGTGGGGCCGAGATCTGTCGACCTACATGAATCGTCCTAGACGGCAGAGTGTTTGCCGAACATGAGATCTTCCATCTTGTCTGTGTTCAGCTTTAGGAAGTTGTCCTTCATCAATGCTGAGACTCTCTTCGTGCAGTTGTAGAAATTCGTTTTCGCTGATGTGGTGTCGGCAGAGAGCTATAGGATGAGCAGAATGTCATCAGCATAGGAGATGATGTTAAAGTGGGTGAGATCTGATGATGTCAGCAAGGGGAGTCATGTAAATGTTGAAGAGTGTGGGGCTAAAGAACTAGCCCTGAGGAACGTCAGAGATGTTATGCTTGGTTTGCGGTTTGAAGGGGGTGAGGTGGATTCTCTGGGTGTATTGCATGATGAAGGACACGAGTCATCTGAGCGCGTCATTGGTTATTCCTGTCTGGCACAGGCAGTGGATGAATGTGTGGTAGAAAACCATGTCGGAAGCGGCAGATAGGTAGAGCAGGATAAGGGCAGCGGATTCTCCTCTGTCGAGTAGGGCACAGATATCATCTGTAGCAGGTATCAGGGCTGTCTCTGTGCAGTGGTTGGTTATGAAACCTGATTGGGAAGAGTCTAGTAGGTTGTTTCTCTCCAGGTGTTTGGTGAGTTGGAGGTTGATGGCCTTCTTTGGCAGGGAACGGGAACAACAAGATGGGTCTGTAATTTTGTAGTTCGTTGGGGTCTGCAGAAGGTTGGTTTCTGAGGAGGGGTCTGACCTCAGTGTGTTTCCAGGCATAGGAAAAGGCGGCTATGACTAGCAAAGCATTGATGATGGTAGAGAGTGGGCAGGTGATCTTGTCTCATCTGAGGTTGAAGAGACAGTAGGGGCTGGAGTCGGTGGATGCTCTGAGGTGGATCTGAGAGTTGTGTCTTAGTCACTGAGTTGGTTCCAGGTATTGAGTGGGTGGTCAGCTGGAGTGATTGGGATCGAAGTTCCTGTGCTTTTGATGGCTGGGTGTCAGGTGAACTCTCTGACAATGGTTCGGTTGGTGCTGGTATCGACTTGGATGATCAGAGCCTCCCTCTTTGCTGCTCTGATCTATCAGCCGTATCCATTGAGGGCTGATTTAAAAGCGGCTCTGTCAATTTCTTTACTGCTGGAGCGACATTTCTCAAGTTGTTTGTATCTGCTTTTTGTCTTGCTGAGTTCTGGGGTGTACCATTGGGCTTGTTTGGCTGGTTTGTGGGTTTTGTCTTAAGTTGAACTCATAGCTAGTAGTTATTGTCAGCATAATCTTGGGTACATATTTCCCCATGATCAAAGTAGAATTTAGGATTATTTCAAACTTGA
This sequence comes from Pleurodeles waltl, assembly GCF_031143425.1. NCBI lineage: Eukaryota > Metazoa > Chordata > Amphibia > Caudata > Salamandridae > Pleurodeles > Pleurodeles waltl. The sequence continues at coordinate 855,412,967 of NC_090437.1, forward strand.
GAAAATAAGATCTATACCAGCCCCTTAAAAAGGTTCCCAACCCATCATGTAGTCACCTTTAATCCACATGCAAACTAAATGTCCTATGCAGGCTAAAAAGCTAGATAAATACTGCTGTGAATGGCACACTCATTTCCTGTCCAGAGGGGGAACCTTCGACATCAACACAATAGAGCACACAATGACAAACATTCAGACATTCAGACCAAATTTGAAGGGAGAAAAAAGGTGAAAAGAGAGGCACTGTTAGAACTATGGTCCATTTTGAGGTGACCCTGATCTGCAACCACCCAGAACCCAGAGGTTTCCACACCTTCCCCACCAAGCACAGGAACAGAGGTGCTCTCTCCGATGCCTGCTATCCTAGCCTTTCCCCCACTAGGCTACACCAGTCCACCAGCTGTGGGACCCAGAGGGGATGCCAGTTCCAGCACAGGTTGGTGCTGGGGTTCCCCCAAGTTCAACACCCCGTCTGCCTAGCTCATCATTCAAAACCTCAGCAGTGTAGGGAGTATATACTCTAACCTATCCAGTAGAATGCTCTCAGGTGGCTGGGAGGTTCATAGCGGTCCTGGACACTGACACCACCAGTTAATGGGAGGGAAAAAACTCCCAGTCTTCCAGGGTCAGATGTCGGAGAGGTAGCCTAAAAGTACACTTGCCCAAAGTATGGCTAGGCAGCAGAAGAGAGGACAGAAAGTGAGCTTGAGCTTCTGTTCCCACCAAGAGTGCACAGCACCAAGTGAAGGAGGCAGCCCAGGTGGGAGTTAGAAGAAAGGTGCGGGTTGAGGAGAGCAATAGAGAGTGAGCTCTCTCCTGGGAAGCTCAAAGGAAGTACAGAGCAGTGCGCCCTCCCCCAGAGGTGAGTTGAGCCAGGCCCCAGGCTTCATGCGAAGATGAGTAGAATCAGAAGGGAGGTCCCCATTGGGATCCCAAACTGCACCACACCATCAGTGCAGGACAGACGCCAACCAAGAAATAAGGAATCCGAGTACCCTAGTCGAAACCCAATTAAGGCACAGGAGAAGCAAAATGCACCTTTACGTATGCACGAGGAGAGTGGCAACAAATATGTCTTTCACTCCCCCTGAACGAGCAGGTCAGACTGACCCTTAATGAGATAGTGTCTAAAGAAGAAGGTGAGACCTTCGTATCACCATTTTGCCACCTGCTCGCCCGCTGGACTAAAGGGAGGGTCAGTATGATAAACCCTGACTGGAGGAGGGACCCTCCGAACTAGAGCATATGGCCATCCTGGAAGACTACATCCGGCATGGAGGGGGAGATCCCAGGTTAAACTTCCCCTATATGTAGGAATGCCTGAGAAGAAGGGAACGCTAAGATGAGGAAACACTCAAACAGCTGGTTCGAGCCAAAATATGACCATTATTACAGAAGGGCACCTCAGAGACCATCTCTGTGTCATGGGCACAGATTGACAAAAAAGGGCTCAGGACCAAACTACCCTCATTGATGGATGGGCAGGAAAATTGATCTTATGTTTTGAGAAAAACACAGCGGAAATAAACCTAGCAATATGTGATGTCAAGAGTCTACTCAGAGGCTTCATCGGAGATCATACTAAGACAGTATTTCCCCACACCTCCATCCAATATAATCACGCTGACTAATATTGTGCATGACAAGGGCACATTCAGTTAATCCAGACACCAGATATGGACGGCCCTGAGGGATATGTACGCTGACTGCCCGAATTGATTGCGGAGAGTAAGAAGCATGGGGAAATCATGACTGACTTTCTAGACAGCATGAGGGAATGATGGGACAAGCGACAGGACAACCATGGACCGACACAGCCACCAAGTTGCATCCTTTGTCAATATCCTCAGAAAAGTGGGCCCTACTCAAATACAGAGTGGGCTGGATAGAGTAGTAGAGTCGGACATCAAACCTTAGCAAATGCAGGCCCACACATTACATTTCTATAGATAGAAACAGGAAAAGGATGGGGAAAATCAGGAGCAAACCCAGAGAGACACCGCTTAATTCGTCAAACATAAGACCACCTTTGAAGGAGCTGCGTTAGCAGCAGGCTCACAATGGCACCAGTCTTGCAGGGAGCACTGCCACAGAAACCCAGAGGGTTTCTACCCCGTCCTAGTGGCAGAGGTCAGGGGGGCTGGCAGAAGGCAGATCTTAGAGAGTGCTATTATTGCCACAGTATAAAAAAGTCTTCCTTTTTGCCTTGCTCACCCCAATCATTTTGGACAGATACTGGTGGTTACTGACTCTTGGCTGTACTCTGGGTACTGCTTACCAGTCCCAGGGACAGCACTCTGTGTAAAGTGGATTTGCAAATTAAGCTAATTATAATTGGCAATATTAACCTACCTATAAGTCCCTAATATATGGTAGGGCATGTAGGTTTGGGAACCCTAGCATAGGTAGTGCACCCATAGGTGCACTGATGAGGTACTAAGTGTCATTTTAAAGGCAGTCCTGCCTTACTGGCTGCTTTTAAATTAAAGTTACATGCAAATTCGAATTTGAAATTAAAAGTACTTCCAAAGTCTTAAACTACCTTATTTTTACTCATAAGTCACCCCTAATGTGTGCCCTATGTGCCCTTAGGGCTGGGTGCCATGTAACTACAAGCAGGGACCTTATAAAAATAGTTTTATAAGCCTTGGTGAGGTAAAACAGCCACATTTGTTTTCCCTCATTGTAGTGAATGGCCTCCATAGGCTAGAATGGGGAGACTTCATTTAAATTTATGAAGTCCCTTTAAATGACAGATGACACAAATTTGGCATCAAATTAATTGTTATAATACATTTCACAGCTTACAATTGCTGGATTTAATATAACTTGTTGAGGTAAAGAGTTTTAAACTTTACCTAAAAAGTTGCCAACTGTAGTGTTTTGCTGCTTTGCTCTGATTGGCCAGCCTGTGGCAGCCTGGTCAGGCTGCCTTGATGAGGTGTGAAGTGGCCTGGACTCAACACAAAGAGATGTGATGGGGGGAGGAGATCTTCCCTCAGCAGATGGAGAAGCAGGAATGGGAGGGCTGCCAAACTGGTCTTTAAAGGCAGAGAAAGACATTTGGAGCAACCCAGCACCTCCCTCACATCCTGTAAACCCATACAATTAGGTGTCCGCTTGATTAGATTAGGAGAGGGCAGGAGAGGGGTGCCTTTAGGATTTTTAGCCACACCAGTGGGTGGGCTCAGCCAGCTGTCACTCCAAAAATAATTTTCAGCCATGATGGATTTTTGAGGAATGTTGCTCCCTGGGATTGATTTTTGCCACGCTTCCCAAGAAGTGGTTATCACAGGGGGAAGGACCCGGCGCATAATTGGAGAACCAGGACCCCCTGTTTTTTTACCCAGGAGCAAGGATAAAACTGGCAGACCTGCACCCACACCTCAGATCCCTACAAGGAAGAGCTGTAGGAGAAGAAGGACTGCCCTTCTGGACCCCTGACTTGCACCTGGACACTGCACTCTTGAGGAGAGGACTGCAGCAGCTGCACACTTGGGCTTCACCACAAGAAGGACTTTGCCTGGCTTTAACTGTTTCAAGGAGGGACTCCCTCTTTGTTACAGGTGAAAAATTACTAACCAGAGTTCCCCGCACCAACTCCTGGAGAAACTGACTAGCTGAGCACTGTCCAGTGGCCAAATTGGAGTTCGCACCAGGTGCATTCTGGGAGTTGTAGTCCACACCCTGAAGGCACATCTCAGAGCTTCTGGAACTTTGGGGTGAGCTGTGGACCTGAAGAGAATCTTAAAAGAACATCTGGGAGAAGATCCAAAAGCTTTGAGACGTTTGGAGAACTTTTGGAAAAAAGCTCCATAAAGGGACCGACCCGCTACGGCAACTCTAGCCAGCTTCCCTCAACCTTGACCCGACCTGACTTGCAGATTCTCTCCAGTGAGGAAAATCTCCAGAAAAGTGACTAAGTCTGAACATAGGAAGTTGACTGGGACCTCCCAGGCAGTGTATCCAAAGAGGGCTCCGGGGACGTCGAATGTCGGATCAATATTCAGGTTTCAAGTCCGAGGAAGAGTTCCAGGAGGTCAGATTGGACTGGCGACTTGGTCCCGCTGATGAAAATATCCAGAAAAACATTGAAGTCCTAAGGTAAACTTTTGACCGAGGCCTCCCGCGGGCTGTAGCTGAGCAGGGCTCCATTTTGATCGGTCAAGTTGCGACCAGATGACCAGATTGGCGCTATTCGTTTCTAAGTGCTAAAAATCTCTGGTTTCCTTTATCTGATTTTATTCGCTTTGATGTCATTTTAAAGTTAAAAATATGTATTTTTTTCATAAATTGGTTTTGAATTTTTAAACTGTTTCTTGTGATTTATTTAATTACTGATTTGTGATATTTGCATGCTTTACGCTTTGTCTCCTAAGTTAAGCCTTGTCGCTCGTTGCCAAGGGTTGAGCTAGGTTTATTTTATAGAGACCTAACTGGACTTGAATGAAGGTCAATGGCCTATTGCTCAGTGTAGGTACATACATTAGGAGAAAAACCATGCCTTTACTTGCATTTGGGAAAACTCAGGGCTGCTGTACGTTTTGTTGATAGGGAATCCACACTAGAGTCCACCATTTGGGTGCCTTTCAGGGTGCCTAGGCTCCATTCCACTGCTGGTCTCCCAGGGCAGGTTGGCAGGCCAGGGGGAGGGCAGTCTGATGAGGGGTCAGGGCTGCTCCCCATCCATCCATAATAGCAGGCACCCAGGGCAACGTATGTAAGTTCTTACTGGCGGGCTACAAATCAAAAGGACCCCAATCTTCAACAGCAGACCTCCAGCTAATGGAGGCACCCTTTCAGTTCCAAAACAAAGCAATGTTTAAGTGCCCTGGAGCAAGGTTTTCCCTGCACTTGGGATAATGATGTCCTCATAAAAACTTCAAAGTCCACACAAATCTAACAGGTTATGAAGTAACAACATGGTACCAGACCAGTAGGGGAATACACCAGAGCAGTCAGCCTTCCCACTTCATTACCCAAATTTCGACAAGCCTTGGCAGCGCACCTGACTCCCACCATAATCAAATGATCTGCCTCCTCCTCTCCCCTTAAGGCTTCCAAACATCCAAAGTCTGCTCATTGGATCATGTCCCTCCAAAACAGCAAGAGTAACATCTGGGTTAGCAGGCCTAAAACAGCCTTTATTTGAGGAGAGGGGGTGCCAGGAGAAAAAAGGACTCTCTAAATGACCATCACAGCCACATGCGAGGGGCACGGACACGCTCACTGCCACATCCGGCCTATCAGTCCTATCACTTGAGGCCTCCCACCCACACATAACGTCCGGAGAAGAATTGGCCTGATCCCAGTAATTGCCACATCAAACTCACACAGAGGTTATGGAGCACCTCTCCAACCCCTTCAGCATATCACAATAAAAAAGTATTTCATAAAGATCTAGGAAAATCCCAGCAACCAGCAAAAGAAGCCCAAGGTTTCCAGGAAAGGGGTGTGGGCAAAACACCTGACTCCATTAGGGAGAACCTAATTGCACACCATGTGCTTGTATCTCTATGAGAGTATCACACTGCTTATCTCACCTTCATCAATTATTGCAAAAAACTGGTTGCGTCTGAACAGTGAGAAAACAAAACTTGCTAGTAGGATCAGCCACTCCAGCCCATCTTCCTTTCACCTCTCAGTCTTCACTAAGGAAGTCAGGCTGCGTCATTCCGGCTCGCCTGTGCACCGAAGCGATAGGGCTGTGCGTCGAATTTCCGGTCGCAATGCGGGTGCTGAGTTGATCCCGCTCGGGAAGTCGGGATGCGTTGTTTACGGCAGGCTGTTTGTTGATTTTCGACGCACAAGGAGTTTCCTTGAAGAGATGAAATCTTTTTGGCCCGAGACTTCAGAAACCAGGATGCAAGCTCAATCCAAGCCCTTGGAGAGCACTTCTCAGCAAAGTAATAGGTCTGTCTGTCAGAGTCCCAGTAGGAAGTTAGGCAGTCCATTGTGTGAGGGCAGGCCACTAACTAACCTTTAAAATGTAAGTGTCAGGCCCTCCACACTCCCAAACCAGGAAGACTCATTCAGTATGCAGATGAGTGCAGATGTGACTGACTATCATATGTTAGTGCCTGTCTAGGTGAAATGCAAACCAGCCCAGACGTGGATTGGAGACAGGCTGTAAGGCACAGATGGATTTTAAGTGCAGAGAAATGCTCACTTTCTAAAAGTGGAATTTCTAAAATAGTGATATAAAATCCAACCTCACCAAGAAGCAGGACTTTCTATTACCATTCTGGCCATACTATATATGACCTGGTTACCCCTTTCTGATCAAAATCTACCACTCAAACAGGATGTGAGGGTAGCCCTAATGCTATCCTATGAAAGCAGCAGGCCTCATAGTAGTAGAAAACAAATTTAGGAGTTTTCCACTACCAGGACATATAAAACACACATGTACATGTACTGCCTTTTATCTATATATCATCCTGCCGTGTGGGTTACCTAGGGCCTACATTAGGGGTAACTTATATGTAGAAAAAGGGGAGTTTTAAATCCTGGCAAGTACTTGTAAATGCCAAGTCGAAGTGGTAGGGAAACTGCACACACAGGCCTTGCATTGGCAGCCCTGAGACATGGTTAAGGGACTACTTATGTGGGTGGCGCAACTAGTAGCATTTAATTTACAGGCCCTGGGCACATGTAGTGCACTTTAATAGGGGCTTATAAGAAAATCAAATATGCCATTTTGGTATGAACCAATGTTACCATGTTTGTAGAAAGAGAACATATGCACTTTAGCACTGGTTACCAGTGGTAAAGTGTGCATAGTCCTAAAAGCAGCAAAAACAGTGCCAGAAAAGTGGAGGGAGTCAGGCAAAATGTTGGGGGACAACCACCCTAAGGCTGAGAGGTCTAAAATGTGTGTCCCCCAGCTGAAAGAGGGGAGAGCTACCCAACCCCTTGGGAGCTCTCATCGCTAAGGTGGAAGTATCTGGAAAGACCATCAGCATTGGTTCCACCATAAAGTCCATCCCCTGCAGGGAATGGATCACTCAAGAGTTTAAGACTTTCACCCCTCATCTGCATGAGCCATCTGAGGACCCTGTGGTCTCTTTGAACATGGAAGTGAGTCCCAAACAGGTAGGGTCTCAGCTTCTTCAGTGGTCAGACCACAGCAAATACTTCTCTTTCAATGGCAATCCACCGCTGTTCCTGTGGTAATTGTCTTCTGCCGATAAAAACTATTGGTTGGTCTAGGCCCTCCTCGTTCAGCTGTGCTAGAACCACCCCATGCCGTGCTCTGAAATGTCTGTCTGCACAATGAACTTCTTGGAGTAGTCAGGGGCCCTGAGCAAATGTGCTGTGCATATGGCTTCCTACAGGGAGTCAAAGGCTTTCTGACAAGCCTCTGTCCAATTCACCAACCTAGGTTGTTTCTTAAATGTGAGCTCTGTTAAGGGGGCCACTATGGTGCTATAGCCCTTAAAAAATCTGCGGAAGGTTCTCACCTTAGTTTGGGTTCTAGGTAATTGCCAGGTCATGATAGTCTCAATCTTGGCCCGGAGGGGCGGCACCTTGCCACCACCTACTAGGTGTCCCAAGTACACCACGGAACCCTGCACAATCTGGCACTTACTGGCCTTGATGATCAGGCCTGCCTGTTGCAGAGCCAGAAGCACCTCCATGAGGTGGAGCAGGTGTTCCTCCCAGCTGGAACTGAACACGGCAAGGTCTAGGTAGGTTGCACAGAATTTATCCTTGCCAGCTAGGATCCCATTAACCAACCGTTGGAAGGTAGCGAGGGCATTTGTCAATTCAAAGGGCTTTACTCTGAACTGGTAATGTCCATCAGGAGTAGAAAATCTGATCTCTCCTTATCCCCCTCGGTCAAGGCAATCTGCCAGGACCCTGATGTGAGATCAAAGGTATTGAGGAATTTGGCAGCATCTTGTATAGGAAGGTGGCTTTCTTCTAGCATGGTTACACCCATTTTTTACCTGGGATCCAGCTAGTCAGGACCCCAGTGCTCATAGTTTGTGGCCTATATGTCAGTGTGTTTTACTGTTTTGTCAGTCTGCTTGACTGTGTCACTGGAGTCCTGCTAACCAGAACTCCAGTACTCATGCTCTCTCTGATTCCACATTTGTACTTACATACTGGTCACCCAGTACTCCACTCCAAATTGACATACTGGACCCCCATTATAAATCCTTAGTGTATGCTACCTAGCTACCCAGGGCATTGGGGTTCCAGGAGATCCCTATGGACTGCTGCATTTCCTTTGCCACCTATAAGGAGCCCATACAAACACTTCTTCAAGACTGCCATTTCAGCCTGAGTGAAATAGTTTAAGCACAATTTCACAGCCATTTTCACTGCACCAGGTCACTTATAAGTCACCTATATCTCTTACCTTCAGACCCTGAAGGCTAGGTCCATAGTACCTGCATGTGAGGGCACTGCTGCACTGATAGAGGTGCCCCCATGTTGTCCAGGCCTATTTTCCCAGACTTCGTGAGTGTGGGGACACCATTATAAGTGTGCACTACATATAGATCAATACATGTAGGTAGCTTCACAGTGGTAACTCCAAATGTGGCCATGTGAGGTGTCTAGGAACTGGAAACTGAACCCCCAATCAGATTCTGGTTTTGGGGGGCCAATTCCATGCACCCTGGGGGCTCCTCCATGGACACCCAGTACTGCCATACCAGTCTTCTGAGGTGTTCACTGCAGCCCCAGCTGCTGCCACCTCACAGACAGGCTTCTGTCCTCCTGGGGCTTGGGCAGCTCTATTCCAGGAAGGCAGAACAATGCATTTCATTTGGGACAAAGGTGTTACACCCTATCCCTTTGTAAATAGATGTTACAGGCATGGGAGGGGTTTCCCACAAGAGCCTCTGGCAGTGCTTTGAAGGGCACAGATGGTGCTCTCCTTCCATAATCCAGTCTACATTGGATCAGGGACCCCTAACCCCTGCTCTGGCATGAAACTGGACAAAGAGAAGGGGAGTGACCACTCCCCTGTCCATCACCACCCCAGGGGTGGTGCCCAGAGCTCCTCCAGAGTGTCCCTGGGGTTTGCCATCTTGGATTCCAAGGTGTTGGGATACTCTGGGAGAATCTGATTGGCCAGTGCCAGCAGGTGACATCAGAGACCCCTCCTGATAGGTCCATCCCTGGTTGGGTGACCAATCCCCCTCTGAGGGCTATTTAGGGTCTCTCCTGTGGGTGTTTCCTGAGATTCGGACTGCAAGACTCCAGCAGAAAAACATCTGCATCCTTTACTTCACCTTCTACCATTGGATCAACAGCAGAACTGCTCCTGGAACTTTACAACTTGCAACAAAGTATCCAAGGCTACTACTGCAACTCGGTAACTCCAACTCCTGCCAGCAACTGCAACAATTTCCAGGTTGTGCAGTCCCAGAGGACTGTCTTCAGCTTGCACTGGAAGAATTGAAGGAATCTCCTGTGGAGTGCCGGAGTCACTTCTCGAGGCAGGCACCTCCCTGAAGTGACGAGCAGTCCCCTCTCCCGACAATTAGTGTGGATCCTGGAACATAGGTGGTGGACTGAAGAGGCTGTGACTGTCCAAAGGTCCAGCTGTCTGAATTTGGTGGAGGAAAGAGCTTGCCCCCGTGCCAGACAGTCCCCCTGTGCAATGCATATTTTGCAGCTCCTAGGACTTCTTTGCACTTTTACAAGAATTCCTTAATTCACAACCTAGTCCAGGTCTCCAGCACTCTATCCTGCGACACTCAGCTACCTGAGTTGTTCTCCAGCGGCAGGGTATTCCTTTGTGTAGTGCTGCGACAACTGCCATTTGAAACTCCTTTGTCCCCATGTTTTGGAACTCCTGTGGGTGCAGCCTGGTCTTCTGAGGGCTCTCTGAAGTGCTGAGTGCCCCCTCTGTCTCTTCATTCTTGAGACCTCCAGGTCCTTTCTGGGTCCGGGCAGCACCTTTTCTTGCCAAACATGTTTCTTGTATGAGCTAAGGCTTGTTGGCAGAATCTAGTGGCAAAAACCAGCCTGCACTCGTTGTGGGACATCTCTTGCGCCAAGCAGGTGCCCGCTACTGTCTTCTTTGGTGCATTTCTGACTTTTTCTTCTAACCGGAAAATCCACTTTTGCACCTCCATACAGGTTAGCAGGGGCTGCTGTTTCTCCTGGACTCCTCAGTGACTCTTGGACTTGGTCCCCTCTTGCCACAGTCTTCAGGTCCAGAAGTCCATCGTTGGTGTCTTGCAGTCTTGTTTGTTTTTTTGCATTATTCTTTATCTCGACTTCCAGTGTGTTCTGAGGAAACTTGTTGTACTTTACTCCTGTTTTCCTAGGATCTGGGGTGGGGTACTTTACTTACTTTTGGTGTTTTCTAACACTCTACACACTACTCTTGCCTAGGTGGGAAACCAACATTCGCATTCCACCATTTTAATATATGGGTTGTGCCCCCTCTAGGCCCATTGTAACCAATGCTGATTTTCACTATTTGCACTATTACCTGATGTTGGTTACTAGCTTATATTTTGTCTATAATACTTACCTCCTAAGGGAATATAGCCTCTAAGATAAGTTTGGCCTTATGTCACTAAAATAAAGTACCTTTATTTTTTATAACACTGAGTATTGTCTTTCTTGTGTGTGAGTACTGTATGACTACACTGGTATTGCAAGAGCTCTGCATGTCTCCTAGTTCAGCTTTGGCTGTTCTGCCTACAGGTACCTCTAGACAGCCTGGCTTGTAGACACTGACTACATTTCACTAATGAGGGATAACTGGACCTGGTATAAGGTGTAAGTACCATTGGTACCCACTACAAACCAGGCATATCATGTGGTTGAGGAGGTTCAAGTACTCCCTGTTCAACAGGTTTCGGAGTCTGAACCCTCTCAAGACAAGCCCTACATGGGAACAGCAGCATTATACTTAAGGGAGTTACAAGAAACAACATTACCGGAGGAAAAGGAGTGATGGGTAGCCGGGGCTGCACACAGACAGCACGCAACCTCATATACAAACACACACCCATGGGGAACGCAGTTATGCTACAGAGCTTAGTCAACGTAGCTCTGTCCCATTTACACCTACCAACATTTGCAGCCAAGGACAACATTATGGAAGAACTTCAAAGCAAAGTGGTTTGATTCCTACCTCTCTGAACTAGCAACAATGTACCTGAACGAATGCTCCAGTTGCAAAACTGTATTCCCCCAAACCTACTGTCATGGTCATGTTGTCGACTGTCCACAGACCAATGGGGCCTTTCAGGGTATTACACATCAACTACATCAACATGATTGATCATTTTGCTAACAATAGGTACCTGATCATAGTGGTTTGTCCATACTCTAGGTGGATAGAAGCTGGTCCTTGCATGCATTGAAACACCAAGGCATCAGAAATGTTCCTTGTCAGAGAGGTAATACCAAGGTGGGTGGTGCCAGATGTCATCCAGTTGGACAACGGAAATCACTTTGTTAACTCCATGTTTGACCGTATCTGTACCCTATAAGGGCATACCCATGAATAAGCTTCAGTATACCACCCTGAAGCAATGGAGTAGTTGAGAGGCTCAACAACCTTCTAGAAAACAAAATAAGTAAAGTTTGAACCAGCCATAATAAGAAGCGTCTCTATTGCTTGCCCCTAGCCTTGTTCACACTGAGGAACATACCAAGCAGCCATCACCACCTCACACCATAACCAGATAGTAGCAGGTAAACTGATGAGGACACCCATCCCCAAGACTTGTGTGAAATTAAGCACTGAGACTAGCTCTCAAGCTTTGGGGGATGAATTACATGTGCATTTCTCAGTCTTAACCAAAACAGCCAAGTTCTTATCCAAACCGGTCTCCCATCAGTTCTCCAAGTGTAAGACTGCCAAGCTGCTGTTTCAACTACCTTAACCTTTTCAAGAAGTCTATATTCAGAACTTTGTAAGGAAGTGGAAGCAAGCCAAATTCAATGGACCCTATAGAGCAATTTTCACCACACCTACCGCACTCAAGGTGGAGGGAAAAGATGTAGGGTTCCACCTTTCCGACATAGGGCTGCAACCTCTCATAGTGTACCCCCATGAACTGCACAGTGACTTGTCCTTGAACTGTCAAAATTAGAATTCGTGCTACAATGCAACCTACTAAAGTAGAGCCCCATAGGACAGTAGTAAATATGATCCATTATGAGACCTATCCTACAGAACTATACCTTCTGGCTGAGTCTGGTGACATCCAAACTGAGCTAGATAGGATGTGCAGGTAGAGGGCTATAGTGGAGGACACCATTTGGCACCAGGAGTTTCACAAGAAGAGGTACTTAGAGGTACCTAAACCACCTTACTGGTGCACAAACATGTATGCTCCTGCTTCTGTCTACAGTCCCAGGGTGACCCCTAACATGTCTTGGGTTGTCTTTATTAACTACAAATGGACCCTAGACATGGAATTTCAGTGCAGGGCCATCCACCTCAATGACATGAAGGAAAATGGGTCCAACAGGGGAGGGGAAAGCAATTGTATGGACACCCCGGGTTAGAAGATCTGAGACACTGAGGTAGACAGGTACAAGTGGATAGAAGGGAAGGGGCAACCCCTAACTGTACAGGAACTCACATTGTATTCATTTTGTTTCAGAGGCAAAGGAACCATTCCACTGGGCATGACCGAGAATTTTGGCACAATACTGCACATTCCGGACATGTAATGGGACACCTCCACATTGACGGACACCTACTGGTAGTGTGGTGAGTTCACTTATACCATCTCATCCCTGGATGGCGTGGCCTCTGCTCCCTCATTACCATACACATCCCAAACCCAGTCATCTCCATTAAAGATCTGTCTGAACTGTTCCAACACCCGCTGGGGAAGGAAACAACATTGCTGCATCAGATTAGAAGGAAAAGAGATGCTTATTATTTTGGTTGGGCTCAGTACAAGGACTTCCTGAGGTATTTAGACTGCTCACTGATGCTCAAGTATCAGCAGTGGGGTCTATACACTTCTTCACTTTGCAGACAAAAGCAAATGTGCACTGATTGCAGAAAACACAGTGGGAGATGCTCAAAATTATGAATAGTACTGTGCTCAGCCTTAATCCCATTAAAGAAGAGCTAAGAGCAATTTGCCTCATGGTCATACAACATCGTTATGTTTTGGACTTGATGACTGCAATGGAGGGTGGGATGTGTGCCAAGTTTGGTGCATCTTGCTGCACCTATGTACCTGGTAATGATATGGACAGTGGAAATTTGACACTTGCCATTCAAGCATTGCACTGACTGCAGAGAGACAAGTGTGAGGAGGGAGGTGCCCCTGAGCAGGAGCGGTTCATGGACTGATTCTCCTGGTCCCCCAGTGGATTACCGGTTTGTGCACGTCATTGTTGCCTGTTTTTATCATGTTACTGTTTTTGTGTGGTTTCCTACAATTGGGGGTTTCCTGCTGTAAAAATGCAGTCCCTAAATTGAGTGGGGCAACATTCGAGAGGGAGGTGGAATGACAAAGTGTTAACACTGTAGCAGATGGTGTAGTTGAGAATTCAATTAGAGGAGGGAATATTATCATCGATGTTGTCATCAGATCAATCAATATACAGACAGTCCTCAGACCCCAGTGCTGTAACTGTTCTCCGTAATGTTTAATTAAATGAACTGTTTCCTATTTTGCCAGACACCTCTTGTCTCTTGTTTTTTTAGGTAAAATCTAATTTGAGCAAAAAAGTGATGTAGACTGGAATAATTTACAGTGACATGGGGTAGAGTGTAACAGGATACAGTACAATGGCACAGAATGAAGTGGTGTAGAGTGGAATGCCATACACTGGAGTGGTAAAGAGTGAAGTATTGTACAGTGAATGGCATACATTTGAATAGCATACAGTAGAGGGGCCTACAGTAGAATATCAAAGAGTGGAGTAGTGCATAGTTAGATTTGGTCCAGTGGATTGGTGTATAGTGGAGTGACATAGAGTGGTGTGGCATATAGTGGCTGTTAAAAATGGGGTATTTGGTTAGCAGTCAGGTTACCCCCTGTCCAAGCAAGGACCGTCACTCTAGTCAGGGTAAGTCACACACAATCCAAATAATCCTGTGCCCACCCTCTGAAAGCTTGGCACTGAGCAGTCAGTCTTAGCTTAGAAGGCAATGTGCAAAGTATTTGTGTAATAAATCATTCAATAACTCCATATAGCACCACAAAAATACACCACATAGTGTTTAGAAAAATATATAATATTTATCTGATAAGATGCAGGTCAAAACGATTCCAATGCAATAAGTATATGTTGAGATATCACTGTAAAAGTGATATAAAGTGTCTTAAGTCTTTTAAAAGCAAACAAAGGGGGTCAATATGAACCCCACCGGTTCCGACCGCCAGGCCAGCGGCTGGGGCAAAGACCGCCACAGCGGTCTGAACTGCCATATAATGGATACAGTGAGGGCCACTGCCCTTCGGATAATGATCCCTTTTTCCACCAGCCTTTCCCTGGTGGGTTCCCCCTGGGGCCCCTGCACTGCCCATCCAATTGGCATGGGCAGTGTAGGGGCCCCCGTGCAGTGTCCCATTGCGCTGGTAACTGCCTGATTTAGGGGCAATGATCTGCACGACAGGTGCTACTGCACCTGCTGCACACCAACATTGGCAGCGGCTCCATTTGGAGCCGCTGTCAATGCTACAGCCCTTTTCCCCACTGGGCCAGCGGGGAAAACGTTTTACAGCTGGCGGGGAGTAGTCAGTCTGGCGGTCTTCTATTGACCGCCAGCGAGGATCTCAGCATTTTTTACCGCCGAGATCATAATGAGGGCCAAAGTCTCTTTCAAGCACAAAGTACCTGGTTCACATGCAAAGTCTCTGCAAAGACCCGTAGAGGAGGAGATGCGTGGAAACAAAGGGTGTGTTTGTCGATTTCTCAGGCCACACACGGCGATGCACCATTTAGTTTTCACGCAGGGACGGCTGTGAGTCCATTTCCAACGCTAGGTCTTGGATCCTGTTCAGGTTGAGGGGTTTTCAGACACCTCGAGAACGATACTGGGATTTCCTGCGCTGGCAGGATGAAGTCACAAAGCTGTGCCGATTTGGTGGGCGTTGCGTCATATTTTCTACCCCACGGCAGGCGCTGCGTCGATTCTTCTCTGGAAGTCGGGCAGCGCCGTTCCGGCTGGGCTGTGCATCGATCCAGTGGGCCGTGTGTCTAATTTCTGGTCACTACGCTGGCGCTGCATCGATCTTCTTGATGCGAAGTCAGGCTGCGTTGTTCCGGTTGTGCGTCCAGTAAAGTTTTCACTTCGTGCACGCTGTGCATCGTTTCTGGCTGGCTGTGTGTCGAATTTCGCCACACAAGGAGTCCTTCTTGTAGAGATTAAGGGGGTCATTACAACATTGGCGGTAAAAGGCGCCTACCGCCGTGCAGAAGACCGCCAATACACCGCGGCGGTAGTTCGCCACAGCTATTATGACACACATCTCGGAATCCGCCGAAATTCAGACACCCACACAACTCCCCACACCAAAGGTCAGTGTTAAACTGGCGAAAACAAAACCTCCACCTCCACGCCAACAGAAACGCGCCCATTCTATTACGACCCACGAATCCACTTGGCGGTCTTTCAACCACGGTATTCCATTGGCGGTACACACCGCCGCGCTCAAAATACACACACATCTCCAAAACACCGCCACATTGGACAATTCAAAATACACACAAGTGATACACATACACACACGACTCCCACACACCCAACACAATATAAAACACACATCCACATCACCCACAAACCCCTACAACCACAATTTAGAGACGAAGGCCAGAGAGACAGCACAGCCAAGACAACACCACCATACAGAGGCACACAACACCATCACCCACACCACATCCACGCACAAAACACCACACACCACTACACATTACCACACACATCAACACTCACACCGCCCCACACATCAGACACACCACCCCATGTCACGCCAAAGACACCCCTGCTTCTCCGAGGAGGAGCTCAGGGTCATGGTGGAGGAAATCATCCGGGTAGAGCCACAGCTATGTGGCTCACAGGTACTGCACACCTCCATAGCCAGGAAGATGGAGCTATGGCGAAGAATCGTGGGCAGGGTCAACGCCGTGGGACGGCACCCAAGAAATAGGGAGGACATCAGGAAGAGGTGGTATGACCTACGGGGGAAGGTGCGTTCAACAGTCTCCAGGCACAACATCGCGGTTCAGCGGACTGGCGGCGGACCCCCACCTCCTCCCCCACAACTGACAACATGGGAGGAGCAAGTCTTGACCATCATGCATCCAGAGGGCCTCGGAGGACTCGGTGGAGGATGGGACACTGGTAAGTCAAATCTTAACTATCATATCCCCCACCCTACCTGTACCCTCACCCACTCCCCTATCACTACAACTCCTCACTAATGTACTCATAACACAAACCACCCAACCCAACACTAAGCCCTGCATGACACAACTAAGCATGGACACCCAGCTCTAAAGCATGCCCACTGCACATACCCATACAACCCCCTAAACCACCATCACACAAGCTCCCACACAGGAATGCTTGCACTGGGGTACACGCTCACCCACCCATTGCACACCATTACACACACACATGCAATAATCATGCTCTTATGCCCCTGCAGGAACCCGAAGGACCGTCACCACACCAGAGGGTCCAGACAACACCACTCCACCCCCAGAAGAGGCCCACAGTGACGATAGCAGCTCTACCATACTGGATCCTGATGACCAGCCCGGACCATCGTGGGCCTCGGGACAGTCGGTTCCCCTTGCACAGGCACAGCCCAACACCAACCTTCCACCCTCTGGTAACACCAGCACAGCACCCACCCAGCGGGCCCAAACCTCCGTACCGAGGACAGGTCAATCAGCGGTGTGTCCACCACTACAGGGAACCCAGGAGAACCCACCACCCCAATAACAACAGGGACCTGGGGGCAGTGGTAGTGGGCACACGGTCCAGGGGACGGAGGCACAGGAACACAGGGGAACTAGGAGGGCTGCTGTGCGACAGGGGGCGGACAGGCCAAGGCAACCCACTCTCCACGAGGCCCTATCCTCCATCATGGGAGCATACCACCACTCCCAGGAGACGATGGCGACGGTCCTGGACAAGTTGCAGGAGACCCTGCGCCTGCAGGAGGAACAGTATTTGGGGTTCAGGGAGGAGCTCAGGACCATCAGCTCCGCCCTGGGCACCATCGTAGGGGTGCTGAAGGACATACAGCAGACCTTGAGGGACACCGTGGCACTCCATGGGGCCCCTGACACTAGCCAGTACGATGAAATGCCCACCACCTCCGCCGGCGCTCGTGGACAGGACGCCCCGCCACAGGACCACCACACCAGCACCCCACCCCCTGCAGATGGACAAGCGGTCCCTGAGATCCAGGAACAGGACAGAGCAAGATGGCAAGACCCCCGCCAGGAAATGAGACCACCCTGTTTGTCTTCCCACTGTCCCACTTTGTTACCCTGTCCATACTTAAACTGCCCCAGCTCCACTTCCTATGCCCAGATGGGCAGTGCACCTGTGAGACTAATAGACTGGACTCTGCCATGGACATTCCTCCGCCATCACCCATCCTCATTTTACAACCCCCTCCCATTTCTGAGCACTTCAATTAACACCCTTGAAACACAAAACAATCTGGAGTCAGTCTGTGATTTAGTAAATATGTATCATCAATGACAGTGTCATAATGCGTTTCCTATTGTAAAGCTGACATACCTATGTCACACATCACAAGTCCTTGAAGGATGCAAGCAGATGACACGTTGGAAACCACACCTGTGAAACCGTAATGGAAAGGTACAACTCAGTTACCAAGTACTGGTTGAAATCGACAGACAGGATAGAAGTAGTCATGTGAAAGTTAATGTAATGGTAAAAATGAAAATGTTCTCACCTGTGTGTCACTGGAAATATTGCTGTATGACTGACTCCTTGTTGTCGTTGTCTTCTTCCTCAGCTTCCTCCTCATCACTGTCCACAGGCTCCACAGGCTCCACAGCTGCTACAACACCATCATCTGGATCATCCTCCTGCAGAAAAGGCACCTGGCGTCGCAAAGCCAAATTATGAAGCATCGAGCAGGCGATGATGATCTGGCACACCTTCTTCGGTGAGTATAATAGGGAACCACCTGTCATATGGAGGCACCTGAACCTGGCCTTCAGGAGGCCGAAGGTGCGTTCGATCACCCTCCTAGTCCGCTCATGGGCCTCATTGTAGCGTTCCTCTGCTCTGGTGCTGGGATTCCTCACTGGGGTCAATAGCCAGGACAGGTTGGGGTAACCAGAGTACCCCAATAGCCATACACGGTGCCTCTGGAGTTGACCCATCATATCAGGGATGCTGCTATTCCGCAGTATGTAGGCATCATGCACTGAGCCAGGGAACATAGCATTTACCTGCGAGATGTACTGGTCTGCCAAACAGACCATCTGAACATTCATCGAATGATAACTCTTCCTATTCCTGTACACCTGTTCACTCCTGTGGTGGGGGGACCAGAGCTACATGGGTCCCATCAATGGCACCTATGACGTTGGGGATATGTCCAAGGGCATAGAAGTCACCTTTCACTGTAGGCAAATCTGCTACCTCAGGGAAAATGATGTATCTCCTTACGTGTTTCAGCAGGGCAGACAACACTCTGGACAGCACGTTGGAAAACATAGGCTGGGACATCCCTGATGCCATGGCCACTGTGTTCTGAAAAGACCCACTAGCAAGGAAATGGAGCACTGACAGCACCTGCACGTCAGTGGGGATTCCAGTCGGATGGCGGATTGGTGACATCAGGTCTGGCTCCAACTGGGTACATAGTTCCTGGATTGTGGCACGGTCAAACCAGTAGATGACGATGACATGTCGCTCTTCCATTGTCAACAGGTCCACCAGCGGTCGGTACACCGGAGGATTCCACCATCATCTCACATGTCCCAGCTGACGGTGCCTATGAAGGACAACAGCGACGAATCAGTCATTATTCCTCCAGGTATGTACCCACAGTTACACACAAGACTACACCACTCACAAAACCCTTCCTGTATGTTTGTTGAGTGTAGGCCTAGCTATGTGTGACGCAGAGGTAAATTAAGCCATGTGGGCCCCTGAAATGGCATCTGCCTGACCTCTAAACTGGGACAATGGGATTGTGGGGTATCTGCGCTGGCGTTGTACACCGTCGCAGTAGGCGGTCGTAGACCACGGCGCAATGCTGCATTGGTTGACATTGGACCCTATGGGTCCCAGGAGCCAATGAACAGGTGCGCCGGCGGTGATGATGCGCACTGCTGCGGACGTCACCGCCGCGGACGTCACCGCCATTTTCTATCTGTTCAATCACTAGATACCGGACCTTCGACAGGAGAGGACCAACACTGCAAGTGCTGCTGTGACCTCGGTCTGGAAGCAACGATGGCTGCTGCATCTGGGGAAAGGCCCCTGCCTTCACTGCACAGGAGTTGGAGAAACTGGTAGACGGGGTAGTCTCCCAGTACACGCTACTCTACGGTCCTCCAGACCAACAGGTTAGTACAACGGGAGCACGTTGTATGGGCTAGGCCTGGGTGAAGAGGGCTGGTTGGAAGAGGGAAGGGGGCCGAGTTCATAGAACATTAATGCATGGGAATGAATGGGCCACATGGCCAGAGTAGGGAGGGGGCCACTCACATCGACGGTGCAGTTGGTAATGACTGTTCCTCTTTCCTTGTGCATGTCATGTAGGTCAGCGCCCACCAGAAGAGGGACATCTGGCGTGCCATCGCCAAGGAGGTCCGGGCCCTGGGGGCCCACCAGAGACGGGGCACCCACTGCCGGAAAAGATGGGAGGACATTCGCCGCTGCAGCAAGAAGACGGCGGAGGCTCAGCTGGGGATGGCCTCCCAACGTGGGAGGGGTGCCCGTCTCACCATGACCCCCCCTGATGTTCCGGATCCTGGCAGTGGCCTACCCGGAGTTGGATAGGCGCTTGAGGGCATCACAGCAGACACAAGGGGGTGAGTACACTCTCATTCTGCTGACTTTGCGTGCCGTGGAGGTGTCTGGGTGGGGGAGGTGGGCTGTGGGTTTCCCTAGGCCAGGGCGAGTTCGGTAGGCAAGGCCCCTCCGTAATGCAGGCCATGTGGCACTCTACCCCACCTCAGCAGAGTGCCAAGTACAGGTATAGTTGCCCCTGTGGCATCCATGTGTGCATATGTCCACCATTGTCCTGTAGGCCATATCCCAGAAATTGCATATGCAGAGGGCAGGAGCACGGCGTAATGCAGGGGTCTGCTGTGTCTGTCTTGTCCGCCAACGGTAGCAGTATGCCATGCACTCAAACTCTCTTTCTTCTGTCTCCCGCCCACCTTTTTCTGCTCTCCCTGTCCTTTTGTACATCAGCATCATCAGGCGGAGATACAGTGGCACCGGAGCACGAGGGAGCTGTATCCCACATGGCCATGGAGGTCCACACCACGGACTCTGAATGCACCAGTGGGACGGAGGGCGAGGGGAGCTTCACGTCAGCCACCGGATCACCAAGCAGCGACACGGACTCGTCCGCCGATGGGGGCTCCCTTGTGGTGGCGGCACCATCGCACAAGGAGACCCAGCACCCCAAGCCGCTCACCTGCACTCACCACCTCCACTGCCATTTACACATCCCCTGTGTCCTCTCCCAGTGTGTCTGTGACGCCCCCTCCCAAAGTACACAAACGCAGGCAACCACACACCCAACATCCATTCACCTCATGACAGCCTCCAGTACCTGCACCTGCACCCAAAACACCTAAAGTGACACCTCCGACAACCACCTCCTCTTCCTCCACTCCCAGACCCCCTCCAACTACCCATCCCAGTGTACGTCAGAAACTGTCCCTCTGTAAAGTTGACCTTTTTGGCCCCACCCCCCCTCCAATTCATCAGTCCCGTCGTAGCGCTTCAGCCAAAAAGCCTCCAATACCAGTGGTGCCTGTTCAAGGTTTGTGGAATGCACCGGCCACCAGGGCAGGCAGTGTGACCCGGAGCCAAGGCACTGGCAGCCCACCCCCTGTAAAGGCTCTAAAATTGGAGAGTGGACGACGGGACCGTGTGAAGACTCCTGGTGGGAAAACAACTGACATGGGTTCCAAGGGGATTGGAGAGTCAGCTGTGACTCCACCAAAGGTGGGGAAGGGCCAGAGGATGTCTGCCCAGCCTGTTGTGAGTGTCACGGCGGAGAAGGGCGGCATCATTCCCGGCGGTCGAGACACTACCTCCAGCACCGTCGTCACTGGTCAGGAGACCCCCGCAACCGCCAGAGTCAGTGCCCAGGAGGGCCCAAGTATCGTCACTGGTCAGGAGACCACCGCCACTGCCGGAGTCATTCCTCAGGAGGGCCCAAGTATCGTCACTGGTCAGGAGACCAACGCCATAGTCACAGCCCAGGAGGGCCCAAGTATCGTCACTGGTCAGGAGACCACCGCCATAGTCACAGCCCAGGAGGGCCCAAGTATGGTCACTGGTCAGGAGACCACCGCCAGAGCCACAGCCCAGGAGGGCCCAACTATCATCACTGGTCAGGAGACCACCACCAGAGTCACAGCCCAGGAGGGCCCAAGCATCATCACTGGTCAGGAGACCACCGCCACCGCCGGAGTCAGTGCCCAGGAGGGCCCCGGCTGCCACAGCCCAGGTGGGCTATGATGGAACGTCATGCCACACACCAATGCCCAGTGTAGGGAACGTCATGCCACACACCAATGTCCGTACCAGAACCGCCATGGCAAAGCACCACGGAACAGTCCAGAACCGCCGTGGCAAAGCACCGCTGAACAGTCCAGAACCGCCATGGCAAAGCACTGCTGAACAGTCCAGAACCGCCATGGCAAAGCACCGCTGAACAGGGCAAAGACCGCCATGGTGAAGACCGCTGAACAGGGCAAGCACCGGGTAGGAATGAATATCCCATGTGCAGCTGGGACAGTGACAGGACAGGAACTTTCACGGGGAGACTCATCCATTCTGGACACCAGCCCCCTCCAGAACCAGTGGAGACATGCATCCACTACCTCAGTCCTGCACAGGATGAAGCACTCTGGGCACCAGTCTCACCCAGAACCAGTTGAGAATGTTATCGACTTGAGAGACTGTGGCTTTGCACTCCCCAGGATGGCACAGTGGGCACCCCACCCACTGTAGAGACTTGAGAGACTGTGGCTTTGCATTCCCCAGGATGGCACAGTGGGCAACTCACCCACTGTAGAGACTTGAGAGACTGTGGCTTTGCACTCCCCAGGATACATCAATGGGCATGGAGCCCCGTCGTGGATCTGGCTTTCCAGTAATCCGGCTGAGGTGCCCCCCTTCCCCCTGAGGTGCCTGTAGTCTTTCTATCTGATGCCCCGGCAGTGTTCTCTCCGAGGGTGGTCAGGTATCTTTTGTGGGCCTCGCCCATGCATTTTTGGACTGTTGGTGCATGGACATTGTTATGTACATATCTGCACTACTTCTCGTAATGTACATATTTCTGACTGAATTTCTTATATATCTGTATATTTTTGAAAGACATGTATATTGCAACATTACAATGTTTGAACGGATTTCGCTTTGTCTTTTCATTCTTCCGGGGGTATTGTGGATTGTTACTGTGATTTTTGTGGATGCATTGGTGTGTATGTTGTAATATGCGATGGTGGGGGTGGAGGTGGGGGTGTTTGGTGGGTGTCCCCCTAACGTTTGCCTCCCCCCTCCCCCATGTCGTAGGTGCAGTACTCACCGTTTTCTTCGGCGCCTACGTAGATGGTGGTCGTAGAGGAGCAGAAAGACAAGGGCAGGGAGTATTTAGAGTTCCGGGTCCATGGAGTCCTCGTTCCTTGTGGGATGTGTTCAGGTGAGCGTTTTCCCATTGCAAAAGCTGTTTCCGCCGTGTTTTTATCCACTGTGAATCCACCCCGGAAAAGGTGGTGGATTGGCGGGTTGTGATACTATGGGCGGTACATAAGCTTCCGCCTGTCTGTTGGCGGTGACCGCCGCGCTGCTTGTCTGTACCGCCGTGGTGGGCGGTGTGTTAAAGTGGCTGTCTTTGTTGACGGTTTCCGCCTGGGTCATAATTCCCTTTTTTTATCCGCTGCCCTGTTTGCAGTATTACCGCAGCTTTAACACCGTCCGCCAGGGTTGTAATGACCCCCTAAGTCTTTTTGGTCCTGAGACTGCAGGGAACAGGAGGCAATCTCTATCAAAGCCTAAGGAGAGCACTTCTTCACCACAGCCAGAGAGCAGCAAGGCAGCAGGGCAACAGCAAGAGAGCAGTCCTTCACAGAAAGCAGACAGGGGAGTCCTTTGGACAGCCAGGCAGTTCTTCTTGGCAGGATGCAGGTTCTGGTTCAAGTTTCTTCTCCAGGAATTGTCTTGTCAGGTCGAGTGTCTACCTCAGACGTGTCTGAGTTGGTAGGGGCAGAGGCCCTGTTTAAATACCCAAATGTGCCTTTGAAGTGAGGGAGACTTCAAAGAGTGGCTTAGAAGTGCACACAGTCCCCTTTCAGTTCAATCCTGTCTGCCAGGGTCCCAGTAGGGGGTGTGGCAGTCCTTTGTGTGTGGGCAGGCTACTGACCTTTGACAGGCAAGTGTAAGGCCCTCCACCCTCCCAGCCCAGGAAGACCCATTCAAAATGCAGAAGATGCAAGTGAGGCTGAGTATTCTGTGTTTGGGGTGTGTCTGAGTGAAAGCACTAGGAGCTGTCAACTAAACCCTGCCAGATGTGGATTGCAGGGCACAGAAAGATTAAAGTGCAGAGAAATTATCACTCTCTAAAAGTGGCATTTCTAAAATAGTAATATTCACCAGTCAGCTGGATTTTATATCACAGTTCTGGTCATACTAAATATGACCTTCCTAATCCTTTCAGATCAGCAGCTACCACTCAAATAAGGTATGAGGGAAGCCCCAGTGTTAGCCTATGAAGGGAACAGGCCTCACAACAGTGTAAAAATGAATTTAGGACTTTTACACTACCAGGACATGTAAACTACACTGGTACATGTCCTGCCTTTTGCCTACACAGCACCCTGCCCTATGGGTTACCTAGGGCATACCTTGGGTGTGGCTTATATGTAGAAAAAGGGGAGTTTTAGGTTTGGCAAGTCAAATTGTTAGTGAAACTGCACACACAGGTCTTGCAATGGCAGGCCTGAGACAAGGTTAAGGGGCTATTTGAGTGGGTGGCACAATCAGTGATGCAGGCCCACTAGTAGCGTTTAATCTTCAGGCTGTAGGCACATATAGTGCACTCTACTAGGGACTTATAAGTAAATTAAATAGTCCAATTGGGTATGATTCAATGTAACCATGTTTGAAGGGAGAGAGCAAAAACAGTATCTAAAAAGTGGAGGGAGGCAGACAAAAAGTTAGGGGTGACCACCCTAAGGCTGTCAGATCTAACAGTGGCATTGCGTACACTGTAATAGTGTAGAGTGGTGTAGAGTGGAGTCTCGTTCAGTGGAGAGGCACAGAGTGGAATGGCATAGAGTAGAATAGCGTTTAGTGGAGAGGCTACGTGCCATGGCATATGGATGCATCAGATACATGTGAAATTTAGCAGCAATATAGAATATGGTGTGCAGAGTAACACCAAACACAGAATTACACTGCCTTGTATTTCTACAGATTTACATCAATGCAGGACCACGTATGGTGGCCTTGCATTCAGTTGTAAATATGGTTTAAGCTTTGCATTGCCCATGTGACACCATGAGCGATGTAAATGTACCACAATCCAATAATACAGCTAGGCCTTCGTTATATCTTGGACTATGGTATTTTGTGAGACCGTTGCAGTATACTGTGGTAAGTGGCAATGAAAAGCAGGTGTATAATTGGGCAATGGCTGTCTTTAAAGAATGAAAAGGCAGCATATAGTTTTGTGGTGATTTGTCAAAGGAGTAGGAAGTTATTAGGGAGCTAATATCCGAGGAATTCCTATCTTTGAGAATACTAACTGTAACTACAGAGTGGCAATTATATATGATGTGATTTCTTTCTTTTTATCTATTGTATTTGTTATGTATTTATGTATTGGTTTACACAAGTAGGTGATCATAAATGTGTCTTTTACTTGTTCATGTAATAATTCAGAAATTTTACATATGAGGTCTAATTCATTTTGTGTGCTTCGTTGCTAATTGTAGTAGGGTTGTGTCACATGTGAAGCCCAAAGTGAATGAAAACCAATCATTATAAAAATTAAGAATATTATTTGGCCAATTATCATGTCATCCATCTAGTAGTTTGTGTCAGATTTCCATTTTGTTGTGCAGGATTACATAAGGAAGATGGTTTTTGTTTGGCTTGTTGGGCACAGTTCTATTTTGCGAGTCAGAGAGCATATAAATAAGTCTTATGTAGGGTAACGTATTTTGTTTCTATATGTATTTGTTTATAGGCTTCTATTAGCATGTGACCATAAATTGGTCTTTCAGTTGTTCATGTAGTAAATCTAAAACTGCACATATGCAGTCAAGTTTATTTTTTAGGCTTCCTTGCTACTTTAGTAGGATTATGCTACATATGAAGGCCAAAGTAAATGAAAGGCAATCATTATTAATATACAAATTTGGGTTATTGTTTTTTTTCCTAGTAGCCAATTATCATGTCCTCAAAGTAGTAGCTTGTGTGGCTCACTACTAGGGCAATATTTCATTTTGCTGCACAGGGATGCATGAGAAAAATGGTTTTGTGTGGCTTGTTTGGTCACTTATATTTTGGGATCCAGAGACAATGCAAAGCCAATTAATGTAGACTAGTATATAATCTATTTGTTTAGAGGTTTCCATTAGCATGCAACCAAAAATGTGTCTTTCAGTTGTTCACATAGAAATTTTAAACCTTACATATGCAGTCTCATATATTTTTTGTACTTTATTGCTACTTTTGATAGTATTGTGCTACAAGATATGAATAAAATCGGGGCAGCAGGTCTGGAAAGTTTAATTCACATCCCACAACGGGTGCAGATTTATAGAGGGACAAAAAAACTGAAACATTGCTATCTCTCGTCACCCTGACTATAACTACAGAAGTGTTACCACCACTCTGCAGTATCTATCTATCTATCTATCTATCTATCTATCTATCTATCTATCTATCTATCTATCTATCTATCTATCTATCTATCTATCTATCTATCTATCTATCTATCTATCTATCTATCTATGTATCTATCTATCTATCTATCTATCTATCTATCTATCTATCTATCTATCTATCTATAGATATCTATATCTATATATTACCTAGTGGTGGTCACTAGGTAGTTATAGTTAGGACCTAGTTTCTATTGAAAAAGCTGTCTTTTGCTCGCCAATATCTTTGGTGCTGCTTGAATTTTCATCAAAATTTCGCTAATCATTTGACAGTCATGTGAGCTACTGTCTGGAAAGGTTCCGGGTGATCCGTAAAGTGGGTGCTGAGATAAAGGGGGGGGTGAAAGTTAGAGCATTTCCAATGTTAATTTCCATCAGAAATATTGAACAGGGATAGCGCTAAAACCACTGTACAGAATTACACTAAATTTGGTAGAAAGGTAGAAAGTTCTAGAAAGAGCCCTTTTTGTTATCTGGTGTAAATCCATTCAGCAGTTTTTGCAAAATTTAGGGAAATCAAAATTTGTATATGTAGGGACGCAAAGGATTTGCAACCCCTCCCATTTTCGTGCTGAGATCCGATTGGCTGTCAACACTTTAACAAGGAAGTGTTGGTACCCATGTTCTGACTCGACTGTTCTGACTCGACTTGAGCCGAGTCCCAAACAAAAATGTAAAAAAAAAAAAAGAAACAGGGCAAGGATTCAGACACCCTGACCCCTTAACTCTGGTGCTAAGGTCCCAGTGAGACCCCCCCGGTTAAAAAGCATTTCTTTAAATTATTGTCGGAAGTTACGGTGCATCTGTGGAACCATGGACATTAAAAAAAATTTTTAAATGAAGCACGGCCTCCCGCTTTGATTTTGTTAAGCTCCCTGGTGGGCCAAGTCCCTGAGGCATTGTTTTAAAGTAACGGGGTCCACCCTGTAGCTCCGGGGACTGCCACCTCCCAGGGAAGATACTGAAAATCTGTGTGTGGGACCACACTGCCCCCCAGGTGGTGATCCCAGGGGATTTTTTTTTTTTATTCAGTGGGGGATGCCTGTCGGCATTTCCACCAGCCCCGGGGACCACCACCTCCTTGGGGCATTCATAATATTGTATGCAGACCACCACTTATCTGGGGCTATAATAAAAATAATCTTAAGGGGTCTGTTTCAGACCCTCTTAGCTCCAGGGACCAAAATCTCCCCGGGGTTCTTGTTGTTGGAGGTGGGCCTCATGGCCCCCCTCAAGGAGCCCCTGATGAACCTGAGGACAACCACCCTCCAGGGCGGTCTCCTGCTATGTCCCAGGGTGTTATCCCCCAGGACATAGCTCTTTGCCTTGGCTTGCCTGCGGCAAAGACACAGCAAACACCCTGCTTTCTGACAATGGGACCTGTCAAGCATGTCCCACTGTCAAAAAGCAGTGTTTTTATCTCTGTTCCCTGAATGCAGATATGCGTGCTGGGAACAGAGATGAAAGTTTTGCTCCAGCAACCATGGATCTGCTTCTTAAAGCACCTCCTTGGTTGTTGGGGAAATGGGACTACAGAAGGTTCTCCCCCGGTCCCAGATAGCTCATGAAGGGCATATAATGAAAAAAAATACAAATATCATCAGGGGCCACCGGGAAGGCCTTGAGGCTCCCCCTGCAGTCCCAGATAGCCCATAAAGGGATAAAAAAAAGGTATTTTTTTTAAATGTCAATAGCTCAAGTGTGAAGGTCACAGACTTTCACATTGACCTTTTCCCCCTCAGGTGGGTTTTTGCTTTTAGGTGCAGGGGTCATCTAGGGAAACCTACCAAACCCATACATTTTAGAAAACTAGACTCCCGGAGGAGTCCAGGAAGGTGTGGCTTACGTGGATCCCCCCAACATTTTCTTTCTCCTGATGCCTCTTTCAGAGAACTCCCCCCCTCCAAGGAGGAAAAACTTACCTGTTCCTCCGTGGTCGTGCTGGAAGCAAATGGCTTCCAGCACGACCTCTAATGATGTCAGCGCGACATTAGATGTGGGTGCGGGGGCGGGGATGGAATGGAAAGCATTTCCCCTTCCATACCTGCCCATGAGAGGGGGGTTGGAGGCGTTAGTGGCTCATGGGCCTGGTGCAGGAAGTAACAGTTACATCATGGGCACCGAGCAGTGCTGCTCAGGACATATTCGTTACATCCAGGGCACCTATGGGGGTTAAGCGTTTGAATCCAGGAATATCCCGGGTCATTTCCCTCCTTTATTTTTTTATTTTTTTAATTCAAATGTTTAAGGCTCATAATGAAAGGTGATTGTCCTCTCTTTAATTGACAAATACATTTTTCTTTTCTATTTGTGCAGAAATATCTCATTCCAAATTTATCATCCATCAAAGCCTAAAAAACTTTTTAATTGACAAAAACATTTTTCTTTTCTATTTGTGCAGAAATATCTCATTCCAAATTTATCATCCATCAAAGCCTAAAACACTATCTATCTAGCTCTCTCCCTCCCACTCTCGTTCTCTCTCTCTCTCTTTCAATCTTTCTCCCACTCACAAACCCACTCAGACCCTTACACAGCCACTGAAAGACCTACTCACACACTAATGCACCCATTCACCAAGCCACTCAGATCCTTGTGAACCCACTCACAGCTCCACTCAGACCCTTGTGCACACACTCACAGACCCACTCAGACACTCACACACCCACTCAGACTCTCACACACCCACTCAGACTCTCACATACCCACTCACAGACCCACTAACACCCTGATTCACTTGCTCACAGACCTGTGCAGAAAATGGCCCACCCACAAAGACACTGATGCACACACAATTACATCCAGACACTCTCACAGCTACCCTCATCCTGCGATACACCCTCTTACATCTATTCTCACACCCAGAGAGACAGGATGCAGTCAACTCCCACCCCGCATGGCCAAAGGGCTGTGCGCAGTGTGGGGTTAGGTGGTTAGGGGGAGTTGGCCAAAGGGTCTGCCTGCAGCCCTTGACTTGTGGGCAACTCCTGCTGCGCATGAGCAAAGGCTGTGCACAGTGAAAGGTTGGGTGCTTATAGGGGTTGGACCCAGGGTCTAACCATAGGCCAGGTCCTGTGGCCAACCACCACTATGCATGGTCAAAGGCCATGCATGGTGGTCGTTGAATTAACATGTAATAATTAAAATTACAATATGTTACAAAAAATATAGAAATTCACTGAAAAAAAAAACAAAGGTTACAGGGAAGTTATAGTTAGGAAATAGCATTTAAAAAACCCATAGAAATTCACGTAAAAAAACTGAGATTATAGGGACGTTATAGTTAGGCTCACATTTTAAACATACAGAACTAGTTAGATTTATTTCAAGTAACTATAACTCGTGCCATATGGTAACTATAACTCACCCTCAAAATGTACTGCTAATTACCCTACAAATTACAGCACTGTAATATTTGCAGTAATATTTTTGACAAAAAAATGTGTATGGCGAGGGCGCTTCTTTTATTCAAGTTCTGGGGGCATTTTAATTTTGAATGCTGGGAGGGGCATTGTTTACTGAAATGCAGGGGTGGCACCTAGCCCCCTAGTAGCCTAGGGAACCACCACCTCCCCGGGCACATTGTTTGATAAAATGCAGGGGGTCGCCTCCCGCCCCCGCAGTTTCAGAGACCAATTCCTCCCTGGGTTGCGCCTAAAGAGAATGCAGGGGGGGCACCTGTCCCCCTTATAGCCTGGGGACCACCACCTCCACAGGGCTAGAACTTAAAAGAATATGAGGGGGCTGCCTAACCACCTCCCCCCCCACCGGCACAATTTAAACAATAAAGGGGGTCCGTTGTGGACCACTTGCCCCAAGAACTACCAACTCCCACCAAAGTATAGCAAACACTTCGCTCACAGTGAGGGAGAACTATCAAACAGCTTTCCTTCTCTGTGAGCAGAGGTTTCCTCTGTTTCCCTGCAAATGGAGATGCAGGCAGGAAACAGGCAACATTGATCTCACAGAGAATGGAGCTGCTTTAGCAGCTTTCTGTCTGTGACAGCAATGCCGGATGCCACAGGAGGTGGGGAGGCAGCTGGGGAGGCCTTTGGACCATGGAGGTCTACAGGCTCCCCCTGAGGTCCCCAACATTGTCACCCAGATCACATGACTGGGCCACGGTGCTGGGGTCCCTATGGGTCGAGATCGGCCTGGGGAGGGGGCTGCATGGCCCCCTCCCCCAAAAAATGTAATATTTTGTTTAGGCTGGACGCTCTCAGTTATTAGTGTATTTTTATAGAATTCATAATTTCGTTATAGTCCTACCCATCACCTTCAGAGGGGAGAAATGAAAACTATAATCATAGCAAAATCACAATTTCTCATTTCTGCCCACGTGGCCTCTCTACACATCAAAAAACAAAAATAAAGTTCCTTGCAATATGAAGTGCATGACTTTGATTTAACTAGGATACCCTATTCTCTCATTGTAGCTTCTCTCTGTATAATCATGTCATGGACTGCTGTTATTGAAACACGAAAACAAAAACACACTCATGTTAACCCCTTTGCTGCCAGGCCTTTTCCCCCTCAGGTGCCAGGCCTTTTTCTGGCTATTTGGGGCAGTTCGCGCTTCGGCCCTCATAACTCTCTGTCCACATAAGATACCTACGCCAAATTTGCGTCCTTTTTTCCAACATCCTAGGGATTCTGGAGGTACCAGAGTTTGTGGGTTCCCATGAAGGAGACCAAGAAATTAGCCAAAATACAGCAAAAATTTTGTTTTTTTCAACAAAATGGGAGAAAAGGGCTGCAGAAGAAGACGTGTGTTTTTTTTCCGCTGAAAATGGCATCAACAAAGGGTTTGCAGTGCTAAACTCACCAGTTTCCCATCTTTCAGGAACAGGCAGACTTAAATCAGAAAACCACATTTTTCAACACAATTCTGGCATTTTACTGGGACATACCCCATTTTTACTATTTTTTGTGCTTTCAGCCTCCTAACAGTTAGTGACAGAAATGGGTGTGAAACCAGTGCTGGATACTGGAAAGATAAACATTCCTGAAAGTAGACAAAATAGTTATTTTAGCAAGGGGTCATTTGTGTAGATCCTACAAGGTTTTCCTACAGAAAATAACAGCTGAAATAAAATAAATATTGAAATTGAGGTAAAAAATCAGACATTTTTCTTCACGTTTTACTCTGTAACTTTTTACTGCAATGTCAGATTTTTGAAAGCAATATACTCTTACGTCTGCCGGACTCTTCTGGTTGTGGGGATATATAGGGTTTGTAGGTTCATCAAGAACCCTAGGTACCGAGAGCCAATAAATGAGCTGCACCTGTCAATGGGTTTTCATTCTATACCGCGAATACAGCAATTCATTTGGTGAAATATAAAGAGTGAAAAATAGGTATCAAGGAAACCTTTGCATTTCCAAAATGTGCACAAGATAAGGTGTTGAAAAGCAGTGGTTATTTGCATATCTCTGAATTCCGGGGACCCCATACTAGCATGTGATTTCCAGGGCATTTCTCAAATAGATTTCTTTTTTACACACTGTCTTGCATTTGGAAGGAAAAAATGTGGAGAAAGACAAGAGGCTATAACATGAAAAAATGAAACCTCACTTGTGTGGGTAGGCCGAGGGCAAATGACAGGAAACACAACATGGACACATCACATTTTTACATTGGAATCTAACGTGTTTTTTTTAAAGTGCCTAGCTGTGGATTTTGGCCTCTAGCTCAGTCGGCAGCTAAGAAAACCTACCAAACCTATGCATTTTTCAAAACTAAGCACCTAGGGGAATCCAGGATGGGGTGACTTGTGGGGCTCCCACCAGGTTCTGTTACCTCGAATCCTTTGCAAACCTCAAACAAAAAAAACACTATTCCTTCAGATTTCGGTGCTTCAAAGTTCTGAAATCTGATAGGAGCCACACACTCCCTTTCAACCAGCATTCCCCTACATCTCCCAATCGCTTGTGTAGGTAGGCCTAGTGCCTGCAACAGGAAATGCCCCAAATCACAACGTGGACACATCACATTCTCCCAAAGAAAACTGACCAGTTTTTTGTAAAGTGCCTAGCCTAACAGGTGGGGATTTTGGCCTCTAGCTCAACCAGCACCTTGGGAAACCTAGCAAAACTATATATTTTTTTTTAAACTAGACACCTAGGAATGGACTGACTTGTGAGGCCCAGGTTCTGCTACCCAAAATCCGTTGCAAACCTCAAAATATGGCCATAAAAAACACTTTTTCCTCACAGTTCGGTGATGGAAAGTTCTGGCATCTGACAGGAGCCACAAATGTCCTTCAACGTAAAATTTCCCCAAGTCTCCCAATAAAAATGGTACCTCATTTCTGTGGGTAGGCCCAGTGACACAACAGGAGATGCCCCAAAACACAACATGGACACATCACATTTTTCTTATGAAAACTGACCTGCTTTTTGCAAAGTGCCTAGCTGTGGATTTCGGACTTTAGCTCATCTGCCACCAGGAAAACTTAGCAAACCTGGACATTTATGAAAACTAGACAACAAGGGGAACCCAGAATGGGGTAGCATTTGATGCTCTCACCAGGTTCTGTTACCCAGAATCCATTGCAAACCTCACAATTTGGCCAAAAAAATACTTTTTCCTCACATTTCGGTGATAGAAAGTTCTGGAATCTGAGAGGAGACACAATTGGCCTTCCACCCAGCATACCCCCAAGTATCCCGATAAAAATAGTACCTCACTTGTATGGGTAGGCCTAGTGCCCATGTCAGGAATGGATCACACGAAGGTCAATGTCAGTCCATCCATAAGGGCAAATGTTGACCCTGGGGTGATCCACTTCTGATGCAGGCACTAGGTACAGGCACTCAAGTGGGGTAGCGTTTTTATCAGAACAGGTGGGGAAACACTGGGTGGTAGGAACTTTGTGGATCCCAGCATACTCCTGTAGTTTGTGGGACAGAAATGCAAGAAAAAATAGATTTTTTATTCAACATTTCACGTTTGCAGGGTATTCTGGGTAAGAAAACTTTGGTGAATACATACAAGCCACACCTTCGTGGACTCCCCCGGGTTTCTAGTTTCCAGAAAAATCTGCGTTTGGTAGGTTTCCCTATATGGCCGCTGAGCCCAGGACCAAAAATGCAAGTGCCTGCCTTAAAAAAACAGGTTGTTTTGTGATAGATAATTATGATGTCTCCACAATACGATTTGGGTGGTGGAATTTGGGGCTGAACTAAATTGGGGAGCTTCCAAGAGAGCACTCTCTCTGTGCTTGCCGCCGCATGCACTTGCTCTCTGGGTTTGGTTAAGTCGCTATTGTTCCGCTGAACAGACTGTGCTTGCGCAGGGACAGCAGGACTGTCCCAATCACTTCCCACAGAATCACTAAAAGAGGAGTTGTCGGATGGGACTCCTCTGACTGAAAAATCACTCCCAGAGTCTGTGCCATTGTCCTATACCTCAGATGCTGTCTCAGTATTTGCTGTGTCAGTCTCTGATCCTACATCAGAGTTGTCCTCTATAACCCGAGTTAGGGCTTGGGCAGCAGTCATCCAACGACACACCATCTCTGCTACTGGCTAGACTGTCGCTCTAAAACACTAGCCTATGTAGACAGTCAAAAAATTGCTTGTGGGTGTGTGATGCGTGCAACAGTGAAGGTCACCTTACCTTCGCTTCTTCCCTCAATCAGCACGTTCTCTCAAGACACTTAAAAAAAACAAAAAAGACACACTATTACTTCACCTTGTCACATACCAATCGTCACAGTCTTTAGCTCCTCTGGCGCCCAGTCTGACAATCATTGTTGGTGCTCCCACTCCCATGACCTCCTCCTCAGATTCCCTCACTACCCCCCAGCAAAAGTGCACTTCATCTCTTCATTGCCCCCTCGCACATACATTTCATTTGTATTTTAGCGCAGGTAATGGCTGGCTTTACTAATCCACTCAGCAATTCACCTAAAATACAGATTTGATCTTTGCAGTAAGCATATAAAACTTCTTCGCTACTTTATGGCATCAAACCAGACACTAGACAAAAGTCAGATCCTTTTCTAGCTGAAGCATAATCACAAGAATTAGCTTGATTTTTTCATTGCTGCTTACAAGCTACAGTTGAAACGCATCGTTGGAGTATGTGCATTGCTCTGAAGATGCAAGCTGCAAGATGTATGTATATATATATATATACATATATATGTAGAGAGATCACTTTTATTTGTGGGTGTGGTTTCCCTGTGGACCAATCGCAGCCCCCAGGGAAGCACACACAAATTTAACAAAAGTGATCTCCCTATACATATATATCTCTATATATCTATCTACACACACATCTCTCTCTCTCTCTCTCTCTATATATATATATATATATAGCTATACATATCTATATATAGATATATCTAAATATAGATATACATATTTATTTATGCCTATATATAGATACGTACACATCTATATATAGATCTATGTATAGATATATTTATATAGATCTATATATATTTTTCACAGCTGTATGGTTTCCCTGGGGGGGTGATCGTGGCCCCCAGGGAAACAATACAGCTATAAATAGAAATTGCCTCCCACACGGGGTCAGGACGTGATCGCCCCCGCCCCCAGTAGTAAACTAACATTTAAAAAAATATATGTATGCCTGGGGGGGGGGATTCAGCCCATTTTCAGAGTGGGCTGACCCCCTCAAGTGTAATCCCTGGTGTCTAGTGGGGTTTCCTGGCTGAGGATCGTAGTACAGGGGGGAGAGACATGGAAGCTCTTCTGTGCCTCCCGAGAGGTGTTTGAATAAAAAAAAAAACTCCCTGGCGCTAGCCACTGGTCATGACCCACAATGGGGAGGGTTTACGAGCGTCGGCCAGTGGATGAAGCCCGCACCTATGGGGTTAATATTGTTGAAATATAGGCATGCTATTATTTGGTTATTTTATATTCCTCATAATATTTGTTTTCATATGTATATATATATATATATATGTATAGATATATGTGTGTATATATATATATATATATATATATATATATATATATATATATATATATATATATATTATAACAATATGTTGAACGGCAATACCACAAAAAAAAAATTTGGGCACCAAATTTGGCAGAAAGGTAGTTCTTGGTCCATAAATAGCCCTCTGTTATTTGGTGTAAATTTGTTCAGTAGTTTTTGAGATATTTAAGGAAATCTAAATTTGTATAGCTATAGATGGGAAGGATTCCTGACCCCTCCCGATCTCATTCTGAAATCTGATTGGATGCCAACACTTCAACAAGGAAATGTTGGCAGCCATCTTGGTACTGGGCTGAAGCCGAGTTCCAGAAAAAAAGAATGTAAAATACAGAAGGGGCCAGCATATGAACACCCAGACCTCTTAGCTCTGTGCTGAAAAACTATTTTTTTTTTTTTTTTTTACCCTTATATCCCAACATGGTCTCGGATCTGCCATAAAAAAAATAAAAAAAAACATGCATGGGCTTCTGCAATTGTTTTAAAGAAGCCCCTGGGTGGGCCTGGTCCCAGAGTGCACTTTTTTCTTTTTCATAGGGTAGCTTCCTGACCCCTACACAGCCCCGGGATTGTCACCTCATTGGGGCAACAATAAAATATGTGTAGGAGGCTGCACAGCCACCCCGCACGTAAGGGACCACCACCTCCCCAGGGCAGTTAACCAATAAGATGTGCCCCCCCCCACACTCCCACGGATCACCCTCGTGGAGCCTTTGATGACCCTTGGGACCATCACCCCCCAGGGCCAGCTCCTGCTATGTCCCTGGGTGCCCACCCCAGGACATAGCTGTTTCCTGTGGCTTCTGCAGCCAAGTCACAGCAAACAGTACTCTTTTCGTCAAACAGCAGAGTTTTAATCTTTGCTTCCTGCATACAGGTTAAAAGCAGCTCCTTGCTTGCTTGCTGTTAAAAGCAGCTCCTTGCTTGCTAAAGCAATGGGTCTGCGGGGGAGGCCTTGAGGCTCCCCCCATGGTCCCAGATAGCCCCCAAGGGGCTTAGTAGAAATACATTTGATTTTAAAAATTCAGAGACCATGGGGTCTGGAAAGGGCTTAGTAACAAATACATTTAAAAACAAAGTCAGGGACCATGGTGGAGGCTTTAAAGCTTTCCCACACCCCAGATAGCCCATACAGGGCTAAACAAATGATGGAAACGAAAATTAAATAGACCTTCACACTAAGTGTTGAGGGGTCGAAATCAGGTATGTTCCTGGTCGTTTCCCTCTTCTTTTTTTTTTATTCACATGTTTAAGGCTCATACTGAAAGGTAATCTTACTCTTTTTAATTGTCAAACACATTTTTATTTATTCTCAGTTTGTGCAGAAATATTTCATTGTAAACATATCATCGATCCAAGCCTAAAAATCTCTCTATCTCTTTCCCTCTCACTCTCACTCTCATTCTCCCTCTCTCTTTCAGTCTCTTTTTCTCACTCATATAACCACTCAGACCCTTACACACCCTCTCACAGACTTACTCAGACACTCACACACCCATTCACCAACCCACTCAGACCCTGTTGCACCCATTCACAGCCCCATTCAGATCCTAATAAGTTAATCGAACCACCACCGCACACCCATTTCAGCCATGTGCAGTGGCGGTTCACCACAGGGTTGGCCTCTGGACAGGCCCTGAGGCCAACTCCCTATAAACACCCAAGCTTGCACTGCCTTAACCCATGTTTGGCAGGGGTTGGCCGCAATGCCTGGCCTGAACCCCCCCAACCACCCATTCCACGCTGCACACTGTCCTTCGGCCATGCGTGGTGGGATTCGGCTGCAGCCTGTCTCTCTGGGTGTGAGAATAGGTGTAAGAGGGTCTATTTGGGGGTGAGAGTGCCTGTGAGAGTCTCTGAGTGTGAGAGTGAATGCATCACTGTCTTAGTGGGAGCATGGGTGACTGCACAGGTGTGTGAGTGGCTGCATGAGAGTGCCAGTGAGTCTGTGAGTGAGTGTGTGAAAGTCTGAGGGGGTCTGCAATTGGGTGTGCGAGTGTTTGAGTTGGTCTGTGAGTGGGAGCGTGAGGGTCTGACTGGGGCTGTGAATAGGGGTGTAAGGGTCTGAGTGGGGCTGTGAAGGGGAGCACGAGGGTCTGAGTGGGTCTGTGAGTGGGTGCATGAGGGTCATGCATTGTGCAACTTTGAGGCACCTTCTGTCATTTTATGCTTGTGTCAGGCATAATGTATGCAAGGGGGCATTCCCCTGTTACGGGGGC
Source organism: Pleurodeles waltl (assembly GCF_031143425.1). Taxonomy (NCBI): domain Eukaryota; kingdom Metazoa; phylum Chordata; class Amphibia; order Caudata; family Salamandridae; genus Pleurodeles; species Pleurodeles waltl. Next base: position 855,450,254 of record NC_090437.1, read on the forward strand.
CGAAAAATAGATGCAAAGAAATCTAAAAGATTCCTTTGCGCCATTTGTTTTTAGCATTTTAACGCCTGCTCAGAGCAGGTGTCAAAAAGGGGGCACACCATTGGTTGCAATGGGCCCCTATGTACTGTTCAGGGTTAGTGAGTCAAGTAGAGTAAAAAAATGACACTATTGTCCCCTACACTGCGCCATGGTGCGCAGTATTTTACATATGGTGCACACATGGTGGCAGTATGGGGGCATAAAAGGGTGCAAGAAAAGTGGATGCAGCACCACTTTTCTTAAATCTGTCCCATAATCCCAAACATTTGGAGGAGACCTTCTCAAAGATTATGACAATCGCTGCATCAAAATGGTGCCTTGTTAATGCTAGAATTAATCTCTGCAAAGCACAAGGAAAATCACAAAAAGGTTATTATTATTTGAGAATGTGTTGCTAGTGCATTATTTTGCAAAATGGTGCAACAAATATGTACAGTAAGTGGCAGCGGCCTGGTAAATTTTTCCAGAGTGCAACAGTACAACCGTCAATGTAAGTGTGGCGGTCCTCGGACCACCACATTGATAATGAGATCCAGTGTTCCTTTTGGTACGTACATTTGTAAACATAATGGTATCTAAAATTTAGAAAATAACATTTTGGGCGTTATATTCCACATTTTATTAAGCAGTAGGCAAAACAGTCTTTGGTTGTCAGAATTTACAGAAACGTTCAGTTTGTTATGTACATACGTTATGCATACATACGTTATGCATGAAGTGCAGTATTGCTTCCTGTGTCTATTTTAGAGTGAAGATTGCAAAATATTCTAACTATTTAGAAAGCTAACATAACTTGATTATTGCCTTTCTCAGTGCACCCATGCTTGAGTAGGTATTTCCTGTTGCCGTTGTGGTTCTCACAACTCCTAGCTGGTCCTCATTGCTAGTTAGAGAAGGTTGTACCGACTGTAGCCTCAAAAGTACCACATTGTTTTCACTCACCTTTTTTTTCTGATTCCCTATGTACATCTCACAGACAAAGCAAACAGAGTTTTTTGGGAAATGCAGAAATTGTACTAGGAAAACCCTCCTGGTTTTTGACAAAGAGTTGACTTACTAGCGCCCTTTACTCACTTATTCTTTGATGTAATGATTTTGTAAATTCAATTTGACTTCAGTGTTTCTGTGATTCAAAAGCTTAGCACAGTCTGAAATTATGCTTAATAATGCCAAGTCTACTGTCCAAGGGCTCGATGCAGCGCTATCACGTCATGGCTTAAACATAACATGCAACATAGGCTACCAAGATTGAGGGCCTGATTACGACCTTGGTGGAGGGGATTACCCCATCCCATATATGACGGATATCCCATTCAGCATCGTACAAGTTCCATAGGACATAATTGAACTTATAATACAGCGTGTGGGATATCCGTCACTTTTGGGACAAAATAATCCCCTCTGCCAAGGTCGTAATCAGGGCCTATGTCTTTTGTAGGCGCCACACTGTAAACACTCAAAGGACCAGTGGAGACTGCTGATCCACTGTTACAAACAAAGATAAATCCAATGAATATGACTTTTATAAATTGAAAAAGTGGTTCAAAGCATGAAGTATACCCAAACAGGAAGTATGAAGGTGGTATTCATGGATACTTATTCCTCAGACGGTCTAGCTCTGCTTCCCCTGCTATGTCAGTGCTGAGTATTGGTGAGATTGGTGAACAACTTTTCACTATCTTCAATCCCCCCTAACAGTTTTGTTTGTGTGCCCCAGGAAGGTGAAGGTGTCTGCCACCCCTGTATATTGACTGAATGCAGCCCAGGGGAGGTGGTGGTTCCCGGGGCCTACGTGGCCCCTCCATCTGTTCATTAAAGTAGCCCGAGGTGGTGGTAGTCCTCTGGGATTTTAAAAGCACCCCTCTGCCCCCTAGTTATTTGTCATATTGGGCATGCCCCCAGGACATGGCCATCCTGGGGGGAAAATTAATAAGCGGTACAAGAGACCACAATTTTTAAAAAACACTTTGGCAACATCTGCAGATCCAGCCACATAGAAAGTACTCCAGTTGGGTAGGTCACTGGAGATATTTCCTTTTGATCTATTAAGCAGCTGTAGTATAGAATACACACTAGATTAACCCAATGAGGTAGCACTTGCTTACTAACCAGTTGAAAGTACTCCAGTTGGGTAGACATTTTGTGTAAAACAATGAACTCTTGTTGGATAAATGATCAGGTGAGCTTCCGTTCTGACCTTGATTCTCATTTCACAGAAATAAAACCTCAGCAGGAAGCACAAAATAGAAGCACCACTTCTGGAAAGGACCAATGATCCTAATGCCTGGGCTTGTCAAAGGCAAAGCAAGTGAGTTTACTCAGTGATTCCATATTGAATAACAATCTGAAATTCTTTGTGAAGGTGAATGCATCTTTGATCTATTGGAGCACAATCTGTATGTTACTGTGAAAAGTGGGTTCTTTCTTGTTCTCTCCTGGTGAGAGGAGAGTTAATGGTTCTCCTTTAAACTTGCCATGAGTATGCAAATGTACAAATCACCTGGAAGCTCCATCCACTTGGCCACGCCCAGTTCACTTTAGTAGTATGCAAAGGTCTTCCTGCCTTTCACCAGGATGATGGACAGCTTACAAAAGAGCCCCCCACTGTGTTTCCTTTCGATTTGAATGGCGGGTTCTTGATGCTGAGGAATATGAGAACATTCCCATCAAATAAAGAAGCACTTATGTCATGGAGGTAATGGAGGTCATGGAGGTAAGAGGAAAGATCCTGATTTGGTGGGGAATCTCTATAGGTGGATTCCTGTTATCACAGAATTCTGGAGAAAGACCCATGAGGAACAATCACATTGCCATATGCACACAAGGTCGCCCGAGACATGTTTTCATGGTCCATTACACAGCCACAGTGTATAAAACATCATGGACATTTACCCAGTGAGGTAGCACTTACCTACTAACCAGCAGAAAGTTCTTCAGTTGGGTAGTCATTTTGGGCAAAACTGTGGACTCTTGTTAGATAAATAGGTAGGTGTGGTTTCTTTGTGGCTACACACACAGATACTGACACACCCACACAGACTCTCACACACCCACTCACAGACGCACTCAGACACTTACTCAGACACTCATGTACTCACTCAGAGACCCACTCAGACACTCACACACCCACTTGTAGGCCCACTTAGACACTCATGCACCCATTTACTGACCCTTTCTGGCATTCATGCACCCACTTACTGACCCTTTCAGAATTCATGCACCCACTCACAGACCCACTCAGGCCCACGCACCTACTCACAGACCCACTCAGAGACTTATGCACTCACTTACAGACGAACTCAGAAAATCATGCACTCAGAGATGCATGTACCAACTCACAAACCTACCTAGACACTAACAAACCCATTCACAGACCAAGTTAGGCATTCACACACACTCTCACAGACCCACTCAGAGACGCACCCACCCCCTCACAGACCTACTCAGTCACTCACACACCCACTGACACACCCACTCAGACGCTCTCACACGCACTCACTGACCTACTGAGACAATTATGCACTCCATCACAGAGTCACTGTCAAATGGTAGTGGATACAGTTAGGAAATACTATTAAAAAAGCGTAGATATTCACTTAAAAAAACAAAGGTTACAGGGACGTTATAGTCAGGAAATAGTATTTAAAAACTCAGAGAAATTCACTGAAAAAAAACACAAAGGTTACAGGGACATTGTAGTTAGGAAATAGAATTTAAAAAAAACATAGGCATTAACTGAAAATAAAAACCAAAGGTTACAGGGACATTAAAGTTAGGCTCACATTTCACTTGTACAAATCCAGTGAAATTCAGCAGGGATAGCTACCTGAGCTAAATATAAATTACGTCCCCACATTGCACTGCTTGTGACCTCACATATTACATCACTGATGACATGGTCAATGACATCACTGGTGACATCATTGATGACATGTCAAATTACATTACTGATGACATCACTAATGACATCATCCACAGAATCACACACTCCCACTCACACGCCTATACAACCTTTCATACACCTACTCATGTACCCAAACAACCACTTACATAGGACGTACATACCCATTCACAGACCCATGCAATTACTCACACAACCACTCAATCACCCATCCAGCTACTCATACAACCAGTCACTTACCCATATTTCCTCTCACAGAGCCACTCACTCACCCATACAGCTACTTACACACCCATCTACTCACTTATACAGCTTCCGACACACCAACCCACACCCATACAGCCTCTCAACACAGTCACTCATTCACCCATACTGGCACTCACACACTCACTCACACACCCACACAACCACTTACATAACCATTCACACACCCATGCAAGCACTCACACATCTGCTCACTCACCCATACCTCCATTCACACAGGCACTTACTCTACATTACAGTCACTCACATACCAACTCACTTAACCAAACAAGCACTCAAATAGCCACTCACACACCCACTCACACACACAGCCACTCATTTTCCCATACAGCCACAGACATACCCACTTACTCACTAATATAGTCACTCACCCACACAGCAACTCACATACCTACGTATATACACATAGAGGGATTCACAATCCCACTCACACACCCACACAGCCACTCACATAATATATGTTAGAAATAGTATCACATATCAGTAGCACAGAAAGAATATTAATTTAATTTGTGTAGTACCTTGGTATATATGCTTAACACTCATAAACTTTTAGAAAACACTCACACTCACTGGATGATGTCATCAGTGATGTTATTTAAGATGTTATCAGTGATGTCACTGATCATGCCATGAGGGATGTAATATGTGAGGTCATAAGGATTGCAGGGCGTAAGTTATAGTTAGTTAAGGTAACGATAACTGCTGAATTTCACTGGTTTTGTATGAGTGAAATGTGAGCCTAACTATAACGTCCTTGTTTTTTTCAGTGATTTTTTTAAATATATATAACACACATAGTGTAATGCATTTACTACAATGTACTCCACTTCACTCTACAACACTCCTTTCTATGGTCTCTATGCTATTCTGCTCTATGTTGCTCACTCTATTCAATTCCACTGTATGCTACTCCACTCCATGGCACTTCCCTCTACACTACTACACTCCACCCCATTCCAGTCTTCGCCACTCCAGTCTACGCCATTCCAGTCTACGCCATTCCAGTCTACGCCATTCCAGTCCAGTCCAGGCCACTCCACTAGTTATATCCTTATACCCTTGCATATTACATGACTTATAGCACTTCAAGTCATAGCATTTGTACCAATACCTATGACATCTCAAATGACATCAGTTGTCAGAACACAGTGCATGAGAGAGTGGCAAGGTATAGTTAATGTAGTGCGGCTACCGAGTTTACTGCACTGTGTATGAATGTAAGCAAGTTATAATATTTTGAACATGTTTGTAAATTATAAATATAAGGGATAGCTTTAACTTTAGAATCTGTAATGTTTCTGTAGTTTTAAGTTTAATTTGTATGGAGATTATAACGTTTTTTCTGACTATGACTAGGGTTTAACCTTTGCTTTCTTCATATTGGCCTTTTTGTACATAATCTAAGTTTTTAATTATGTTTTTTCTTGTTTTTGATTTAACTTGTTTCATGAACCTTTTATTAAGCTAACACTGAATATTTGAATTATTCAATGGTTGTTTGACCTCACGTTATATAAGCACTGTCGAGTCAAATGAAACTAAAAAACGCAATCTGCTTGGTGGGAATGATGTGTGACTCTGATTTTATACTATTCTGAATCTCATGAATAACATATCCGAAAGAGAAAACCAACCGACTATCGGGAAGTAAATGTACTTTGCAGTCTGAACTTTTAGAAAAAGTATTTTCACACTTTTTTGCCAGCACCAGCTGCTGCTGGCTGATAAATACATTTCAACAGTTCAAAAATACAGTACATCATTTCAAATGTTGAAGCCAATTATAAAGAAGTCATCTGTTCATATTTACCCACCAAGTATTAAAACTGGAATTGTGAAACATCTTGACATGCTAAGCAAGTCGCTGGTCTTTTTTTATATTCCGACAGTTCACTTCTACTGGTGTACAGTGTGAGAGCCAATGAAATAGTATTCATCTGTACACCCTAATTTTAAAACATGTAATGGCCTTTTGTTTGGGGCCCAGTAATCTACAGCTGAACTGTAGGTCGTTGGGCCGCAACTGAAAAAAACTTTTTTTTACAACTCACGAAACTCTTCATCATATCACATGTACACTAACCATCGATTTCAATTCTTTGAAATTTGTTTGGATTTGTTTTCCTTTCGTTACATTTAGGTCGGCGTCATGATCCGGTGCACTGCGTCATCCAAGAACCGAGCTCCTGTGTTTTGTTGACGTCTGAGAAGTCTAAATTGATACGAATACATCGAAATGTATCGGGCTAATGCACAAAGTTTTTTTTTAAAAGTCAGAAATGGTTGGCAGAAATTTAAATTCATGCATTAATTCGGAGACATTCCAAGTCACTCGTATGTACTGGCCTGTTTTATAAGTGCGGGATATCTAAAGTTTCAAACATATAGCTCGGAGTTAATGCATACATTTATACAGAACATGTACGAAACAGAGAAGGCAATTCCTTCTCACTGTTTCTGACCTGATCCGTTAAAAGTTCATGCATTAACTGTTAGAATTTTTGAGCGATATGATTGAAGACATCTTCCATGCAAAAGAACAGGTGCTCTTCCTGATATGGCCCTGATCTTCCAGACAGAACTGATGACAGTGAATAAACTCACAAATCTCACCAAGGTTAAAGTAAAAGTGCCCCCCTCACAAGAATACCTTTTGTATATCAGATGTACAGATTTAAGGATTAAGTTGATCAGACACAAAGTTGTAGTTTCATAAAATGTTAGGAACAACATAAAAGGCCTAGTTCATGAAAACAAACTAAAGCTATAGGTAGAGATTTACGCCTCCGCCTGAGTGTACTTTTATTTCCATGTATTTTTTTACCAACATCTGCAGTCGTAGGCTTGGCAAGCTACTCCAGGCATTGGTTTCCAGGTGAACAGCTGAGGTTGTCAGATACATTTTAAAATTTCTCTACTTATCCAGTGAGGAGTTCTCCATAGTGGAGCCCTCTGTAGAAATGCGCACTCTTTCCCCCTCCATGAGGAAAACAATTTTCCCTGTGGTAAAAGCCCTTATTCCACCACCAAATGTGGGAATGAGACATTATTCTTCCCATCATGGAACAGGAGTTATCACATGCCTATGGTGGACTAAATCACCAACCATTTCCAGGGTAGAAATGGGAAGAAGAGAAGTTTAAGATTGTCCGCAAAGGTACCTGTTTGTAGGCATTTCCAAACTTCCAAGGCAAACGATTTCTTGTAGCACTCTCTTTGCCCTTAAGTGGGTTTTACAAATAATGATTTTCTTGCAACCTTGGCAGAGAAATGTGTCTGTGTAAAACTATTTTCGTTGGTGAATTTCAAGCAGGTGTAGACATGTTTAATTCAGACGTAAACTTAAGTTTAAAACGAATTATACTTTGTGATTTAGCCCAAAACAGTTTACACTACTAACATGCCATTGCATTTCAACAGGTAAAGTACCCACTGTGAAGCACATCCTCATTTCCTTAGTGATCCATCAGCGGATAACCGTAATACATTGGAGTGCAGAATGGGGAGAACTATATGGAATTCAAATTACTTCACAAGAATCAGAGTCAGAGAACCACTTGGCATCACTGAGACAAAAATATATTTTAAAAGTGGAATGTGTAGCTGTATGAAATTGTGCAATCAGTCATGAGCAAAGGCCAGGAATGGGTAGCAATTTATATCTGTTCAGTTTATAAGTCAGTTGGACACATAACTTTATGAAGGAAATTGCAACATTTAGGATTAATTTCAATGTCCAAGGGTACATGTACTACATCTATCTTCCATAACAGATATGTTGTGCTATTCAATCTTGTCATGGTGCCATGGCATGCCAAAATCTATCTGTAATACCCACCATTCCCACTAAATAACTTGATTACCCTAAACCCCTCATATTATCTGAGATCATTATGCTCTGTGAATCTATTTGAACAATCAAGAGGTCTCATAGCTGGTGGGGAAGATAAAGTGTGCATAATGACAAACCTGTAGAGAAATAATGAGCGAATGAGAAAGCTTGAGCATTGCAGTGATTGGTGACCTCATCATGGGAGGTTTCATTGATTTTAGTTGCATTTTTAGGACCTCTTCGTTCTTATTTTTCAGTCCAGTTTAAAATTTTAAAATGTAACAAACATGATTATACAGTTTATAAGAAGAAACATTTGATGAATCACATGTGTACTGTGAGAAATTGATTTGCTAGTTGACTGAGGTGTGAGCCTTGATCAAGCAGCAACCACAATCGTTGTTTGGGTAAGGCAAACCTCACAATACCCTGGCCTCAACCACCAGGTAATTTGGCACAGAGCAGGCAGGCTTAATTTTGAGGCAATGTGTGAAATAGTTGTGCAACAAGTCAAACAGTAAAATAGTGAAAACACAACACAAAAAGATCCCACGCCAGATTAGTAAAATAGAACTGACTTTAGTAAATAGAGTAAGACCAAAACAACAAAAGTCCAGTCAGTAGAACCCGAGTTATACATTTATAAAGAATAATGTGTAAAATATTGCCTAAAAGCACAAATCACCAACGTGGCTATCTGGACAGACAGCCTCATAATCAAACTTGCTTCCCCAACTTTCTCCTTAATTTGTGTTTTGGTATTTAGACCTCCGGGTTACATTCCTCAGTTCTCACAGTCTCTGGTGGAACACATCTCTCCTCTGGTAGTTGAGTTCGTGAAAATCTTAATCAAATGTAATTACTGGACAAATGAAGACATCAGTGGTCAATCATCTGAGGATTTCAGAGAAATGCTTCTCAGTCTCAATTTTACCCAAAACGTCTCCTCACCATCCATAACAAAGGCCATTTACTGGATCAGGTTTGGACTTCAAACCTATCAGTATCAGCTGTATCTGCATTGCTCTGCACATAGTCAGGCCACTTTTTAATCAAATTTTCACTTACTGATGTAGCCCTTCCTAAACCTCAACTTAGTGCTTGGGTCCTCTCTAGAAACTGGGCTTGAGTCAACATCAGATCTTTTTGTAGCCCCTTGCAACCTCCTTGCTGCACACAAATCTTAGCTTAGAAAGAGACAAAGAAGGAATCAAAAAATGGCTGATACAAGTTAGTGACATGTAAGTTCCTTTCTGGGAAGCCAGACCACCCAGGTTTCATGAAGCATCAAAATGGCTTTCTGAAGAGTTCAAATCAGCAAAACTTGAATTGCGTCAAACTAAATATAAATGGCGGGAAGATTACACCTCTGACAATAAAGAAGCACAAATTAAAATGACCCTTTTCTTGGAAAAATTTATAAAATCAAATAATAAATACAAGGAAATATTTGGAATTATGGGTTAACTGAAAAATCCTGACATAGTGACTGCAGCAATTACACCTATTCAGAGCCTTTGTGAGGCCCTCAACTTGATTTTATAGATAAGATCCTGGCAGTCAAAGCCAGTATTCTATCTAGCTCCTCCTTTCCGGCAACTTCAATGGAATATGCCAGATGGAACCCTGTCATAATATCTGAGTTGCCCTCCATTATCAAGGCACATCTAATTGACCTACTGATCAAAGTGAAATCAGGCTCCCCTAATGTTTCTGCCCCCCCCTGAGGTCCTCTCTCTCTTTCCTGGCATAACCTTTCACCTGTGGTGTACCTCAGGGACCCTCTCTGTCTCTTTACCTCTTCAATCTATATATACGCTGTTAGACTTTTCATCCTTGGCGTGGTCTCCCTTAACTTTTTGCCTCTGTTCCCCAGGTTATTGATGTGTGCTGGACTCTGATTTTGTTGTTTTTATTACTCTGGGCACTTTACCACTGCTAACCAGTGCTAAAGTGCAAGTGCTCCTGTTTAAAATGTGTATGTAATTGGTTCTCCATGATTGGCATATTTGTTTTACTGTTAAGTCCCTAGTAAAGTGCACCAGAGGTGTCCAGGGCCTGTAAAACAAATGTTACTAGTGGGCCTGCAGCACTGGTTGTGCCACCCACAGAAGTAACCCTGTAATCATGTCTCTGACCTGCCACTGCAGTGTCTGTGTGTGTATTTTTACACTGTAAATTCGACTTGGCAAGTGTACCCACTTGCCAGGCTTAAACCTTCCCTTTTCTTACATATAAGGCACCCCTAAGGTAGGCCCTAGGTAGCCCCAAGGGCAGGGTGCAGTGTATGGATAAGGTAGGACATATAGTAATGTGGTTTATATGTCCTGACAGTGAAATACTGCCAACTTCGTTTTTCACTGTTGCAAGGCCTGTCTCTCTCATATGATATGTGGGCTACCTTTAAATATGATTAAAGTGTAGATTCCCCTAGAGAGTAGATTTACATGTGGAGTTTGGGGTCCCTGAACTCACAATTTAAAAATACATCTTTTAGTAAAGTTGATTTTAAGGTTGTGCGTTTAAAAATGCCACTTTTAGAAAGTGAGCATTTTCTTGCTTAAACCATTCTGTGACTCTGCCTTGTTTGTGGATTCCCTGTCTGGGTCAGTTTGACAGTTGGGTTGTTTTTCACCTCACACTAGACAGTGACACAAAGGGAGCTGGGGTGTAACCTGCATTTCCTGATTAGCCATCTCTGCTTGGAGGGAGGGGTGGAGTGGTCACTCTCATCTGAAAGGACTGTGCCTGCCTCTGACAATGCCGGCTCCAACCCCCTGCTGTGTGTCTGAGGCCTTGCCTGGCCAAGGCAGGATTTCACGAGTAGGTGTGAGTCCCCTTTGAAGAAAGGTGACTTCAAAGACTAAAATGGGTATAAGAAGGGCACCCAAATCTACAGACTTTAGAAACACTTCTGGAACCAAGAGGAACCTCTGCCTGGAGAAGAGCTGATAGCTGATGAAGAAGTGCTGTCCTGCCTGTGACTGTGCTTTGTGGAGCTTTCCTGCAGTGCTGCTTCTGCCAGAGTAAGAGGGCAAAGACTGTACTTTGTGTGCCTTCCATCTTGTGAAGAAATCTCCAAGGGCTTGAGTTAGAGCTTGCCTCCTGTTGTTTGAAGTCTCAGAGACAGCAAAGACTCCTCTCTGCCAGCACCTGGAGTCTCTGGAGAGACTCCTGCTCTGACAAGTGGTGCCCTATCCAGTCCCTGGGCCCTTGAAAGGAAAGCTGGTGTAAATCCAAGGAAATCAACTTTGGACGACGACGGACCGCCGCCGCAGCTGAATCCGGTGACGCCGCCTGCACCCGACGCTGTGACCTTCGCTGGAACGCGACGCTCTTCGCAGGACCGGTGCCACTGCAGCCCCGCTGAGGTCCGTGACTCCGTGGAAGTTGCCGCACCACGTTGTGACCAACGCCGCTCAAAGTGCGTGGATTCAACATTTCGCACAGACGCTGCGATCCCCGATCGCGCATCGGCTTGTTTTCACTCTTCACCAAAGGTACTGTACTTGGGGGCCTATATGACTCCGTGTCCGGCGCCGCTGGTGTCGGCTTGTTGGAAACGACTCAGTCACAACGCTGTGTTAACATCTCATCGAAGCATTTTTGTTTCTAAGTGCTATTTTTGAGTTTAATCTTTAAAAATTCATAACTTGACTTTTGTATGTCGGATTTTTGTCGTTTTGGTCTTGTTTTGTTTAGATCAATATTTCCTATTTTCCTAAACGGGTGTTGTGTCATTTTGTAGTGTTTTCATGGAGTTATTGTGTGTGTTGGTACAAATACTTTACACCTAGCACTCTGAAGTTAAGCCTACTGCTCTGCCAAGCTACCAAGGTGGTAAGCAGGGGTTAGCTGAGGGTGATTCTCTTTTACCCTGACTAGAGTGAGGGTCCTTGCTTGAACAGGGGGTAACCTGACTGTCAACCAGAGACCCCATTTCTAACATACGCCTGTTAGAGTACTCCTTGAATAAAAGTAAGGTTAAAGTCTATAACTATTCTGATGACATGCAACTGATCTTTACCATGGTCAACTCACTGGAATCCAGAACAACTTTTGAAAACACAATGTTATTTATCCGTGATTGGATGAATAATAATCTACTCAAGTTGAATTTCGAGAAGATTAGTATTGTCATAGCAAACATGATTTGTGTAACTCCACATTTTGGCTTGCCACAATGACCGCCCCCCAACCCAAGAGATCAGTCAAGGCCTTGGGGGTCTTAGTGATACAAATTTGTATATGAAACCTCAGCCATGGGCTGTAACTATGTCCTGCTTTTTACAATCATACAAAACTTGTGGCAAATGGTTTTCCTTTGAGGCCGTCACTCAGGCCGTTACTGCACTGGTCATCTCAATGAGTGACTTTGCAAATTCCCTCTACCTGGGCCTCACCAAAGGCTTGAACCACAGACTTTGACTACTATAAAATCTGGCAGCCAGGCTTTAATACCAACAATCTTAGAGGTCCCACATCACCTCCCTGACGAGGGAATCACACTGGCTGCCAGTAGAACAGTGTTCCATCTTCAAGGCTAGCTACATTATCTTTAAATCATTACAGTGCAGCAGTCCTGCCTTCATTTCAGCCCATATCAAAATATACACATACATCTGAAATCTGAGATCTATGCACCTTAACCTTCTCATCATCCCTCCTTTGAAAAAAGAAACTTGGCAGCTCTAGATTCTCGGTACTTGCACCCCTGCATATGCAATGTTTTCTCATCGGAGATCAGGTTTGCCCCCTGTGATTCCAGGTTTATGGAACTCTTGAAGGTGTGGGTTTTTAGACTAGCCTATGCTTAAATAGTATGTTGTGTACAACTGCTTCTGTTATCTCAGTGCCATGAAAACGCCCAATGGACATGCGCTCTACAAATAAGTGTAACATAACATAGCAAAAAATAGCAAAGATAGTAACTGCATATCCTACTTTAAAAAAAAAAATACACTGCACTCTGCCCTCTGGGCTGTCCAACACCTACCATAAGGCTGGCTTATATGTGTTAAAAAGGAAGGTTTGGGCCTCATAAAAGGTTTCCTTTGCGAGGTTGTACATGGCAGTTAAACTGCACACACTGGCTTTAATGGCCAATCTGAGATATGATTTAAAGGGCTACTTAAGTGGGTGACACACACAGTGTTGCAGACCCACTAGCAACATTTAAGTTACTGGCCCTGGGCACAGATAGTGCCTCTTTACTAAGGACTTACTGGTACAATAAATATGCCAGTTGGGTATAAGACAATGTTACCGTCTTTACAGGATAGAGGACTAGCAATTTAGTACTGATACAGCCAATGAAAACAAATTCAGAAAAAATAGGAGGAGGAAGACAAAACGTCTGGGGATGACACTGCAGAAAGGGACAAGTCAAATATGTGCTTACTTAGATTTTGTCACCACTCCTTGCCCAGAACATTGGGGGTCATTACAACATTGGCGGTAAAAGGCGCTTACCGCCGTGTAGAAGACCGCCAATACACCGCCGCGGCGGCGGTATTCGGCCACACCTATTATGACACACATCTTGGAATCCGCCGAAATTCAGACACCCACACAAGACCGCCACACCAAAGGTCAGTGATAAACTGGCGGAAACAAATCCTCCACCTCCACGCCAACAGAAACACGCCCATGCAATTACGACCCACGAATCCACGCGGCGGTCTTTCAACCGCGGTATTCCATTGGCGGTACACACCGCCACGCTCAAAATACACACACATCTCCAAAACACCGCCACATTGGACAATTCCAAATACACACACTGGATACACATACAAACAACACTCCCACACACCCAATACAATATCAAACAAACACCCACATCACCCACAAACCCCTACGACCAAAAAAACACGAACGAAGGACAGAGAGAGTGCACAGAATAGACAACCCCATCACACAGAGGCACACAACACCATCACCCACACAACATCCACACACAAAACACCACACACCACTACACTCACCACACTCATCACCACATACACACCCCACACATCACCGGCCCCACCCCATGTCACGCCAAAGACACCCCCGCTTCTCCGAGGAGGAGCTCAGGGTCATGGTGGAGGAAATCATCCGGGTAGAGCCACAGCTATTTGGATCACAGGTACAGCACACATCAATAGCCAGGAAGATGGAGTTATGGCGCAGAATAGTGGACAGGGTGAACGCCGTGGGACAGCACCCAAGAAATAGGGAGGACATCAGGAAGAGGTGGAACGACCTACGGGGGAAGGTGCGTTCAACGGTCTCCAGGCACAACATCGCGGTACAGCGGACTGGCGGCGGACCCCCACCTCCTCCCCCACAACTAACAACATGGGAGGAGCAAGTCTTGGGCATCTTGCATCCTGAGGGCCTCGCAGGATATCATATCCCCCACCCTACCTGCATGTTATCACACACCCCCACTCTCGCCCCATCCCCTATCACTACAACTCCTCACTAATGTACCCATGACACAAACCATCCATCCCAACACCAAGCCCTGCATGACACAACCAAGCATGGACACCCCTCACTAAAGCATGCCCACTACGCATACCCAGAACACCCCCCCCAACCATCACCACACAAACCCACACACAGGAATGCTTGCACTGGGGAACACCACTCCACCCCCAGAAGAGGCCCACAGTGACGAGAGCAGCTCTGCCCTACTGGATCCTGATAACCAGCCTGCACCATCGTGGGCCTCAGGACAGTCGGTTCCCCTTGCACAGGCACAGCCCAACACCGACCTTCCACCCTCTGGTAACACCAGCGCAGCACCCACCCAGCAGGCCCACACCTCCCTACCCAGGACAGGTCAATCAGCGGTGTGTCCACCACTACAGGGCACCCGAGGCAACCCACCACCCCAACAACAACAGGGACCTGGGGGCAGTGGTAGTGGGCACACCGTCCAGGGGACGGAGGCCAAGGAACACAGGGGAACTGGGAGGGCTGCTGTGCGACAGGGGGCGGACAGGCCAAGGGAACCCACTCTCCATGAGGCCCTCTCCTCCATCATGGGAGCATACCACCACTCCCAGGAGACGATGGCGACGGTCCTGGACAAGTTGCAGGAGACCCTGCGCCTGCAGAACGAACTGTATTTGGGGTTCAGGGAGGAACTCAGAACCATCAGCTCCACCCTGGGCACCATCGTAGGGGTGCTGAAGGACCTACATCAGACCTTGAGGGACACCGTGGCACTCCATGGGGCCCCTGACACTAGCCAGGACGATGAACTGCCCACCATATCCGCCGGCGCTAGTGGACAGGATGCCCTGCCACAGGACCACCACACCAGCACCCCATCCCCTGCAGACGGACAACCACCACGCAAGCGGTCCCTGAGATCCAGGAACAGGACAGAGCAAGAGGGCAAGACCCCGCCAGGAAATGAGACCACCCTGATTGTCATCCCACTGTTCCACTTTGTTACCCTGTCCATACTTAAACTGCACCAGCTCCACTTCCTATGCCCATATGGGCAGTGCACCTGTGAGACTAATAGACTGGACTCTGCCATGGATATTCCTCCGCCATCACCCATCCTCATTTTACAAACCCCTCACATTTCAGAGCATTTCAATAAACACCCTTGAAACATAAAACAATCTGGAGTCAGTCTGTGATTTAGTAAATATGTATTATCAATGACAGTGTCATAATGGGTTTACCATTGTAAGGCTAACATACCTATGTCACACATCACAAGCCCTTGAAGGATGCAAGCAGTTGACACGTAGTTAACCACACCTGTGAAACCATAATGGATGGGTACAACTCAGTTACCAAATAGTGATTTAAATCGAGAAACAGGATAGAGGTAGACGTGTAAAAGTTAAAGTAATGGTAAAAATGAAAATGTTCTCACCAGTGTCTCACTGGAAATATTGCTGTATGACTGACTCCCTGTTGTTGTTGTCTTCTTCCTTAGCTTCCTCCTCATCACTGTCCACAGGCTCCACAGACTCCACAGCTGCTACAACACCGTCATCTGGATCATCCTCCTGCAGAAAAGGCACCTGGCGTCGCAAAGCCAAATTATGGAGCATGGAGCAGGCGATGATGATGTCGCACACCTTCTTCGGTGAATAGAATATGGATCCACCTGTCATATGGAGGCACCTGAACCTGGCCGTCAGGAGGCCGAAGGTGCGTTCGATCACCCTCCTAGTCCGCCCATGGGCCTCATTGTACCGTTCCTCTGCCCTGGTCCTGGGATTCCTTACTGGGGTCAATAGCCAGGACAGGTTGGGGTAACCAGAGTCCCCCAATAGCCATACACGGTGCCTCTGGAGTTGAGCCATCATATCAGGGATGCTGCTATTCCGCAGGATGTAGGCATCATGCACTGAGCCAGGGAACATAGCATTTACCTGCGAGATGTACTGGTCTGCCAAACAGACCATCTGGACATTCATGGAATGATAACTCTTCCTGTTCCTGTACACTTGTTCACTCCTGTGGGGGGGGACCAGAGCTATATGGGTCCCATCAATGGCACCTATGACGTTGGGGATATGTCCAAGGGCATAGAAGTCACCTTTCACTGTAGGCAAATCCTCCACCTGAGGGAAAATGATGTATCTCCTTCTGTGTTTCAGCAGGGCAGACAACACTCTGGACAACACGTTGGAAAACATAGGCTGGGACATCCCTGATGCCATGGCCACTGTTGTCTGAAAAGACGCACTTGCAAGGAAATGGAGCACTGACAGCACCTGCACGTCAGGGGGATTCCAGTCGGATGGCGGATTGGTGACATCAGGTCTGGCTCCAACTGGGTACATAGTTCCTGGATAGTGGCACGGTCAAACCGGTAGGTGACGATGACATGTCTCTCTTCCATTGTCAACAGGTCCACCAGCGGTCGGTACACCAGAGGATTCCGCCATCTTCTCATATGTCCCAGCTGACGGTGCCTACGAAGGACAACAGCGAAGAACCAGTCATTATTCCTCCAGGTCCGTACCCACAGTTACACACAAAACTACACCACTCACAATACCCTTCCTGTATGTGTGTTGAGTGTAGGCCTAGCTATGTGTGACGCAGTAGTAAATGAAGCCATGTGGGCCCCTGAAATGGCTGCTGCCTTACCTCTAAACTGGGACAATAGGATTGTGGGGTAACTGCGCTGGCGTTGTGCACCGTCGCGGTAGGCGGTCGTAGACCGCAGCGCAATGCTCTATTGGTTAACATGGGACCCTTTGGGTCCCAGGAGCCAATGAACAGGTGCGCCGGCGGTGATGATGCGCACCGCCGCGGACGTCAGCGCCACCGACGTCACCGCCATTTTCTATCTGTTCACTCACTAGATACCTGAACTTCGACAGGAGAGGACCTACACTGCAAGTGCTGCTGTGACCTTGGTCTGGAAGCGACGATGGCTGCTGCGTCTGGGGAAAGGGCCCCTGCCTTCACTGCACAGGAGTTGGAGAAACTGGCAGATGATGCCCTCCCCCAGTACACGCTACTCTACGGTCCTCCAGACCAACAGGTTAGTACACAGGGAGCACGTTGTATGGGCTAGGCCTGGGTGGAGAGGGCTGGCTGTTAGAGGGAAGGGGGCAGAGTGCAGTGAACATGATGGACTGTGAATGCATGTGCCACATGGCAAGGGCAGGGATGTGGGCCACTCACTTCAACTGTGCTCTTGCTAATGACTTCTCTTCTTCCCCTGTACATGTCATGTAGGTCAGCGCCCACCAGAAGAGGGACATCTGGTGTGCCATCGCCAAGGAGGTCCGGACCCTGGGGGCCCACCAGAGACGGGGCACCCACTGCCGTAAGAGATGGGAGGACATTCGCTGCTGCAGCAAGAAGACGGCGGAGGCTCAGCTGGGGATGGCCTCCCAACGTGGGAGGGGTGCCCGTCGCACCATGACCCCCCTGATGTTCCGGATCCTGGCGGTGGCCTACCCGAAGTTGGATGGGCGCTTGAGGGCATCACAGCAGACACAAGGGGGTGAGTACAACCTCATTCTGCGGACTTTGCATGCAGTGGAGGTGTCTGGGTGGGGGAGGTGGGCTGTGGGTGTCCCTCGGCCAGGGCGAGTTAGGTAGGCAAGGCCTCTCCGTAATGTAGGCCATGTGGCACTCTACCCCACCTCAGCAGAGTGCCAAGTCGAGGTATAGTTGCCCCTGTGGCATCCATGTGCGCAGATGTCCACCATTGCCATATAGGCCATATCCCAGAAATTGCATGTGCAGAGGGCAGGATCACGGCGTAATGCAGGGGGCTGCTGCGTTTGTCTTGTCCGCCAACGGTAGTAGTATGCCATGCACTAAAACTCTTTCTTCTGTGTCCCCTCCTTTTTCTGCTCTCCCTGTCCTTTTGTGCATCAGCATCAACAGGCGGAGGTACAGTGGCACCGGAGCAGAAGGGAGCTACATCCCACATGGCCATGGAGGGCCACACCACGGACTCTGAATGCACCAGTGGGACGGAGGGCGAGGGGAGCTGCACGTCGGCCACCGGATCACCAAGCAGCGACACGGACTCGTCCGCCGATGTGGGCTCCCTTGTGGTGGCGGCACCATCTGTGCCCCCCACCTCTACAGGTACAGCCGCCACCTCCCCTACCAGCACCGCCCTCCCAGCAGCCCCTCAGCGTTCGCCCTGTGCCCGCTCACCCAGGAGAGTGGGCATCACCTTCGCCCCAGGCACCTCAGGCCCTGCCCCAGTCACCCCTGCTGCCCTCACTGAGGAGGCCATTGACCTCCTCAGGTCACTCACTGTTGGGCAGTCTAACATTGTGAATGCCATATAGGGTGTAGAACGAGAGTTGCAACACAGTAATGCATTCCTGGAGGGCATTCATTCTGGTCGGGCTGTCCTTCAGCGAACCCTGCAATCTCTGGCCTCAGCACTGATGGCAGCCATTGTCCCTGTGTGTAGCCTCCCCCCTCCAACTTCCTCCACCCAGACCCAATCTCCTGTACCCCAGCCCATCCCAAGCACACCTACAGACCATTATGCACACAAGTCAACACACACAACTAGCTCAAGCAAACATAGGCACCACACACACCACAGGCACTCATGCAAGCCTCCCCCACATAAAGACACAGCAACATCCACTGCCTCCACTGTGTCCCCCTCCTCCTCTTCTCCCTCCTCCCTCCCAGTCTCGTCTACACACACACCTGCATGCACCACATCTACAGGCACCATGAATCGCACCAGGACACCCAGCACCACAAGCCGCTCACCTGCACTCACCACCTCCACTGCCATTTACACGTCCCCTGTGTCCTCTCCCAGTGTGTCTGTGACGCCCCCTCCCAAAGTACACAAACGCCGGCAATCACTCACCCAACATCCATCCACCTCACGACAGCCTCCAGTACCTGCACCTGCACCCAAAACACCTAAAGTGACACCTCCGACAACCACCTCCTCTTCCTCCACTCCCAGACCCCCTCCAACTACCCATCCCAGTGTTCGTCAGAAACTGTCCCTCTGTAAAGTTGACCTTTTTGCCTCCCCCCCCAATTCATCAGTCCCGTCTTAGAGCCTCAGCCAAAAATCCTCCAATACCAGTGGTGCCTGTTCAAGGTTTGTGGAGTGCACCGTCCACCAGGGCAGGCAGTAGGACCCGGAGCCAAGGCACTGGCAGCCCACCCCCTGTAAAGGCTCTAAAATTGGAGAGTGGATGACAGGACCGTGTTAAGACTCCTGGTGGGAAAACAACTGACATGGGTTCCAAGGGGATCGGAGAGTCAGCTGTGACTCCACCAAAGGTGGGGAAGGGCCAGAGGAAGTCTGCTCAGCCTGTTGTGAGTGTCACGGCGGAGAAGTGCGCCATCATTTCCGGCGGTCGAGACACAACTGCCAGCACCGTCGTCAATGGTCCAGAGACCACCGCCGGAGTCACAGCCCAGGAGGGCACAAGTATCGTCACTGATCAGGAGACCACCGCCGGAGTCACAGCCCAGGAGGGCCCAAGTATCATCACTGGTCCAGAGACCACCGCCAGAGTCACAGCCCAGGAGGGCCCAAGTATCATCACTGGTCAGGAGACTACCGCCAGAGTCACAGCCCAGGAGGGCCCAAGTATCGTCACTGGTCCAGGGACCACCGCCAGAGTCACAGCCCAGGAGGGCCCAAGTATCGTCACTGGTCAGGAGACCACCGCCAGAGTCACAGCCCAGGAGGGCCCAAGTATCGTCACTCGTTCAGAGACCACCGTCAGAGTCACAGCCCAGGAGGGCCCAAGTATCGTCACAGGTCCAGAGACCACCACCAGAGTCACAGCCCAGGAGGGCCCAAGCATCATCACTGGTCCAGAGACCACCGCCAGAGTCACAGCCCAGGAGGGCAAAAGTATTGTCACTGGTCAGTAGACCACCGCCACCGCCGGAGTTAGTGCCCTGGAGGGCCCCGGCTGCCACAGCCCTGCTGGGCAATGATGGAACGTCATGCCACACACCAATGTCCAGTGTAGAGAACGTCATGCCACACACCAATGTCCGTATCAGAACCGCCATGGCAAAGCACCGCTGAACAAGGCAAAGACCGCCATGTCAAAGCACCGCTGAACAGGGCAAAGACCGCCATGGCAAAGCACCGCTGAACAGGGCAAAGACCGCCATGGCAAAGCACAGCTGAACAGGGCAAAGACCGCCATGTCAAAGCACCGCTGAACAAGGCAAAGACCGCCATGGCAAAACACCGCTGAGCAGGGCAAAGACCGCCATGGCAAAGCACCGCTTAACAGGGCAAAGACCGCCATGGCACAGCACCGCTGAACAGTCCTGACCCACCATGTCAAAGCACCGCTGAACAGGGCAAAGACCGCCATGGCAAAGCACCGCTGAACAGTCCTGAACCGCCATGTCAAAGCACCGCTGAACAGGGCAAAGACCGCCATGGCAAAGCACCGCTGAACAGGGCAAAGACCGCCATGTCAAAGCACCGCTGTACAGGGCAAAGACCGCCATGGCAAAGCACCGCTGATCAGTCCTGAACCGCCATGTCAAAGCACTGCTGAACAGGGCAAAGACCGCCATGGCAAAGCACCGCTGAACAGGGCAAGCACCGGGTAGGACTGAATGGACCGCCACATCAGGCAACCTTATCCCATGTGCAGCTGGGACAGTGACAGTACACGACCTTTCATGGGGAGACTCATCCAGTCTGGGCACCAGTCCCCCCCAGTACCAGTAGAGACCTGCATCTACTTGGGAGACTGTGGCTTTGCACTCCCCAGGATGGCACAGTGGGCAACCCACCCACTGTAGAGACTTGAGAGACTGTGGCTTTGCACTCCCCAGGATGACACTTTGGGCAACCCACCCACTGTAGAGACTTGAGAGACTGTGGCTTTGCACTCCCCAGGATGGCACAGTGGGCAAACCACCCACTGTAGAGACTTGAGAGACTGTGGCTTTGCACTCCCCAGGATGGCACAGTGGGCAACCCACCCACTGTAGAGACTTGAGAGACTGTGGCTTTGCACTCCCCAGGATACATCAATGGGCATGGAGCCCCGTCGTGGATCTGGCTTTGCAGTCATCCGGCTGAGGTGCCCCCCCTTCCCCCTGAGGTGCCTGTAGTATTTCTATCTGATGCCCCAGCAGTGTTCTCTCCGATTGTGGTCAAGTATCGTTTGTGGACCTCGCCCATGCCTTTTTGGACTGTTGGTGCACAGACATTGTTATGTACATATCTGCACTACTTCTCGTATTGTATATTGTGGGTTGTTACTGTGATTTTTTGTGAATGCGTTGGTGTGTATGTTGTAATATGTGAGGGTGGGGGTGTTTGGTGGGTGTCCCCCTAACTTTTGCCTCCCCCCGTGTCGTAGGTGCAGTACTCACTGTTGTGTTCGGCACCTACGTAGCTGTTGGTCGTAGAGAAGCAGAAACACAAGGGCAGGGAGTATTTGGAGTTCCGGCTCCATGGAGTCCTCGTTCCTCGTGGGATATGTTCAGGTGAGCATTTTCCCATAGCAAAAGCTGTTTCCGCCGTGGTTTTAACCACGGAGAATCCGCCCCGGAAAAGGTGGCGGATTGGCGGGTTGTATTACTGTGGGCGGTACATTGTCTTCCGCCTGTCTGTTGGCGGTGACCGCCGAGCTGTTTGTCTGTACCGCCGTGGCGGGCGATGTGTTAAAGTGGCTGTCTATGTTGGCGGTTTCCACCAGGGTCATAATTCCCTTTTTTTGTCCGCAGGCCTGTTTGCGGTATTTCCGCTGCTTTAACACCGTCCACCAGGGTTGTAATGACCCCCATAGTGTCTTAAAAATCACTCACCCAACATTGGACCATTGCTAGAAAACACTCACTTATCTACAGCTGGCATAGTTCAAACATCATACCATCAAGGTTAAAAAACTCTTATCAACCAACTTAACTCGTTTTAACTCCACCAACATACACTAAACAATGAAAATCATTTTGTTGTCCCATCCCCACAGCAACTGTCAAAAACGCATGAATCTCCCTCATCACAACAACAGCAAAAAAACAAAAGTTGACTCGAAGTCTAATGTGGCATTCCAGTATCCAACCTTTCATGTTGTATCTTGGTACTTCTGTGGTCAGAAATATCACTGCATGTAATAACAGGGTTGGATAAATATTCACAAAATGCTAGAGGGTGGGTCTTGTTTCCTGGATTGTTGTGGTGGTGGCACTGGATTCCTTGGGGTCAGCACCCTATATTAGTCACTTATTTATCCTCTGTTGGCTGGTAGGCACTATTAGTACTCTCCTTCTCTTCCTCTTAATCTACCAACCAGCAACTTCCTGCCCATTTATATCTATTATACTAAGGTTACCGGGCCCACTGCCCATGTGCTGGTAGTGCAGCAAGTCCTGATACTGATCCTTAACTGCACCGACTTCAAGGAACGTGGCTGCACATTTCTACTCCTGCTCATCCACTTCAGCAAAGGACATTTGTTGTTCCAAGGAAGAAAGTAAAACATGCTTCAGATTAGTATTTGCAGCTGAAAGGACATGTAATATGTTGAAATGCTGCCGGTTCAGTAATTCGCCATCACATACATCATCCTTGTGGAACTCCTTTTCCTCTGCTGCATAGAGCTGATACAGGCAGGTTCAATGCATTCTTTTCCAATGTGATACAGAGACAATGGCCAAAAGTTATTTGTTTACCTGGTGTGGGGCAATCATTTTTGGTATTAGTCTGCACATTGATCACACTAAAAGGGAGGCTTTATTTGCTTTCTAATTTTAAGCTGTGCTAAATCTTTGTTGCTTGCATGGGTCAAACCAACCTTTGAAGCCAGATGTTTAGGTTTTCCCTCACAGAAGGTAAATGTTCTCATGTGCACTATAAATATAAATAACTATGCATTTTAAATATTCTCATGTGCACTATAAATATAAATGACTATGGGGGTCATTCCGACCCTGGCGGTAAATACCGCCAGGGCCGGGGTCCGCGGGAGCACCGCCAACAGGCTGGCGGTGCTCCTTTGGGCATTCTGACCGCGGCGGTACAGCCGCGGCCAGAAACGGAAAGTCGGCGGTGTACCGCCGACTTTCCGCTGCCCAGGGGAATCCTCCATGGCGGCGCAGCTTGCTGCACCGCCATGGGGGATTCCGACCCCCTCACCGCCATCCTGTTCCTGGCGGTTTCGACCGCCAGGAACAGGATGGCGGTGAGGGGTGTCGTGGGGCCCCTGGGGGCCCCTGCAGTGCCCATGCCAATGGCATGGGCACTGCAGGGGCCCCCGTAAGAGGGCTTAGCAGACACTGAAATTCGCGATGGGTGCTACTGCACCCGTCGCACACCTTCCACTCCGCCGGCTCCATTCGGAGCCGGCTTCATCGTAGAAGGGTGTTTCCCACTGGGCTGGCGGGCGGCCTTTTGGCGGTCGCCCGCCAGCCCAGTGGGAAACCCAGAATGACTGCTGCGGTCTTTTGACCGCGGTACGGTCTTCTGGTGGTTCCCGCTTGGCGGGCGGCTCCCGCCGCCCGCCAAGCTTGGAATGACCCCCCTATGCATTTTAAATATAGATGTTAGAAGTTCATACTTGCATGAAAATCACACAACTATGACTCAGTCATGACTGGTTCTCAGCACACCCACAGCCAGGACACAAGCACACTGCAGACTAAAAAGTGTAAAAAAGAAAAACAAGACAGCTGGTCTTTTATATCTATGTAATCAGCAAATTAAATAACATCCATTAGGAGTGATTAAAAGTAGGAAATAGTTGATGAAGCACATCTTTCAAGAAAAAAACATTATAGTTCATTGATCGTCCACAAACAAACCACCTATCATCCCCTCTCACCACTCTCATCACTCTTTGACTTCATGCTTGTCTTCCACACTGTACAGTGCTCTAAAGCTTTCAAATGACTTTTGGTCAAGCTTTAGGAATATTGCATACATAAATACATTCATGTATACATACATACATACTGAGCTACATAGTTCCATCTGAGCTAGGCAAATATTTTTCTAATGATAAACCAGTAATATATGCAAGTATCAGATAAAGTCTTCCACATGTATATGTACAATAGTATGTGGGTTATTACAACTTTGGAGGAGGTGTTAATCAGTCCCAAAAGTGGCGGTAAAGTGACGGATATCCCACCAGCCGTATCACGAGTTACATAGGATATAATGGACTCGTAATACGGCTGGTGGTACATCCGTCACTTTACAGCCACTTTTGGGACGGATTAACACCTCCTCCAAAGTTGTAATAACCCCTATATGTGTAGTAGTCATTGAATAAAAGAAAACTAATTAAATAGTAGGAATTTTGCTTGCACCCTCATAAAATTTAACTCAACTCATCACCATTACCAAGTTACGCTATCGTCAGTACTAATCTGTTACCTCCCCCATCCTCGACATCATGAGTTATATTTATAATACTGGTACATCATGACAACACAAGCACATACTTAACAGGCCAGAAAAGAGAACACAGCTATACCTAGGGAGGTGTGGGTTGTTCGGGCAGGACTGTTCCTGTTGTGTGCACAACCAAAACTGATTTGCATATGGCTGACCTCTGTCTAGAGTCCGCATTGTGGGCAAAAAAAAGAAATGGTGTTAAATAGACCTCAAGTAAATGCCACTGCCTCAAGCGTTCCACCCGTCACATGTTTGTTTTCTTCTTTGTGATGCCCTAAGTACATATAAATGCTTAGACATGGGTCCCATACTCTGTGTGCTAAGAATGAAGGAGGCCGACAAGGCTGAAATTGCTCAGGGTGTTGCTTCTGTTCCTGTATTGACTTACGAGCATGGACTGAAGTGTAACAATTAAAGCAGAACCAAGGTTAACTAATAAAGGGCTGGTCTCTGTCCATAATGGCAACAATTGTTGAGCAAAAACAGAAGGCATGTTCAGCATGGTAATTCTTTACAATTTTGAGCTTTCATGACAGGAACATTTGTTGTCAGTTAAACAAAAGTGCAATCTGAGTTTTCCACTCTCTTTTAGTGAGAAGATTCAGAAATCATAATGTTTTCTTCATCCCAAATATCCACACGAAAATCAATGTATCTTAGGTTCAACTAAGGAAGGTTGGTGTACTGTGGAGGGAATCAAACAAATTATTAAATTTAAAAATTGATTTACAGAAATATCGGAAAAAATATTGTGATACAAAAATATCGTGATGCAAAATTATTGTGATCAAGAATATGAATTTTGTTGGCAGGTAATATCATCAAGAACATTGTTGTTATTAATATTGTTTTCAATAATATAGTTTTAAGATGTTTTATGTGTTTTAGTTCATATATTAATCTTATGGGTTACTGTTTGTATAATTGGTAATAATTTTAAATATAGTTTGTAATTTTTTGGCATTTTCATTATTTCAGGCCTTATGTTTTCAAGCATCTTTGAACACGTGTTTCTGGGTTAATCTCTCATCAGCAGAGAACAAACATTTCATTCCTTTTTCAAAGGCAGACTGCCTGGCTGCTCAGCAGATTTTATTGCAGGCACCTGATATCAGTTGAATACCAGTTGTGTCCAGTGGACCTCAAGTGAGCTGCAAAGTGTATCCTGGTAAGGGTAGTCCTGCACATTTTAAAATTATATCCCAAGTGGGTTGCTGAAGCCAAACAAAATGGCATTTGAAAAAGGAAGGAAATGTTTGTTCTCTGCTGATGAAGGGATGGACCCAGAAACATGTGTCCAGAGATGCTTGAAAACAGAAGGCCTGAAATAATACAAATGCCAAAGAATTCTATGTAAGTTGCTGACTTTGCTACCTTCCATAATGACCTGTTGTGAGTGCGCTTTCGTTTAGGACAACTCTTTTTGGTACAAATTAAATGGCCTGTCCAGCCGTTAAGGCAGCACCACTACATAAATGAGCAGTTCTATGTGTGACTTTATGGACAGTCACTTTCTGAGCAGCAGATTGGAACACTGGCAGCAAAACCGATTTTCTCACTGTGAATTTGCCTACTGGGTTAATGAACTGTGGCCCATATTTATACTTTTTGAAGCACAACTGCGCCAACGCAGTTGTGTGTCAAAAATTTTACTGCCGGCTAACGCCATTCCAACGCACCATGCGGGCGCGTTATTAATGGAATGACGTTAGCCGGCGGTGCGGACTGGTGTGCGTCAAAAATAATGACTCACACCAGACAGCGCCGGATTATGGGAAAATGGGGGTTGTGCGTCAAAAAATGGTGCACGTCAGGTCTGAGGCAAAATTCAGGGCTCAAACCGGATTTGCACCATTTTTATTTTAATGCCCAACCTCTATTGACATGACTCCTGTCTTAGCAAAGACAGGAGTCATGCCCCCTTGCCCATTGGCCATGCCGAGGGGACTTATGTCCCCTGGGCATGGTCATTGGGCATAGTGGCATGTAGGGGGGCCCAAATCAGGCCCCCCTATGCCACAAAAAAAAATCAGAAAAAAATACTTACCCGAACTTACCTTTACTTCCCTGGGATGGGTCTTCCATCCTTGGGTGTCCTCCTGGGGTGGGCAAGGGTGGCAGGGGGTGTCCCTGGGGGCAGGGGAGGGCACCTCTGGGCTCCTTCCGAGCCCACAGTTCCCTTAACACCTGCCCTGACCCAGGCGTTAAAAAACGGCGCACATCAGGCTGTGCGCCGTTTTTTAAGGCCCACCCCCTCCTGTGCGTCAAAATGACGCCAGAGTATAAATAAGGGACACAGGCCTTAAAGTCATTTTTTGGAAGGGAACACCTACCTTGCATATAATTAACGCAAGGCTGGTTCCCCCTTCAAAAAATGACGCACATGGTGGAATTTTTACGCCCGTGGGGTCGGGCGTCAAAATATAAATATCGGGCAGGGTTTGCGCCAATTGTGCGTCAAAAATTTGGACTCACATTCGGCGCAAACAGAGTATAAATATGCCCCTGTGTTTTGTTATTTTGTTTGGTTGCAGCAATCCACTTGGGATATAATTTTAAAATGTGCAGGACTGCCTGTTAGGACTCGCACTCACACATGCACTCTTCTTGCTGCTCCCTCACAAAATAAATCAGCATCCGCTCCCCTCAT
Organism: Pleurodeles waltl; assembly: GCF_031143425.1. Taxonomy (NCBI): domain Eukaryota; kingdom Metazoa; phylum Chordata; class Amphibia; order Caudata; family Salamandridae; genus Pleurodeles; species Pleurodeles waltl. The sequence goes on from NC_090437.1 coordinate 855,477,813, forward strand.
GATTGATGACTCATCACCAGCATGTGTCTGATGACTCATCACCAGCACACCAGTCTATAAATAGAGCTCCCAAGGAGTTTCATATGCTTGCCTTCAAGTCTTCCTTTGCTCACAGGTGTTCTTGGTTCAGCTAGAGTTATGTGATTCTTTCAGGAGTCGTCTTTTCAGTGCAAGGCTTCATTGGAGTTTCCCTCTCTGGACCGGATTACTTTTGCAGTGGCTGGAGAATTTACGAACAGCATTCCATCTTCCTCAACTAATCAAAACATTCCAGGGGAAGTAGGTTTGTGAGTAATTCCCCTCTCATCTCCCTGTTTTCGGTGACCTTTTGGTGCATTATGAAAAACATTCGTCAATGCTGAGAAACCCATGATACAAGACTATTTTTCAAAGATAGCTTGAGAAGTATTTTTAAAAGCAGCATTGAAGTTAAGTGATGTGAACTCCAGAAAGCATCGCTCAATATCTATGCAAACTTAAATGTTTATTCTGATTGTTTTGGAGCAAGTCTATTGTGTGAAAACGAATAACAAAAGACAAATTCATAAGTTTGATTTTATAACAATTATGTTGTGAGTTACAAAAGCGTGCTTAATAGTTGAGCAATCGAGTGCTAATAATTATTGTGACTTTGTTGAAAGACTCAGTGATTGCCTGATTGAATTATAATAATCATTGTTATTTTGCTGAAAGACTCGGTGATATTTCTATTACTTTTGTTTTTTATTTGTTTTTAGTCTTAGAATTCCTGCACGAAGCCCTGAGGCAACTTTCTTAGAACAACAGTGACTCTCCTTGGTGAACCAGTGCTTTGTTTCTCTTCCCTTTTTAATCCCTGTTCCCGCTCCCTTTCCCTCGGAGGCTATTCACTTGTTCCCTGTTCATTTCAGACACAAGCTAATATAGTTTAGGGGTGAGGGCTTTAATCTCTTCGCTCCCGTGGAACCTAGGAACCTAGGAATTCAGGTGAGTGGACATAGGGGGTCATTCTGACCTCGGCGGTAAAAGGCGCTTACCGCCGGTCAGAAGACCGCCATAACACCGCCGCGGTCGCGGTAAACCGCCACGGTCATTCTGACCCGCAACTGGCAAACCGCCAAAAACCCGACATCCACAATAGTCCGCCACACCAACGGCCAGCGAAAAACTGGCGATGACCAAACCTCCACCGTCACGTCAACAGAAATATGCCCATGCCACTCCGACCCACGAATCCACGCGGCGGTCTTTCAACCGCGGTATTCCATTGGCGGTACACACAACTGGCAAACCGCCAAAAACCCGACATCCACAATAGTCCGCCACACCAACGGCCAGCGAAAAACTGGCGATGACCAAACCTCCACCGTCACGTCAACAGAAATATGCCCATGCCATTCCGACCCACGAATCCACGCGGCGGTCTTTCAACCGCGGTATTCCATTGGCGGTACACACCGCAGCGGTCAAAATACACACACCTTTACAAAACACAACCACATTGGACAATTCAAAATACACACACCTGAGACACATACACACAACACTCCCACAAACCCAATACAATCTAAAACACACACCCACATCACCCACAAACCCCTACGACCAAAAAAATCCAACAGAAGGCCAGAGAGAGACAGCACAGAATAGAGAACACCATCACACAGAGGCACACTACACCATCACCCACACAATATCCATGCACAAAACACCACACACCACCACACTCACCACACTCATCAACACATACACCACCCCACACCTCATCCACACCACCCCATGGCACCCCAAAGACACCCCAGGTTTTCAGACGCTGAACTCAGGGTCATGGTGGAGGAAATATTTCAGGTAGAGCCCTTCGGGACACAGGTGCAGCACACCACCATTGCCAGGAAGATGGAGCTATGGCAAAGAATAGTGGACAGGGTCAACGCTGTGGGACAGCATCCACGAAATCGGGACGGCATCAGGAAGCGGTGGAACGACCTACGAGGGAAGGTGCGTTCCATGGTATCAAGGCACAACATCGCGGTGCAGAAGACTGGCGGTGGACCCCCACCTACTCCCCCAAAATTTACAGCATGGGAGGAGCAAGTCTTGAACATCCTGCATCCTGAGGGCCTCGCAGGAGTAGCTGGTGGAATGGACTCTGGTAAGTCTCATCTTCTCTACTTCATCCCCCCACCCCACCTGCATGCCAAATCATACCCCCACCCTCACCCCCACCCCCATCACACCAACTCCTTGCAAATGGCTCACCATCACAACCCACCCATCCCAACACCTAGCCCTGCATGCGTCCACAAAGCATGGACACCCATCACCTAAGCATGCCCACTGCACATACCCATCTCCCCCACAAGCCACCGTCACAACAGCCCCCACAAGGGAATGCCAGCACTGGGGTACACGGGCACCCACCCATTGCACGATATGGCACACACAGAAGCAATAACCATACTCTTATACCCCTGCAGGACCCGAACGCCACCACACCGCCCAGGAGGGTCCAGAAATGTCCATCCCACCCCCAGAAGGGGCCCCCAGTGATAACAGCAGCTCTGTCTCCCTGGACCCAGATGACCAGCCCGGCCCATCGGGGACCTCGGGACAGTCGGTTCTCCTCACACAGCCACAGGCCACAGCAGACCTAACCCCCTCTGGGAACACCAGCACAGCTCCCACCCAGCAGGCCCATGCCTCTGTCTCCAGGACACGTCAATCAGCGGTGTGTCCACCACTACAGGGCACCCAGGTTAACCCACCACCCCAACAACAACAGGGACCTGGGGGCAGTGGTAGTGGGCACACGGTCCAGGGGACGGAGGCACAGGAACACAGGGGAACTGGGAGGGCTGCTGTGCGACAGGGGGGGACAGGCCTAGGGAACCCACTCTCCACAAGGCCCTCTCCTCCATCATGGGAGCATACCACCACTCCCAGGAGACAATGGCTACGGTACTGGCCAGGTTCCAGGAGATCCAGGTACTGCAGGAGGAACAGTTTATGGGGTTCAGGGAAGAACTCCGAAGCATTAGTTCCGCAATGGGGACCATTGTCGTGGCTCTCAACCAGATTGTCACCACATTGAGGGACCATGTGGAACCACAAAGGGCCCCTGTCACTAGCATGGACCAAGAACAGGCTACCACCTCTGCCGGTGCTAGTGGACAGGAGGCCCCGACACAACAACAGGCCACCAGAACCCCACCCCCTGCAGAAGGAGAACCACCCCGCAAGCAGACCCTGAGATCTAGGAAGAAGACAGAGTAGGATGCCAAGACCCCCGCCAGCAAAGGATACCCCCTGATGTCATCCCACTGTCCCACATTGTCACCCTGTCCAACCTTAAACTGCCCCTGCTCCATCCTTCCACAGGCATATGGACAATGCACCTGTGAGACTGAAAATCTGGACTCTGCCATGGATATTCCTCCACCATCACCCATCACCGGTTTTCAACCATGTCCCTAAATTGAGCACTTTAATAAAATCACTTATTGCACAAAAATAATCTGGAGTCTGCCTGTATTTTGAACAAATGTATTAGACATAACCGTGCCAAAATGTCCAGTTACATTGTGATGACAACATACTACTGTCACACAGCTGTAGTCCATGGGGAAACAAAGCCGAGGACACGCAGTGGGGCCCACATCTCTGATATTGGAAGGGAAAGTCACAACTCAGTTAACATACACTGGGGGGAAACTCAGACAGTAGAGAGGCAGGAGACTGTAAGTAAATGTAAAATGCCGGTGTTGATTCTTACCTGTGTGTTATTGAAAATACTGTTGTATCACTGTGTCCCTGTTGTCTGTGTCGTCCTCGTCGTCTTCCTCCTCTTCACTCTCCACAGGCTCCACAGCTGCCACAACACCACCATCTGGACCATCCTCCTGGAGGAAAGGCACCTGGCGTCGCAAAGCCAGGTTGTGAAGCATACAGCAGGCCACGATGATCTGGCACACCTTCTTTGGTGAGTACATTAGGGACCCACCTGTCATATGCAGGCACCTAAACCTGGGCTTCAGGAGGCCGAAGGTCCGCTCGATCACCCTCCTAGTACGCCCATGGGCCTCATTGTAGCGTTCCTCTGCCCTGGTCCTGGGATTCCTCACTGGGGTCAGTAGCCATGACAGGTTGGGGTAACCAGAGTCACCAATTAGCCACACACGGTGTCTCTGTAGTTGTTCCAGCACATAAGGGATGCTGCTATTTCGCATGATGTATGCGTCATGGACTGACCCATGGAACTTGGCATTTACATGGGAGATGTACTGGTCAGCCAAACAGACCACCTGGACATTTATCGAATGATAACTTTTTCTGTTCCTGTACACCTGTTCACTTTCTCTGGGGGGTACCAAAGCCACATGGGTCCCATCAATGGCACCAATGATGTTGGGAATATGTCCAAGGGCATAGAAATCACCCTTCACTGTAGCCAAATCGCCCACCTCAGGGAAAACAATGTAGCTCCGCATGTATTTCATCAGGGCAGACAACACTCTGGACAACACCTTTGAAAACATAGGCTGAGACATCCCTGATGACATGGCCACTGTTGATTGAAATGACCCACTTGCCAAAAAATGGAGTACTGACAGAACCTGCACTAGAGGGGTAATCCCTGTGGGTTGGCGGATGGGTGACATCAGGTCTGGCTCCAGCTGGGCACACAGTTCCTGTATAGTGGCTTGGTCAAGCCTGTATGTCAATATGACATGTCTTTCTTCCATTGTCGACAGGTCCACCAGCGGTCTGTACACGGGAACATTCCTCCATCTCCTCGCAAGTCCCAGCGGACGGTGCCTAGGAAGGACAACAGCGAGCACAGAGTCAATCAACCCACAGGTACGTTCCCACAGCTTGCACAGTACACGATTCTCTATGCATTGAATGGCTTGTATGAGTGGCGATGCAAGGCCTAGGCATGTGTGACGCAGTAGAATTTAAGCCATGTGGGCCCTTGAAATGGCGGCTGCCTGACCTGTGAAGTGCGACAATGGGATGTGAGGTCAATGCGCTGGCGTGGCACACCGTGGCGGTAGGCGGTCGAAGACCGCGGTGCAAAGCCGCATTAGTTAACATTGAACCCTATGGGTTTCAGGAGCCAATGACGATGTGCGCCGGCGGTCGCGGTTCGCACCGCCGCGGTACGCACCGCCGCGGGCGTGACCGCCATTTTCTATCAGCTTAATCACTCGAGACCTGATCATCGACAGGAGAGGACCTATACTGCAAGTGCTGCTGTGACCTCGGTCTGGAAGAGACAATGGCTGCTGCGACTGGGGAAAGGGCCCCTGCCTTCACTTCTGAAGAATTGGAGAAACTCGTGGATGGGGTCCTCCCCCAGTATGCGCTACTCTACGGTCCTCCAGACCAACAGGAAAGTACACTGGGACCATGCTTTATGGCCAATGCCTGGGTTGAGTGGGGTGAATGAACGATGGTGGGGAGGGGAGCGATTGAGGCATGCATCAAAAAACAGATGAGAGCATGTGCCACATGTCAAGGGTGGGGATGGGGGGCCACTCACATCGAGCATGCAGAAGGTGATGATATTTTATTTTCTCCCCCTGTACATGTCACATAGGTCAGCGCCCATCAGAAAATCGACATTTGGCGTGCCATCGCCAAGGACGTCCGGACCCTGGGGGTCCACAACAGACGGGGCACCCACTGCCGCAAGAGGTGGGAGGACATCCGCCGCAGGAGCAGGAAGACCGCAGAGGCTCTGCTGGGGATGGCCTCCCAACGTAGGAGGGGTGCCACTCGTCAATTGACTCCCCTGATGTCTCGGATCCTGGCGGTGGCCTACCCAGATTTGGATGGGCGCGTGAGAACATCACAGCAGACACAAGGGGGTGAGTACCAGCACATTCTGCTATCTTAGCGCGCAGTGGAGGTGTCTGGGTGGGGGAGGAGGGCTGTGGGTATCCCTAGGCCAGGGCGATTTCTGTAGGCTAGGCCCTTCCGTAAGGCATGGCCCTGTGCCCCCACCCCCCACCTCTGTAGGGTGCCAAGTACAGCTATCCATGGCCCTGTGTCACCTATGTGTGCAGTTGTCGTCCATAGGCTTGTGGGCCAAGGCCCAATGATTGAGTAGTGTACCCCAAGTGCGCGGCGTAGTGCAGGGGGCTTCTGTGTCTGTCCTCTCCGCCAACTGTGTTGCCAATGCATGCACTCAACATGTCTTTATTCCCCCCCCTTTTTTGCTGCTCTTCCTGTTCATGTGTGCATTAGCATCATCAGGCGGAGGAGAAGTGGCATCGGAGCACGAGGGAGCTGCATCTCACATGGCCCTGGAGGGCCATGCAACCGACTCGGAGTTCACCAGTGAGACGGAGGGCGAGGGGAGCTCCACAACGGGGACACGTGGAGACATCAGCGACACAGAAACGTCCTCGGAAGGGAGCTCCCTTGTGGTGGCGGCAACATCTGTGCCCACCGCAACAACAGGTACAGCCGCCACCCAGCGCACCAGCTCCGCCCTCCAAGCAGCCCCTCAGCATTCGCCCCGTGCCCGCTCGCACACGAAGGCGGGCATCTCCTTCGCCCCAGGCACCTCAGGCCCTGCCCCAGTTACCCCTGCTGCCCTCAGTGAGGAGGTCATTGACCTCCTCAGGACGCTCATTGTTGGGCAGTCTACCCTTTTGAATGCCATCCAGAGGGTAGAAAGGGAGGTGCACCGGAGCAATGCATACCTGGAGGGCATTCATTCGGGTCAGGCTGCCCATCAGCGATCGTTCAACGCTCTGGCCTCAGCACTGACGGCAGCCATTGTCCCTGTCTCCTGCCTCCCTCCTCCAACTTTCTCCACCCAGTCCCACTCCCCTGTTCCTCTACCTATCCCAAACACACCTACAGACCAGCCTGCACACACCTCAACACCCAAGGGCAGCTCATCCAGACATAAGCACCACACATCACACAAGCATTCACACAAGCAACAGCCACATGCAGACATACCAACAGCCACTGCCTCCTCTGTGTCCCCCTCCTCCTCGTCTCCCTCCTCCCTCCCTGTGACGTCTCCACTCACACTTGCATGCACAACATCATCAGCCACTACGTCCATCACCAGCACACCCACCAGAACACTGCGCACACGTGCAGTCACCACCCCACTGCCATTTACACGTCCCCTGTGTCCTCTCCCAGTGTGTCTGTCACCCCCTCTTCCAAACCACACAAACGCAGGCAGCCACCCACCCAACAGCCATCCACCTCACGACAGCCTCCGTCACAAGCACCTGCACCCAAAGACACCACACTTGACTCTCCTACAACCACATCCTCTTCCTCCACTCCCATACCCACTGTACCTACCCTTCCCACTGCTCCTAAAAAGATTTTCCTGTCCAAAATTAACCTCTTTCCATCACCTGACCCACCCCCTCCATCTTGTAAGAGTCCAATCAGCACCTCAGCCACCACAACCCCTGGACCTACAAGGACCATAGTACAAGGATATTGGAGTCCACCACCTTCAAGGGCAGCTACATCGGCCAGCAATAAAGGGACAGCCAGCCCACCCCCTGGGAAAAAATCAAAAAAAAACAAGGCCCGGCGCGAGAGGCCAGAGACGGCAGCCTCCAAAGGCACTACCCTGGCACCGTCAGGAAGTGGGGTGCCACCTGGCACATCTACAAAGGGAGGCAAGGGCCACAGAGAATCACGGAAGGATGGCAAGGGCAGCACGGCCGACAAGTCCGGCAGCAGGCGAGCTGCCCAGGAGGGCCCCACCAGCCCCATTCCGGGTGTGAAGGAGGACACCCACGGGCCCGGGACTCCAGCACAGGAGAGCCCAGCAAGCGAGAAGTCGGATGGCGAGTGAACTCCATATATTGGGCGGGTATGGTGCCCTGGAGACACATGTCAAGAACCGCTGAACAGGGCCCTTCAAGACAAGCACCGCTGAACAGGGCACCGCCGTCTCAAGAACCGCTGAACAGGGCCCTTCAAGACAAGCACCGCTGAACAGGGCCCTTCAAGACAAGCACCGCTGAACAGGGCACCGCCGTCTCAAGAACCGCTGAACAGGGCCCTTCAAGACAAGCACTGCTCCGCTGGGCCCTTCATCTCAAGCACCGCTTCGCTGGGCACCGCCGTCTCAAGCACCGCTCTGCTGGGCCCTTCATCTCTGCACCGCTCCGCTGGGCCCTTCATCTCTGCACCGCTCTGCTGGGCACCGCCGGGCACCGCCGTCTCAAGCACCGCTCCGCTGGGCCCTTCATCTCAAGCACCGCTCCGCTGGGCCCTTCATCTCAAGCACCGCTTTGCTGGGCACCGCCGTCTCAAGCACCGCTCCGCTGGGCCCTTCATCTCAAGCACCGCTCCGCTGGACACCGCCGTCTCAAGCATCGCTCCGCTGGGCCCTTCATCTCTGCACCGCTCCGCTGGGCACCGCCGTCTCAAGCACCGCTCATTGGGCCCTTCATCTCAAGAACCGCTCCGCTGGGCCCTTCATCTCAAGCACCGCTCCCCTGGGCCCTTCATGTCAAGCACTGCTTCGCTGGGCACCGCCGTCTCAAGCACCGCTCCGCTGGGCCCTTCATCTCAAGCACCGCTCCGCTGGGCACCGCCGTCTCAAGCACCGCTCCGCTGGGCCCTTCATCTCTGCACCGCTCCGCTGGGCACCGCCGTCTCAAGCATCGCTCCGCTGGGCCCTTCATCTCAAGCACCGCTCCGCTGGGCCCTTAATCTCAAGCACCGCACCCCTGGACCCTTCATCTCAAGCACCGCTTCGCTGGGCACCGCCGTCTCAAGCACCGCTCCGCTGGGCCCTTCAAGTCAAGCACCGCTGGCCCATTGGCAGAAGGGGCAGGCCCGGATCTGTGTCGGGCAGGGCTGCACGATGCACTCTGGGCACCATGCCTCCTCCAGTACCAGTGGAGTCTGTAATCCACTTGAGAGACTGTGGCTTTGCACTCCCCAGGATGGTACAGTGGGCAACCCACCCACTGTAGAGACTTGAGAGACTGTGGCTTTGCACTCCCCAGGATTGCACAGTGGGCAAACTACCCACTGTAGAGACTTGTGAGACTGTGGCTTTGCACTCCCCAGGATGTAACAGTGGGCAAGCCACCCACTGTAGAGACTTGTGAGACTGTGGCTTTGCACTCCCCAGGATGGCACAGTGGGCAAGCCATCCACTGTAGAGACTTGAGAGACTGTGGCTTTGCACTCCCCAGGATTGCACAGTGGGCAACCTACCCACTGTAGAGACTTGTGAGACTGTGGCTTTGCACTCCCCAGGATGTAACAGTGGGCAAGCCACCCACTGTAGAGACTTGTGAGACTGTGGCTTTGCACTCCCCAGGATGGCACAGTGGGCAAGCCACCCACTGTAGAGACTTGAGAGACTGTGGCTTTGCACTCCCCAGGATGGGACAGTGGCCATGGAGGCCCCTCGTGGATCTGGCGTCGTGGACTCATGTGGCTGAGGTGCCTCCCCTTCCCTTCCCCCTGAGGTGCCTGTAGTTTTTCTATCTGATGCCCCTGCAGTGTTCTCTCCAATGGATTGGGGTCTCCTGTGTGGGCTTTGCCCAATGTGTTGAGGCCCATTGGCCCACGTACAATGACTGAAACCCAATTTGGACAGGACAATTTACATATGTGTATATAGTTATAGATGTTGGAAATAATTTGTTACTTAGTCTTACAATATATTTCAATTTCATGATCATTTTATTTTGTCTTGGCATTCTTCCGGGGGGCTTGGGGGGTGTCACTCTAAGTTGTTGCTCTGCATTGATGTGTAGGTAGTTGTGGGTGAGGGTGGGTGTGTCGCGTATGTGTGTGCTCGTAATCTTTTCTCCTCCCCCCTCCCCTGTGTCGTAGGTGCAGTACTCACCGTTGTCTTCTGCGCCGGCGTTCGTGCTCCTGGTAGAGGAGCAGGTAGACAATAGCTGTTAGGATGCGTAGTTCTGGTTCCATGCTGTCCAGATTCCTCGTGGAGTGTGTAGAGGTGAGCGTTTTCCCGTTCGTAGTCTGTTTCTGCCTTGTTTTTATCGGCGGGGCTCCCGCCCCGGAAAAGGTGGCGGATTGGTGAGTTGTGATAGGGTGCGCGGTACATTGTCTCCCGCCTGTCTGTTGGCGGTGACCGCCGCGCTGTTTGTTTGTCCCCCCGTGGCGGTCGGAGTGTTAAAGTGGCGGTCTGTGTTGGCGGTTGCCGCCAGGGTCAGAATTCCATTTTTTTGACCACCTGCCTGTTGGCGGGTTGGCAGCCGCTTTAACACCGGCCGCCAGGGTTGGAATGACCCCCATAGTCTTGTTAGAAAGCCAAGCCCACGAAAATTAAGTCCGCCGGAGCAAAGATGTCTCAGACAGAGGTCAACATGGAGGATCTTGTGCGGGATCTGAAGAAGGTTCAGGCTGAGGTAGCGCAATTGAGGGAGGAAAATTTTGATGTGAGAGATACAAGATTAGAGACAAACCATGGTTAGGTGCAATTCCTAGAACAGAAAAACACTTTCTAAAACCACCAGCCTTTGTTCCAAGTAAACCTACCAAACCTGAAGAAGCAACACCTATGAAACTCACTGTAGTGACACCTACACCAGTTCCATGGGCCCACCCGAGGATTCACTTGTGATAGCAGTAAATTTGATGTATTCATCTACCAATGTTACTTGCAGTTTTTGTGCAGGCCAGCAGCTTTTCCGGATGATGCAGCAAAAGTTGATTTTGTCCTTTTGTATCTTGCAGGGAATGCTGCTAATTGGTCTATCCCCTTAGTCCAAAAGGATGACCCTCTTTTGTATAATTTTCCAGAGTTTCGAGCCCAAATGGAGAAACTTTTTTCTCGACACACCTTCATGCAATCCAGTGATACTGAGTTATTGAATTTGAAACAAGGAAATAAAGACCTCTTAACATATGTAACCACTTTCAATAGATTAGTATCAGAAACCCACTGGCCAGAGAGTAAAAGAACCTCATTGTTTTATCAGGTACTCTGAGATGGGTTGAACAACGTTTTGTCTCATATAGTAGAACCACCTGAAGATTGTGGCAAATGTATCGATTTAGTCGTTAAAATTGATCATCGATTAAATGAAAGAAAAGGCAAAAAAGATAGAGGAGATAATACACATCTTATTGTTGTACGTGCTGAGAAAAAAGAAGAGACTAAGAATCAGGAACGTAGTGAACCAATGCAAATAGGGGGTATCCTTTCTCCGTTATCCATAAAAGAAAAAAATAGGAGAAGTTCTTTGAAATTATATCTCTATTGTGGCAAAGCAGGTCATTTTACACAAGAATGTCCCGTGAGACCTAAGATCAAGGCACCAATACCCAAAATGACAGTAGCTTCAGTAAACCTTTCCAGTGAAAATTTTGAAAAACTAGATAGCCAAAGGAAAAGTGAGGTCTCTCCTTTGGGTAAAAGACAAAAGACCTCCACATCATTTCCTAATAGAAGTGACCATGATTTTCCAAACCCAATTAAGAAAAGTCCAATCTATTCTTCTTGATTCTGGGGCAACAGGGAATTTTTTGGATGTTTCATTAGCCAAAAGGTTAAGGATCACTTTTCTCCCCAAACAAGAACCTGAGGGCATTCAGGCCGTCAATGGTTCTGAATTATCCTCAGTATTAATAACTTATTATTCCAAACCTATTACAATAGTCTGTGACATCGTCACACTGAATCTATTAGTGTAGGAGGCTGGCCTGGCTTGTAGTGGGTACCAGAGGTCCAGCTATCCCTTATTAGTGTAGAAGAGGTGTTTCTAGCAGCTTAGGCTGATAGAAGGTAGCTATTGCAAAGCAGCTTAGGCTGAACTAGGAGACATGTAAAGCTCCTACTATACCACTGGCGTCATATGCATAATATCATAAGAAAACACAATACACAGAAGTACTAAAAATAAAGGTACTTTATTTTTATGACAATATGCCAAAAGTATCTCAGTGAGTACCGTCAGTATGAGGATACGATATATACACAAGATATATGTACACAGACCAAAATTATGCAGGTAATAGCAAGAAAAGTAATGCAGGCAGTGTAAAGTTACAATAGATTGCAATAGGAGCACATAGGAATAGGGGCAACACAAACCATATACTCCAAAAGTGGAATGTGAACCACGAATGGACCCCAAACCTATGTGAGCTTGTAGAGGGTCGCTGGGACTGTAAGAAAACAGTGAGGGTTAGAAAAATAGCCCACCCCAAGACCCTGAAAGGTAGGTGTAAAGTGCACCTACTACCCCCAGAGAGCACAGACGTCGTGATAGGGGGATTCTGCAGGAAGAACAAACACCAGCAATGCAACAACAGTGGATTTCCGGACCTGAGTACGTGTAAGACAAGGGGACCAAGTCCAATAGTCGCGACAGTGTCGAAAGTGGGCAGGAGCCCAGGAAATGCCAGCTGAGGGTGCAAGGAAGCTGCCACCTGTTGGAAGAAGCTTGGAGTTCTGCAAGAAAGAAGAGAACTAGGAATTTCCCCTTTGGAGGATGGATGTCCCACGTCGCGATGAAGCTTGCAGAGGTGTTCCCACACAGAAAGACCGCAAACAAGCCTTGCTAGCTGCAACGGTTGCAGAAGAGGTTTTTGGATGCTGCTGTGACCCAGGAGGGACCAGGATGTTGCCACTTGGAGGGGGAGAAAGAGGGTCGCCCAGCAACGTAGGGAGCCCTCACAGAAGCAGGCAGCACCTGCAGAAGTACCTGAACAGGCACTTAGAAGAAAAGTGAACTGGAGTCCACCCGAAGTCACAAAAGGGAGTCCCACGATGCCAGTGGACAACTCAGAAGGTTGTGCACTGCAGGAAGGAGTGTCGGGCCCCAGGTTTGGCTGTGCATGAAGGAAATCCTGGAAGAATGCACAGGAGCCGGAGCAGCTGCAAATCACGCGGTAGCCAGCAATGCAGTCTAGCGTGGGGAAGCAAGGACTTACATCCACCAAACTTGGACTGAAGAGTCACTGGACTGTGGGAGTCAGTTGGACAGAGTTGCTGAATTCCAGGGACCACGCTCGTCATGCTGAGAGGGGACCCAGAGGATCAGTGATGCAGTCTTTTGGTGCTTGCGGTTGCAGGGGGAAGATTCCATTGACCCACAGGAGATTTCTTAAGAGCTCCTGGTGCAGAGAGGAGGCAGGCTACCCCCAGAGCATGCACCACCTGGAAACAGTTGAGAAAGCCGGCAGGATGAAGCGATAGAAGGTTGCTAGTATTCGTCTTGCTACTTTGTGGCAGTTTCGCAGGCGTCCTGAGCAGTCAGCGTTCGATCCTTTGGCAGAAGGTGAAGAGGAAGATGCAGAGGAACTCTGGTGAGCTCTTGCATTCGTTATCTGGTGAGATCCCCAAAGCAGAGACCCCAAATAGCCAAGGTTTGGCTACCTAGGAAGGAGGATTGGCTACCAAGAGAGGTAAGAGCCTATCAGAAGGAGCCTCTGACATCACCTGCTGGCACTGGCCACTCAGAGCAGTCCAGTATGCCACAGACACCTCTGTTTCCAAGATGGCAGAGGTCTGGGACACACTGGAGGAGCTCTGGGCACCTCCCCTGGGAGGTGCAGGTCAGGGGGTGGTCACTCCCCTTTCCTTTGTCCAGTTTTGCGCCAGAGCAGGGCTGGGGGATTCCTAAACCGGTGTAGACTGGCTTATGCAGAGATGGGAACCATCTGTGCCCATCAAAGCATTTCCAGAGGCTGGGGGAGACTACTCCTCCCCAGCCTTCACACCTATTTCCAAAGGGAGAGGGTGTTGCACCCTCTCTCAGAGGAAATCCTTTGTTCTGCCTTCCTGGGCCAGGGCTGCCTGGACCCCAGGAGGGCAGAAACTTGTCTGAGAGGTTGGTTGCAGGAGCAGCTGCAGTGGAGACCCTGGAAAGGCAGTTTGGCAGTACCCGGGTTCTGTGCTAGAGACCCAGGGGATCATGGAATTGTCTCCCCAATGCCAGGATGGCATTGGGGTGACAATTCCATGATCTTAGACATGTTACATGGCCATGTTCGGAGTTACCATTGTGACGCTGTACATAGGTAGTGGCCTATGTACAGTGCACGCCTGAAATGATGTGCCCGCACTCACAAAGTCCGGGGAATTTGCCCTGAAAGCTGTGGGGGCACCTTGGCTAGTGCCAGGGTGCCCACACACTAAGTAACTTTTCACCCAACCTTCACCAGGTGAAGGTTAGACATATAGGTGATTTATAAGTTACTTAAGTGCAGTGGTAAATGGCTGTGAAATAACGTGGACGTTATTTCACTCAGGCTGCACTGGCAGGCCTGTGTAAGAATTGTAAGAGCTTCCTATGGGTGGCAAAAGAAATGCTGCAGCCCATAGGGATCTCCTGGAACCCCAATACCCTGGGTACCTCAGTACCATATACTAGGAAATTATATGGGTGTACCAGTATACCAATGTGAATTGGTAAATTTAGTCACTAGCCTGTTAGTGACAAATTTGGAAAGCAGAGAGAGCATAAACACTGAGGTTCTGGTTAGCAGAGCCTCAGTGAGACAGTTAGGCATCACACAGGGAACACATATAGGCCACAAACTTATGAGCACTGGGGTCCTGGCTAGCAGGGTCCCAGTGACACATAACAAACATACTGACAACATAGGGTTTTCACTATGAGCACTGGGCCCTGGCTAGCAGGATCCCAGTGAGACAGTGAAAACACCCTGACATATACTCACAAACAGGCCAAAAGTGGGGGTAACAAGGCTAGAAAGAGGCTACTTTCTCACCATTAGCTTTGATTTAATTGGCACGCCTACTTTTGGAGTTATCTTAGAAGTATCCTCGCTTCAACGACATAAACCATGGAGAGATTGGGATATCCGGACTGTGACACTAAATTTTCCATTTTGTCTTTGGAATTGTTACCAAGAGGCGACAAGTTGGGATTCTCCATTATTAAGTACTGTCTCATCATCCACCAGTGACAGTTTGCCTCCAGAACAATATCAGGCGTTTGCAGATGTGTTTGATAAGGTTCAAGCAAACAGTTTACCACCTCATCGTTGTTTTGATTGTAGAATTGATTTGGTTCCCAGTACCACCCTACCTTGTAGTAGGATGTATGCTCTATCAGAGGCAGAAACAAAGTTTTTAAAGACCACCTAGACGAGCTCTTTGCAATTGGCTTCATTCACCACTCTGTTTTGTCTCCTTTGTTTTTTGTCTCAAAGAAGAATGAGGATCTTAGGGTTTGTATTGACTATAGAGCCCTGAATAAGGTGACCATAAAAAACAAGTACCCGCTTCCTTTGATTCAGGTCCTTCTTAACCAACTTCACAAAACCAAATCTTTACCAAACTTGACCTTCGTGGAGCTTACCACCTCATCAGAATCCACGAGGGCCACAAATGGAAAATGGCTTTTCACCCAAAATACGGTCTTTTTGAGTATTGTGTGATGCTGTTTGGTTTCTGTAACACCCCCAACATTTCAATTAATTATAAACGATGTTCTTAGTGAATTCTTGGATCACTTTGTCATAGACTATATAGACGATATTTTAATCTACTCACACAATGCAAAAGAACACGAGATTCATTTTCCGCTTTGTTACCCAAATTACGTGAACAATTTGTATGCCAAGTTAGAAAAATGTAAATTTCATGTTCCTCAAGTGGAATTTCTAGGGTTTGTTTTGTCAAAAGAAGGGGTCCAAATGGATTAAAAAAAGATTGATGTTATTTTACAATTGCCACAACCCACAAGTGTAAAATAAATCCAGATTATACTTGGCTTTGGTAACTTCTATCTAAGGTTGATCTCCCACTTTTCCCATACTGTAGCCCCACGTGCCCGATTGTTACGGAAAGGAGTACATTTTTAAGTGGACTCCTGAAGCTCAACAAGCTTTTGACTTATTGAAAGGAAGTTTTACTACTGCGCCTATATTAAGGCATCCTGACCCCTCTCTACCTTACTATGTAGAAGCAGATGCTTCACAAGTGGCAGTATTTGGAATCCTTTCTCAGCGAGATTCTGAAACTGGGACTATGCATCCAATAGCCTTCTTCTCTAAAAAACTTTTACCGGCAGAACAAAACTATACAGTAGCCGAAAAAGAACTTCTAGCCATAAAATTGGCCTTTCAAGAATGGAGACATCATTTGTGGGGAGCACGTTTTACCATCACTATTTATTCAGATCATAAGAACTTACAATTTTTTAGATCTGCAAAAGCACTTACCTCACGACAAATGAGATGGGTTTTTTTCTTTACTGAATTTGATTTCATAATTAATAATAGACTCAGAACACAACAATTTAAGGCTGAGCCCTGTCACGTCTTCAAAACACCACAACACAATCAGATACAAGACAGATAACTACAATTCCAATGATTCCCCCAGAAACAATTATAGGTAGTTGTTCGGACGAGCTCCCATTCCTGGACACATTAAAACAAGAATTGCAGAAGGAAAATATGGAACAATGGTTAGCACTTCCAATCCAATAAATTTCTGACAATCTATTTTATCATGATCAGGCTTTGTTTATCCCTAAAAATCTGAGAGAACTGGTTATTCAATGGTGTCATTCCTCCTCCTTGAGTGGACTTCCGGGAGAGCGTAAGACGAAGGACTTGTGCACACAACGATTCTGGTGGGATTCCCTAGATGCAGACGTAAAGAAGTTCAAACAAACATGTCCTGTGTGTGCTTGTAACAAACCTTCACACACCACCTCCATAGGAAAACTTATTCCTCTACCAGTACTTCCAGCTCTATGGCATACTATTAGCATGGATTTTGTAACTGATCTACCAGAAGATAAGGGAGTACATGTATACTAGTTGTAGTGGTTTTATTCTAAAAAATGTCCCATTTCATTCCTCTCAGTAAATTCCCAACTGCTAAAGAACTAGTTGAGCCTTTTATAATGCATATTGTCAGGCTTCATGGCCTGCAAACTGTAATTATCTCTGATTGAGAAACACAATTTGTGTCTAAATTTTGGCAGGAACTATGCTCTTCTCTTCATATTGACCATCAGTTGTCCTCTGTACATCATCCACAAACTGATGGTCAAACAGAGAAAACTAACTAAACCATGGAACAGTTCCTACATTGTTTAATTACCATCCTGACTAGCAGTTGTTTCAAGCACTTCCCTTAGCAGAATTTGCATATAACAACAGAGTTCGTTTGGCTCATAACATGTCACCTTTGTATTGTAATCTAGGCTATCATCACAAGTGCATACCTTTCCTACCATCCCAAAAGGTACCTGCAGCACATGCACATTTATCTGAACTACAAAACATCTGGAATAAGACCCAAAAAACCCTACTTAACACCAACGGAAAGATGAGAGAACAAGCAGACAAACACTGCACATCTGCACCAATGTATGCAGAAGGTGATCAAGTATGGTTAAGCACCCATCATTTAACCATACCAGAAACTACAGCCTCAGTTCATACGTCCCTTTACCACCTCCAAAAGTTATCAACCCTGCAGTTATAAAACTGAACCTTCCCAGGGAACATAAAATGCATCCTGTATTTCATGTCTTGTTGCTCAAACCATTTCTCCCCACCACTCAACCTATTTCCCCTCCACCTTCCATACTTAGGGATACTCCTGAAGAATTTGAAGTCCATCGCATTGTTGATTCTTGTAGATGACAAGGTTGTCTCTTTTATCTAATAGACTGGAAAGTCTACCCACCCAAAGATCGGTCGTGGGAACCAGCCGCCCAGGTCCACGCCCCACAGTTGGTACATTCCTTTCATGCACGATACCACTCCAAACCACAGCCAGTGAAAAGGCATTTGGGGGGAATCTGACAAGACTATGTCCACTCACCTGAATTCCAGGTTCCGCAGCAGCGAAGAGAATAAAACCCTCAACTCTAAACACTATTCTCTCGTATCTGAAATGAACAGGGAACGAGTGAATAGCCTCCGGGGCAAAGGGATTGGGACAGATATTTGAGAAGGGATGAGAAACAAATCACTGGTTCACGAAGGAGCGTCACTGTGGTTCTAAGAAAGTTGCCTCAAGGCTTGGTGCAGGAATTCTAAGACCAAAAACAAATCAAAAACAAAAGAACTACAAATATCACTGAGTCTTTTATCAAAATAACAATAGTTATTATCATTCGATTCGGCAATCACCGAGTCTTTACGCAAAGTCACAATAAATATTAGCGCTCGATTGCTCAACTATCCAACACGCTTTTGTAACTCAGAGCAAAATCGTCATAAAATCAAACTTATAAATTTTACTTTTGTTATTCGTTTTCACATAATAGACTCACTCCAAAACAATCAGAATAAATGTTTAAGTTTGCAAAGGTATCAAGTGATGCTCTCAGGAGTTCACAACACTTAACTTCAACGCTGTCTTTGGAAAATAGTCTTGTATCACATGTTTCTCAGCATCAACAAATGTCTTCCATAATGCACCAATAGGTCACTAACCTCAAGAAAGCTGAAAACAGGGAGACGGGGAGAGGGGCATTACCCACGAACCAACGTTTCCTGGAATGTTTCAATTATTTGAGGAAGATGTAATACTGCTCGTAAATTCTCCAGCCGCTGCTAAAGTAATCCCCTCCAGAGAGGGAAGCTCTGATGAAGCCTCGCTCTGAAAAGACAACTCCTGAAAGAACTCCAGCTGAACTGGGAACACCTGCGAGCAAAGGAAGACTCAAACACCCAAGCACAGGAAACACCTTGGCAGTTCTATTTATGCTGGTGATGAGTCATTAATCATGAGGGTTGGTGATGCTGATTTATTTTGTGAGGGAGCAACAAGAAGCATGCATGTGTGAGTGAGAGTCCTAACACTACCCTGAACAGGATGCACTTTGCAGCTCAATTGAGGTCCACTGGGACAGAACTGGTATTCAACTGATATCAGGTGCCTGCATGTAAATCTGCTGAGCAGCCAGGAAGCTGGCCTTTGAAAAAGAAAGGAAATGTTTGTTCTCTGCTGATGTAGGGATGAACCCAGAAACACGTGTCCAGAGATGCTTGAAATTATAAGGCCTGAAATAATGAAAATGCCAAAGAATTATCTGTAAGTTGCTGACTTTGCTACATTCCAATATGACCTGTTATGAGTGCGCTTTTGTTTTTTCCTTTAGGACAACTCTTTTTGGTATATATATATATATATATATATATATATATATACATATATATATATATATATATATATATATATATATATGTGTATATTACCTAGAGCTGGTCACCACTAAGCACTTTTAGTTAGGACCTAATTTCTATATAAAAAGCATTTTTTACTTGCCTATATCTTTTGTGCCACTGGACAAATCTTCACAAAACTTTCCAAAAATATTTTACAGTCCCATCACCTGCTGACTGGAAAGTTTCAAGGTGATCTGTCCAGGGTGGGCTTTCACTTTTCCATTGGGATTTTGAACAGCAAAAACGAAAAAAATACTGGACTGAATTACACCAAATGTGGCAGGAAGTTACATCCTAGTCTAGAAAGAGTGCTCTTTTTGTTTCTGTGCAATTCTGTTCAGTAGTTTGCGAGAAATTAAGTGAAAAACAAATGTTTCTATCTAGAAACGCGACTGACTCACCACCCCTTCTGATCTCATGCAGAGATCTGATTGGCTGATAATATTTCAACAATAAAAGTTGTTGAAGTGTTGTCAGCCATCTTGGGACTCGGCTCTAGCCAAGTCTCAAAATAAAAGTCAAAAAAACAAAAAAAGGTGTGAGGGTACGAACGCACAGACCCCTTAGCTCTGGTGGTGGGGTTTCAAATGGACACCCTAGGGCGTAGAAAGCATATTTTTTGTTGATTTTACATGCTTTGTTAGTCTAATGCCCCGAAAGGGGCAAGACCTGGGTTTTTGGAAAAAAAAGAAAAGCAGAAGGGCTTCTGGCCTCCTCACAATGTCCCAGGGACTGCCACATCCATGGGACTTATTTTTTTGTATGGTGGGCCTGTGGCCCCCGCCCCCCTGGGTACCACCACCTCCCCTGGGCTTTCATGTAAAACGCAGTGGGGTGCCTGGCCCCCTCCTGCTACCTCGGGGACTACCACCTCCTGGGGTGTTGAGCTAACATTATACAGTAGGGCCATCCCCAGGAACCATCACCTCACAGGGCAATATGGACTGTATTTGTGGGGGGGGCATGCAGCCACTGCTGTCCTGGGGACCAGCACCACCTGGGGCAAATCTTCCAAAAAAGAAAGGGGGTCCTTATGGGACCCCCTAGTCCCAGGAGACACCAGCCCCTGGTGTTATGTAAACACTGGAGGCGGGCTGCAGTTCCCCCCACATGGAACCTCTGATGACCCTAGGGACCACCAACCCCCATGGCCAGCTCCTGCTATGTCCCGGGGTGCCCACCCCAAGAACAAAGCTATTTACTGTGGTGTGGCTGCAGCTGAAACCACAGCGACCACTCTGCTGTTTTACAGTGCAACATTTGCTGTCAACAGCAGAGCTTTCATCTCTTTCACCTGCACGTGTGTAGGAGAAAGAGATGAAATGCTTTAGGAAGCATGGAGCTGCTGTCAAAGCAGATCCTTGCTTGCTAAACAATGGTGCCAGGTAGCCTGTAAAGGGCATTTTATTTAAAACAATAATAAAATAATATTTTGGGACTGCTAGGGCGATATTGAGGGTTTCCTTGTGATGCCAGATAGTCCAAAAGGGCTTTTAATTATATAATTTTTAAATAATATAATTTAATGTAATAATAATATATAAAAAAGAATAAAAAGGGACCATGGGGGAGCCCTTGAAGGCTGTCACTTATAGGAGTAACTATAACTCATACCCTAAGGTAACCATAACTTGCACCCTCTCCATGCACTACTAATTACCCCACAAATTATGGCACTCATGACTTCTTTGATAATATTATTGATAATATCAATGTAATATTTGCAGTACATTTTTTAACAAAAAAACTGCATGGCAGGGATGTGATTTATAGTTACTTTAGAGCACGAGTTATAGTTACTTGAGATAACCCTAACTATAACAGGTCAATTTCTATGGTTTTGTACATTTAAAATGTGGGCCTAACTATAATGTCCCTGTCACTGCTGTAGGGTTAGTCTTTCAGTGTTAAAATTGCTGTGTCAGCATTCCTATACCAGTGTTGATGCCCCAGGATTAGTGTCCTAATGTCAGTCTCTGATTGGCAGTGTCCCTGTAACAATGATAGTGCTTCTGTTTTGCTGTCTCCTTGATGGTGTATCACTGCCCTATTATTAGTGTAATAATGTTAGCATTTGCATCCTTGTGTCAATGTTCCAGTTTAATCATGAGCGCACATATGTAAGCAACCTTGTCTGTCCAAATTAATCAAGTTTTTAACTCCTTAGGCAGAGACACACAAACAGAGAGTGAGTGCTCTCAGTGGCATAATTGTAGGCATCTGGCTCAGACTGGAATGGGACAGAGAGATGCAGTTGACACTACCATATCTAGTGTTCTTAATTGTTATAGTTGGTAATGCTGCACAGTTAAGTCTGATGCAGTGATGCATATATATGCAAGTGCAGGCTTGTTTATTGTTCTTATGAAAAAATAGGACTACCCCCAACCCTGTCATTAGGTATGCAATTATTATTCCACTCTAATGACCGCAATACTGATGAAGAGAAAGAATGACATCCTTATTGACTGACAAGTGTAATTTACCAGCGGCTGACATGGCCTATGAAAATTTGTTAATCAATATGTGAATTGAAGCTTGCCCATGTGACCAGGAATGGGTTCATTTTCAGATTTTTGTGTCTAATATATTGTTTATTTAGCAACATTAAAAGATCTGGGGCCAGATGTAGGAAAAAAACTAATTCCGACTTGCAATTTGCGAGTCCGTGCGACTCACAAATTGCAACTCGCAATTTGGTATGCAGAAAGGTGTCTCAGACACCTTCTGCAACTCACAATGGGGTCGCAAAGACCCACCCCATTAATATTAATGAGGTGGGTCGCATTTTGCGACCCTATTGCAAGTATGGGCACTCACGGGGATGGTGGCCTGCTGGAGTTAGCAGACCAGCATGTCCGTGACTGCTTTTTAATAAAGCAGTTTTTTTTTTTTCTATCTGCAGCCCGTTTTCCTTAAAGGAAAATGAGCTGCACTTAGAAAAAAAAAAAAAAACCTTTTGTTTCCGTATTTTTCAGAGCAGGCAGTGGTCCATAGGACCACTACCTGCTCTGAATTTTTTTTTTTGTTTCCATTCACAAAGGGGAAGGGGTCCCATGGGGACCCCTTCCCGTTTGCGAATGAGTTACCATCCACTTCAAGTGGATGGTAATTGCGATTTTGCGGTCGCAAAATGAAATTGAATAGCATTGCGAGTCGCAAATAGGAAGGGAACACCCCTTCCTATTTGCGAGTCGGGAATGCATTTTGCGAGTCGGATCCGACTCGCAAAATGCATTTCTGCATAGCAAAGAGGCTTTTGCGCCTCGCAAACAGCATTTTTCACTGTTTGCGAGGCGCAAACACTTTGCTACATCTGGCCCCTGGTTACTTCTTGATAGCACATTTTTGTTCATTAACAACAGGCGGGGCAGACCTCAAGCAGCAGAGCAGCAGGGCAACCTTCTTCTGTAGTTTCCTCCAGGAGTATACTGAAGAGTAGGATCTGAGGGTCAAATATGTATACCTGGTGCTCACTTTGAAGTGGGAGAATTATCTAGCGTTTCCCTCTACAGAGGTGTCTGGAATGTCCTGTCTCCCTTTCCTGGCTTCAGCCTGGCTACAGAAACAATGGGCTAGTATGAGGTTCTTTGTTTGTGAGCAGTGCCAGTCTGTGTCATGATCTGAATGCTTATTACCACGATTGTTTGTCAATCTCGAGGCACCACCTGGTCTCTTGCTAGTTCTGGACTGACCAAGGTAAGGGCGACCCTTTCCAGTAGCCACGGTGCTGCTGATAGAGTAACACCAAGCAGGCAGTGACCTCCAGAAGAAGTTCCAGAAGAAAAAACTGAGTACTGTAAAAAACCTCAGAAGCAAGGAACTCCTGGAAAAGAGGTGAGAAAAAAGAGAAGCGTAATATAAACTGGAAACAGCAATACTTCAGCCAAGAAAAAACAGGAGAAGTCCAAAAATCACCAGAAACAGGAGCGAGGAGCACCACCAGAATGGAAGTGTTAGCAACGCAAGGAACAGAAGAACAACTGTGCTTATGTACTGGAAAACAGGAATTGACACACAGGAAGTTCCAAAGACACCATCTTGAATTGGGAAAAAGCCACATTTGAGTGAATGGAAAAATAGCCATGGTGTAAAAGAGGAAGCAAAGCATGCAGGGAAGGAAACACAGACTCCGGCGACAAAGAAAAGATGGCTAAGAGGAAGACCATAAAGAAAGAGAAAACAAGAAAAAAGAAAAAAGGCAGAAAGAATAGGTAAGAGAGATGATAAGGGCGAAAAGCTGTCTCAGAGCGAAGCATCACCCAAAGAAAGATTGACTGGTCACGCTGTGGACCGAAAACTAGGCAGCGGCCCAAAACGCGGCCTGCGGCAGAAACGACTGTCCAGGACTTGGAGTGCCGATCTGACCGCGGTCCGCAAGTGGGGCGCCGCATGTCCTCGCGGCATCACAGTCTGTTGATATGCAAGTGGGGCTGTGACAGCTCTGCCCACCATCCTGCCAGTGCTGGCCCAACAGGTTCCACTGTGTGGCTGTCTGCCATATAAAAGCCAACTGCCTCTCACATCTATTTATGTTTCCCAAGAACAGGCTTCAGGCACCAAATGATTAGGACAAGAAAATGTAAATTTCCTAAAAGTGGCTTTTTTCAGAATTGTGACTTGAATCTGATGTTACCATGAAAGAGGAATTTAAATTGTAATTGATCAGATAACAAATATGACTTTACCACCTGATACCAATCAAATAAATGCAATAAGATAACCCAATATAATCCATGGGAAACGTGAGCCTCACAGTAATGAAGAACACATTTGTGAGTGTTTCACTACGAGGACATGTAAACCTTAAAGGTGCACATCCAACTGTGGGAAACCTGGGCTATTTGCAGAAGCCCCCCAATTTTTTGCCCCCATTTTTCACTTAGAATGGTGTTTTTCTGACTCTGATGGTGCTTTGGCACCTCTAACCAGTCCCAGGGACTTCGCTCTGGTTAAAATGGATATGCAAAGTAGTCTTATTATAATTGACTGAACCATCCTACCTAGTATATGGTAGGGCATGTAGGTTTAGGTACCCCAGCATAGGAAGTACACCCATAGGTGAAATCCTCTGGTGCCCAGTATCATTTTAACAGCAGGTCTGCCTTGCTGGCTGCGTTAAGTTAAAGTTAAACCCAAATTCAACTGTGGAATTAAAAGTACTTTCAAAGTCCTAGGGTACCTTATTTTTATATATGACACTCCTAAGGTATGTCCTAAGTGCTCCAGGGTTGTGTGCAGTGTAAGCATAAGCAGGGATTTTATGAAAGATGTTTTATAAGCCCTGGTGAGGGAAAAATAGCTAAATTTATTTTTCTCCATTGTAGTGAACGGGCTCCTTGGGCTAACATGGAAATACTGTATCTTAAAATAGTAAAGTCTTATTTTCCATATGAGGAACATAATTGTGACATGTTTAGTATCAAATTAATGGTTATGATAAATCCAACAACTTTCCACTGCTGAATTCAATATAACATGTGCCTAGAAGAGAGTTTTAGAACTTTTACTGAATGTTAGCAGTTATAACCCTGCAGTGCCCTGCTCTGATTGGTTACCTTCTGGCACCCTGAGCCAGGCTGCCTTGATGAGGTGTGAAGTGTCCTGGGATGACAAAAAGGAAGCATCTGATGGGAGGAGTTCTTCCTCAGAAGATGGTGGAGCAGGATGGGGTAGGGCAGCCAAACTGGTCTTCAAAGGTGGGAAGTAGATTTGGGGCAGCAATTATACCGCCCCCATTTCCTGCAAACACAGACAGCCATGTGTTCCTGATTAGAGGGCTAGAAAAGGGTGTGTGAAGGGAAACTTACCCACACCAGTGGGTAGGCTCAGCCAGACCTAAACTATAAGATTTAATTTTTGCCATCTTGGATTTTGGAGGAATGTTGCTCCCTGGAATTGATTTTGTAACCCTTCCCAGGAGGTGGTCACTCAAGAGGGATGTGGCCTACACGTGATTGGATATAGCCCCCCTGCTTTCCTCCCCAGGTGCAAGGATAAAATTGGAAGAGTTGCACCCCACCTCAGATCCCTACAAGAACAAGACAAGAATAAGAATAAGTATTGACCTGTTGGACCTCTGGACTGCACCTGGACACTGCACTCAGAAGGACTACACCAACTGCATAATTGGCTTCACAAAGAAAAGGACTTTGCATGCCTTCCAGTGCTTCAAGAAGGGACTCCCTATGTGCCACAGGTGGACAATAGTTGACCAGAATCCCCTGCATCAAGCCCTGAAGAAATTGACCAGCTGACCAGTGATCATTTTTGGATTTGAACCAGGTGCATTCTGGGAGTTGGAGTCCTGTCCCCCAAGAGCAACTCAGAGCTTCTGGAATCATGGGGTGAGTTATGGACTCCTAAAGACCTTTCAAAGACCATCTGTAAGAAGATCCAGAAGTTTGGAGAAGTTTGGAGCAACTTTGGAAAAAATCTCCATAAGTCGACCGACCTGAGGTCATGAGTTAGGCTGGCTTAAATTGGCCACAACCTGACCTGACTTGCAGGTTCATCCCGCTGAAAAGCTCCGGAGCCCCAGACGGGGGCTGGTGAAAAGGTAATCCGATAACATTGCATTGAAATCGGCTTGCTGTGGAGGGCCGTTTGATGTCAGAGAGGAAAAGCTCCAAAAAGGTTTTTAAGTCCAAAGGTAAGAAGTTGACCTAGGCCTCCCGCTCAGTGAGTCCGAGAAGGGCTCCAGTGTAGTTGGCTTCAACTTCGACTTGGTCCCAAAGATTTCCATCCTGAAAAATCATCTAAGTCCAAATATAGAATTCCTCATTGAGGCCTGCTGCGACTTGCATCTGATGAGGGCTCCAGCGAGGTTGGCTTCAACTTGTGAATTTGTCTCAGTTGGTGAGAGATCTTCAAAAATTCTTGTTAGTCCAAAGGTAAAACTTTGACCGAGGCCTCCCGTTGGTGTATTTGAGCAGGGCTCCCTGGCGGTCAGCCTCAACTTTTGACTTTGTCCCAGTCGAGAGTAACTAGATGCCCATATTGGTGCTTTTGTTTTCTACACACTAGAAAACATTTAGGGGCTCATTATGAGTTTGGCGGGCACCCGCTGGCCTTATTATGAGTTTCCCGCTGCGCTTGTAATCGAGCTGGTGGCAATGTTGCAGTGCGTTGAGTGCAATAGCACCCATTGTGCTTTTCACTCCCATGGGGGCCCCAGCACACCGTCTCTGCCAGCCTTTGCATGGTGGTGGAACCGCCATGCAAAAGCTGGCAGACACTGGAGTCGCAATCCCTAGGGCAGCGCTGCCCTGGTGGATTAAGACTGCCAGCACTGCCAGGCTGTCAGCCGCCGAAAAAATGGCAGTGCCGGTGGTTGGACTGTGGCGCTTTTGCCGTGGTCATAATGTGTCTGTTGGACCGCTGCATTGGCAGCAATCCAACCACCACTGCGAGTCTGGCGGTCCTAGGACTGCCAGACTCATAATCAAGGCCTTAGTCTTTAAACATTCATATCTTCGGTTCCCTTTATTGGATTTTTGTCACTTATGTGCCAATTTAAAAATAAAAATATAATCTATTTTTATAAATTGGTGATGGATTTTTATTGTTTTGTGTTTTACTTATTTACTGTTTTGTGATTATTACATTCTTTACACATCTGTTTCCTAAATTAAGCCTAACTGCTCGTTGACAAGCTTCCAAGGGTTAAGCTGGGATTAATTTGTTGAGACCCTGACTGGACCTAGTGGGGGTTTGTGGCCTATTGCTAAGTGTGGGTACATATCTGCCTTTACCAAGAATTCACTTTCCAACGCCAACTTTATAATTACTATGCACCCTACCTTATGGACTATCTAGGGCGTATCTCAGGGGAGATGTATGTAATGAAAAGGGAGTTGTAGATTTTGGCAAGGGGGTTATCTTGTTAAGTCGGATTGATAGTTTAAAAATGCATACTCGCTAGAACATGGATCATGTTTATATTGGCTACTTTAGTGGGTGTCCCAATAAGGGCTGCAGGCCCACTGGTAGTATTTAATTTACTAGCCCTGAGTATATGGCATACCACTTTAGTAGGGACTTACAAGTAAATTGAAAAAGCCAATCATGTGTAAGCCAATTGTAACATGTTTTAGGGAGTGAGCATAAGCACTTTGGTACTGTTTAGCAGCAGTAAAGTGCAGAGAGTCCTAACACCATCATAAATTAATTCATTAAAATAGGAGAGGTGAAGAAAACAAGCTTGGAGAAAGACCGCCATAAGCCTGAGAGGTCAAACCCCACCTCTCAAATTAACAACTAAATTTATAGCACTCAATGTATGGTGATTTAACAATACATACTGCTGTGTGTGTGGTAGCTGATAAACTGCACAGAAATCATAAAGTGCTAACCATGGTAACATTATTTCTAGGTTGTTGGAATGATCAAACTAAGGGGGTCATTATGAACCCCAGCGGTTCAGCCCGGCATGCCGGCAGTGGGTGAAATGAATGCCACCGGCATGGCGGGCTGCACCGCCATATAATGAACACATGGAGGGCCGTCATAGGCGGCCCTCCTTCACCGCCAGACTGCCTCTGACAGTCAGCCTGACGGTGGAGGGAATCATTATCCAACAGGGCAGCGCTGCTGCCCCTCGGATAATGATCCCTACTGCCACCAGGGATAGGCTGGCAGAAGGGGTGCTCTGGG
Organism: Pleurodeles waltl; assembly: GCF_031143425.1. NCBI lineage: Eukaryota > Metazoa > Chordata > Amphibia > Caudata > Salamandridae > Pleurodeles > Pleurodeles waltl. The sequence goes on from NC_090437.1 coordinate 855,505,599, forward strand.
GCCCAGGGCGCAGGTCACTGCCTGATTTACAGGCAGTGATCTGCACGACGGGTGCAGCTGCACCCACCACACAGAGGCATTGACGGTGGCTCCATGTGGAGCCGCCGGCATTGTTCCGGCCATGTTTCCACCCACCGGCCCAGCAAAATGTATATCATTTGGCCGGCAGGGTCCCAGGGGGACTGGCGGTCAGTTGAATGACCACCAGCATGAACACGGTGGTTAACATCGCCATTTTCATAATGAGGGCTCAAGTTATCTTAACTGAAGGTATTTGTCAGTAATGCATAATTCAATTAAAATGAAAGTTAAATGGCAATTTTAATAGTTTAACTGGGTAAACAAAAGAAGAAAATAGTCATCTCTCAAATGTACAATAACGTGGGACATTGTGAATTCGGAACTTGTCAGGTAGCAACACTAGAAAGAAAAGGACTTCCAGAGGGAAAAAGAATCTAAAGAAATATAACTCAAAATGTACTGCCTTTATCGATACATAGCTTCAATTTAATGGTAAACAGGTTTTGATTTTCCCAGTTGTCAGAGAATTCTGAGCACTCCTCAGAACACCCGCTCTTCCACAACCTAATAGGACAAGACGTCGCTCATCACGCTGATACAATTTAGGATCCAGCCACCTAGAAAGGCCGATTGTACCAGATATCATCAGGGAAATATCAGTGTTTTCTGGTCACATCAGTTCAACAAAAAATGATACCGGCCCTTGCAATTCCCCATGGTACTGTTATCAAACTATTCGCCAAATGTCTTGAAAAAAGTTGCATTTTGTATTTGCCCAGTGTAGCTAATACCTAGTTTTCTTTCAAATATTGTCCAGATAAAATGCATTTTGTGGTATGTGACAAGGAGATTCAAACACTACTGCAAATCCGTATGTCTATAATATAAAGATCTTTCTGTTTAAAAGACATAAAAATACGGAACATTAATCAGAGAATCTTCCTCGCTTGACAGGAGAGAACATGTATAACGGTTGAACTGGCTGACTATCGTGCAAATATCCGAACAGAACTGGACTGTAAACGTTCTCAAAATATGTCTCTTCTGATTCAAAACTCTTAGAATACAATAAATTCATTTAGTTTTAAGAGAAAACAAACATATAATTAATCTATCAAATAATGTATAACATAGTATGTCCTTTGTTTTGCTGCATATGCCTGTATGTACGTATCTGTTTTAAACCTACAATTATGCTTGTCCTAAAATAATTATTTGATTGCCAATACATTTCCATTTTCTGTAAACCAGGAAGATGGCTCATTGAGCTGAATGTTCGCCTGGAAAATGAATAGGGCACAGATTAGGAGCGCGAATCCTGTAGAAGGTGAACTCAGCCTTCGAACCTTCTGAGGTAGGAAAACTGAGTGCAGAAAATTGGGCAAATATACTGTGCTTAAAAACAGCAGAGGTGAATTATGACGTGCTTTATAAATCAGAAGTTAATTTTGAGATTTCTCCATGGGTATCGCTATTTTTTAAACATTATTTTAAGCAACCTCTGTTAGCGCGCCTGGTCCTTAGTAAGTAAATTTACGAGGGGATGCGTATAGGCTGATGAACATTTTGGGTCGCATGGAATATCCTAGCTATGTAGTGATCAATGGTATCAACAATCAGCACAACCAATTATTGATATTAAAATCAGAACTATTATAACCATTAATTCATGAATAACCACGACTCCATAAAGCATTCTAATAATTTTTATTTCCGTATTAGTTACAATACTAAGGCATCAATAAGATTAAACTTTATTCAATCAACTCATAATTAGTTCATTAATGAACACCAATAACCTAATTTAATCAGAAATTTAGGAAACGTATGCTCGAACGCGCCAACATAAGCCAAATGAAATGAATACACAGCATTAATAGCAGAGTTCAGCAAGTAGTTTCTCAGATATTTGTCACTGTCAAACGTCACCCTCGGAAACCTACCTAACCAAGATTAGCATTAGCATGTGGGGCACCATGCAAAATTGATTTAGAAAATATGAATTTGGAAAACATTGTCATAGCTACCTATCCACGGAATGGATCAGCAACGAAGTCTGTCTTCGTCTTCAGGTCATCAATGGATCAGCAACGCATCAGGCTCTCAGGGTATGAGCCCAATGACGGAATCTCGAACCGCATCTCCTGCCCTGATTTAGCGTCTCACTCCTATTCTCCTGCATCTGAAATCTTAGCCCCTTGTCATGACTTTTTATTAGGGTCTCCCAGTACATCCCCCTAATTTCCAATTGGTCAGTCAGCAGATATGACTTTTAACCTATAACATTAATTTACCAAATCTCAAAATTTTCATATCAGTCCTTTCACAGCACGCGGATTAGTCCACTATACGATGTCCTTATCATCCGGCTCTTCAGGTATCAAAAATGTTGCATGTTCCTCTTCAGTCAGTGCTTCCATTGTTCAAGTCCGGAGAAAGTACATTTAGCCTACTCTGCACATAATTGTAGCAAATTGTCTTCATTATCACCTGTCCTTCGGTATATTGCAGAAAATTCTAGCTAACCAACTTTTAACATCGGGTGGTTCAGAGTCAGGTTACACATCTGCTTCTTCTGCAGCGCGTTAGTATTTCAGCTCCTCTTGGAAGGCATGGAAAGGCTAGGCCTTAACCTCAGCTAACTTAACTTCTATAAATTAATGCAAACATAGGTTATACATCTTAAATGACATATTACTACATTATTCTTTCATATTTTCATTACTTCACACATCTCTTAATTATTTTAGCATGACTTCGCATAAATGGCTGCCAATCCCCATGGTCACAATTTAAAACATGCACATTATTTCTCTACATCTAATTTCTCTATGAACTGTCATTAATCAAACTCAGAATCATTCATTAATAAATTCGAATTAGCATATTTGCGCCAGCACCTCCACTGATTAAGTTAGTCATAATAAACCACAACATTATGAAGCTGAGATTTATGGTGTTATTCACGGGATGTTAGTTAAATCAGTTAGTTAAATAAAAAAAATGTGTTAAAAAAATCAAAAACACAACAAAAACGTCTAAATTTGTAAAGAAGCGATCTGATAATTTCTTATTTGGATTGTAGTCATCACTAGGCAAAGATGTGCTTTTACAATTATAGGTAGTGGAAAAGCAGAGTGTGGTACCCTTCCCCCACCAATCTTGCTCTAAATATATACCCAGCTTTTGAAATAGGCAGACTTGAATCAGAAAACCACATTTGTCAACACAATTATTGGCATTTTACTGGGACATACCCCATTTTTACTATTTTTTGTGCTTTCAGCCTCCTTCCAGTTAGTCACAGGAATGGGTGTGAAACCAATGCTGGATCCTGGAAAGCTAAACATTTCTGAAAAGTAGACAAAATTCTGAATTCAGCAAGTGGTTATTTGTGTAGATCCTACAAGGTTTCCCTACAGAAAATAACAGCTGAAATAACAAATATTGAAATTGAGCTGAAAAAAACAGCCAATTTTCTCCACGTTTTAATCTGTAACTTTTTCCTGCAATGTCAGATTGTTTTTTTTTTTTTTTACTCTTCTGGTTGCGGAGATATATAGGGCTTGTAGGTTCATCAAGATCCCTAGGTACCCAGAGCCAATAAATTAGCTGCGCCTTGCAATGGGTTTTCATTCAATACTGGTTATACAGCAATTCATTTACTGAAATATGAAGAGTGAAAAATAGGTATCAAGAAAACCTTTGTATTTCCAAAATGGGCATCAGATAAGGTGTTGAGAAGCAGTGGTTATTTGAACATCTCTGAATTCCGAGGGTGCCCATACTAGCATATGAATTACAGGGCATTTCTCAATAGACGTATTTTTTACACACTGTGTTATATTTGGAAGGAAGAAATGTAGCGAAAGACAAAGGGCAATAACACTTGTTTTGCTATTCTGTGTTCCCCCAAGTCTCCTGATAAAAATGATACCTCACTTGCGTGGGTAGGCCTAATGATCGCGACAGCAAACTCAACATGGACACATCACATTTTTACATTGAAATCTGATGTGTTTTTTGCAAAGTGCCTAGATGTAGGTTTTGGCCTCTACCTTAGCCGGCACCTAGGTAAACCTACCGAACCTCCACATTTTTGAAAACTAGACACCTAGGGGAATCCAATATGGGGTGACTTGCCGGGCTCGCACCAGGTTCTGTTACCCAGAATCCTTTGCAAACCTCAAAATTTGGCCAAAAAAACACATTTTCCTCACATTTCGGTGACAGAAAGTTCAGGAATCTGAGAGGAGCCACTAATTTCCTTCCACTCAGCGTTTCCCTAAGTCTCCTGATAAAAATGGTACCTCACTTGTTTGGGTAGGCCTAGTGACCACGACAGGAAATGCCCCAAAATACAAGGTGGACACATCACATTTTCCCTAAGAAAACAGACCTGTTTTTTGCAAAGTGCCTAGCTTTGGATTTTGGCATCTAGCTCAGCCGGCATCTAGGGAAACCTACCAAACCTGTGCATTTTTTAAAACTAGACACCTAGGGGAATCCAAGATGGGGTGACTTGTGGGGTCTCACCAGGTTCTGTTACCTGGAATCCTTTGCAAACCTCAATATGTGGTGAAAAAACACATTTTCCTCACATTTTGGTGATAGAAAGTTCTGGAATCTGAGAGGAGCGACAAATTTCTTTCCACCCAGCATTCCCCCAAGTCTCCTGATAGAAATGGTACCTCACTTGTGTGGGTAGGCCTGGTGCCCGCGACAGGAATAGATCACACAACAGTCAATGTTGGTCCTTATATGAAGCAACGGTTGACCCTGGGGTGATCCATTCCTGATGTATATGCTAGCTACAGGCACTCAAGTGGGGTAGTGTTTTTATCAGGACAGGTGAGGAATCACTGGGTGGTAGGAATTTTGTGGATCCAAGCATATTACTGTAGTTTGTCTGACAGAAATGCAAGAATTGTTTTTGTTTTTATTCAACATTTCAACTTTGCAGGGTATTCCGGGTAAGAAAACTTTGGGAAATCCACACAAGTCATACCTATGTAGACTTGTGTCTACATAGTCTAGTCTAGACATGTCTAGTTTCCAGAAATGTCTGGGTTTAGTTTGTTTCCCTATATGGCCACCAAGCCCAGGACCAAAAACACAGGTGCCTGCCTTACAATACCAGTTTGTTTCATGATATATAATTTTGATGTCTCCACAATACGATTTGGGTGGTGGAATTTGGGGCTGAACTAAATTGGGGAGCCCCCAAGAGAGCACTCTCTCTATGTGCTTGCCACCGCATTCACCTGCTCTCTGGGTTGGGCTAACCCGCTATTGTACCGTTGCACAGACTGATCTTGCAAAGGGGCAGCAGGACTGTCCTCATCACCTCCCTCATAATTAATGGAAGAGGAGTTATCGAATGGGACTCCTCCACTGAAAAATCACTCTCAGATTCTGCGCCATTGTTCTATCCCTCAGATGCTGTCTCAGTATCTGCTGTCTCAGTCTCTGATCCTATGCCAGAGCTGTCTTCTATAAGCCGAGTGAGGGCTTTAGCAGCTGTCATCTCAATGAGATGCCATCTCCGCTACTTGCTAAAGTGTTGCTCTAAAACACGAGCCTACGTAGACAATCACAAAATTGCTGGTGTGTGTGTGTGTGATACGTGCAACAGTAGAGGTCAACTTACCTGCGCTTCTTCCCTCAATCAGCACAATCTTTCAAGACACTCAAAAAACACCTTGTCACATACCAATCCTCACAGTCTTTATCACCTCTGGCTCCCACTCCCATGTCCTCCTTCTCGGATTCCCTCACTCCCACCCAGCAAAAGTGCCCTTCATCTCTTCATAGCCACCCCCGGCACATACAATTCATTTGTATTATAGTGCAGGTAATGGCTGACTTTACTAATGTACTCAGCTATTTACATAAAATACAGATTTGCTCTTTGCAGTAGGCATATAAACCTTCTGTGCTTCTTTATGGCACCAAAACTGCCACTAGACAAAAGTCTGATCCTTTTGTAGCAGAAACATAATCACAAGACTTACTTGACTTTTTTATTGCTGCCAAAAAACTACAGTTGAAATGCGTCAGTTGAAGTATGTTCATTGCTTTGAAGACGCAATCTGCAACTGCAAGACAACTGGTGGCAAAAAAATAATAATATATATATATATATATATATATATATATATATATATAGATCACTTTCATATGTGGGTCTGATTTTCCAGGGGGCCGATTGCAGCCCCCAGGGATACCACCCATGCATTGACAAAAGTGATCTTTATATATATATGTATATCTATCTATCTATCTATCTATCTATCTATCTATCTATCTATCTATCTATCTATCTATCTATCTATCTATCTATCTATCTATCTATCTATATTTTTTATATGTAATATATATATGGATATATATAGATATATATTTGTTTTAGTAGTTGTATGGTTTCCTTGGGGGCCACCATACAGCTACTAAAACATGATTGCCCCCACAGTGTGTCTCCCAACCCAGGGACGACCCTATCAATTTCTGTCTCCCCTTTCAAACGTGGCCTTCCCAAACGTCGGGAAGGCCGTTTGGGGCTGTTTTCCCCATTGGAGCAGGAAGCGTCTGGGAAGGCCGCTTCCTGTTCCTCAGGGGAAAACAAAACAGTGACGTCAGCGCACCTCGCAGCATGCTGACGTCACAAAGGGGTGGGTGGGGATGCGGGAGAAGACACAGAAGATCTTCTGTGTCTCCTGGGGGTTTTTAAAAAACAAAACAATCAAGGATTTTTTAACCCTTCTCTGGTGTCGGCCACTGGTCATAATCCGCACCTGGGAGGTAGTGTGGGCATCGGCCAGTGGCCAACGCCGGGACTAAACGGGTTAAGGAAACCGAGGCACAGTAGGAATAGGGATTTCCTAGGATTACATAATTTGATCACTGCATAAAATTTAATTTGAAATCGGAACTCCTGTTTTAAGAGCAACAACCTTAACTAACTCTTTCTAGCATTCCTAATCGATATCCAGATTTCATCACACTACCATAGGATATTTTTATTTTAATACACCAAATACTTTGCAAATTGATATATGTTTATTTGTGTAAATATCTATTGCCTTTCAGCTCATTGATTAATTTATAGTATATATATATATATATATATATATATATATATATATATATATATATATATATATTAATAAATATATATAATCACATCACAATTCAGCCTAGTTCTTGGCACGATCTGCAGCTTGTGCTGGTGTGGGGGCTTAAGATCACTCACCCTTCAATATTGAATTAGGAAGCATAATGCCGCACTCCATGATCTTCACAGTTTCAAGGTGTTTATTAAAATCTCACAACCACTCCACCAACGCGTTTTGGCCTCCCTGGGTCAATAGAGACCCAGAAGAGAGGAAATCAATTCCCCCACAAGCAGGGAGCTGCTATTAAAAGCAGCTCCCTGCTTCTGGAAAACATGCCGGCTCCCACAGGTTGCTGTGAGCCAGCTAGGAACACTGTGTCTTGAGGCTCCCCCTGCGGTCCTGTCACTCTCTCTCTCTCTCTCTCTCTCGTCTCTCTCTCTCTCTCTCTCTCTCTCTACCATAGCATAATGGGATCGGAAAGTAAAAGAGAAAGATTGTCACTGCAATGGTCTCTCCATGCAAAGACCTCAAAGAGTTAGACCAACAAGATTTTTAGTACTAATATTCAAGATACTTTTGGATGCAGAGCAGAACATGGGCCCTTAATTATACCTTTTTTGAGCCGCATTTGCGTAATTTTGTGATGCAAAAATGGCGCAAACTCAGAAAAAAAAAATATATTTTGTAAGTTTGCGCTGCTTTTGAGTAAAAAAATTATAGAAATGCAATGCAAAAAAAAGTATAAATATGGGCCGTTGTCACTTCTATCCTAGTGGTCAAGGTCTTGTACTGTTACTTAGTAGGGTGGAGATTCAAATCCTAGTATTACTTGGAAGTGTATTTGTTTATTTACTGGTAAATGTACTGTTAAACCTTTCTAGTGATGGGACTTTCAAATTTGCTTTGAATCACATACGTGGGTTGACTGTCATAGGTATCTCTGGAAACTTCACAGTAAGGAGTCACCTATGTTCTGAGGTTAAGGTCACAGACCCTCACACTGAAAATTGAGGGTCCTACTCCAGATGTAACCGTTGTCCTTTTCCTTCTTCAATTCCTTTTAATCTTCAAAAGCTCAAGGTTCGTACTGAAAGGTGATCTTGTTCTTTTTAATTGACACATACATTTTTTTTTCAGTTTTTCCAGAATTATCTTATTCTAAGTCCATCATTCATCAAAACCTAAAAAACTCTCTATCTTTCTCCCTCTCACTCTATTTTGCTCTCTCTCCCTTTCAATCTCTTTCTCCTATTCCACACACCCTCTCAGACCCTTACGCACCTGCACACAGACCCATTTAGACACTGACGTACCCACTCTAATACCTGACAGACACACTCACAGTCACTCTCACACCCAGGAACATCCTTTCTCATCTATTTTCACAACCAGAGAGGTAGGCTGTAGCCAACTTCTCATGCTCATGGACAACATCTGTGTGCATGATGGGGTTGGGTGGTTAGGGAGGTTGATCACAGCATCTGACTGAAGTTCAGGCTCTGCAACCAATCCCCACTGCACATAGCTAAAGGCCATGCGCAGCACGAATTTGGGTGGCTCTAGGGGTTGGCCACAGCCAAACCCGCTGCACATGGCCAAAGGCTGTGCACAGAATGGGGTTGGGTGGTTATGGGGGTTGGCCACCAAGCACAGGCAAGGGCCATGCTGGGCAGTGGTAGTAATAAGGTATAATAATGAAAATTACTCTATGTTATGTTAGCTAAAGAAACATAGAAATTCACTTAAAAACATATGTTATATATCGCAACTGTTAACTATCGCAAGTAACTATAAATTGCTCCCTTGGTCATGAATGTAATCTTTGGCTTTAAAGTGAATTTCAACTTTTAAAAAATCTTTTTCCTAACTATGACGTCCCTGTAACGTTGTTTTTTTTCACTGAATTTACATGTTTTTTTTAATGTAAAATAATTTAAATTACTATACATCAATCCAAACATCACCTAACACAGCCTTCAGCCATGCACGGAGGCAATTGGCACAGGGCCTGGCCTGAGGCCAGACCATGTAACCAACCCCCTAACTACCAAACCCAGTGCTGTGCTCGGCCCTTTGACTGTGCATGGATGTTGACTGCTGCCTGTTTCTCTGACTTGGAGAATCGATATGAAAGGATGTATCTGGATGTGAGAGTGGCTGTGAGAGTGTGTCTGAGAATGAGAATTGGTGCATCAGTGTCTTAGTGGGTGTGTCAGTTTCTTGGGGGTGTTAGAAATGGGGTCTTTAGTTGGCAGTCAGGTTACCCCCTCTAGTCAGGGTAAAGAAGAATCATCCTCAGTTAACCCCCGCTCACCCCCTTGGTAGCTTGGCACGAGCAGACAGGCTTAACTTCAGAGTCTAGTTGTAAAGTATTTGTACCAACACACACAGTAACTCAGTGATAACACTACAAAATGACACAACACAGGTTTAGAAAAACAGGAAATATTTATCTAAACAAAACAAGAACAAAACAACAAAAATCCAAAATACACAAGTAATGAATTTTAAAAGCTAAAGAGTCTTAAATTCTTTTGTAAACGGTAAAAACACTGGCAGCGTCGAAAAGTACCTGGGTAGGGTCAAAATAACACGCAGGGGCGAGTGTGCCCGGGCAGGCGTTGCATAATTTTTCCGCACCCAGTAAGGTTTGCGTAAAAAATCCTGCCATACGGTATCAGCAAAACCGCTATGTGGGTTGCAATGTTATCAGCCTACATCAGTGGGTGTTGTGCGTCGTTTCTCCATCTGTGTGTGTCGATCTTCCAGCTGCGATGCCAGTGGAGCATCAATTGCTGCTGCAAAGCTGGTGGCGTGTCATTTTACCACGGTCTGTGCGATGACTTTCAATCTTGGTCTGCCAGCTTCACCTGTCAAGGCCCCAGGTACTGGATAGGGCACCACTTGGCAGGGCAGGAGTCTCAGCAGAGTCCAGGTGCTGGCAGGAGAAGTCGTTGATGGCCCTGAGACTTCAACAACAAGAGGCAAGCTCAAGACAAGCCCTTGGAGATTTCTTTACAAGCAGAAATGCACGACAAAGTCCAGTCTTTGCCCCCTCTCACCAGGCAGAAGCAGCAACTTCAGGATAGCTCCACAAAGCACAGTCACAGGCAGGGCAGCACTTCTTCTCAGCTCTTCGGCTCTTCTCCAGGCAGAGGTTCCTCTTGATGTCCAGAAGTGATCTAAAGTCTGTGGTTTTAGGTGCTCTTCTTATACCCATTTTGGGCTTTGAAGTAGGCTTACTTCAAAGGAAAGTCTCTCTTGTTTGTGAAATCCCGCCTTGCCCAGGCTGGGCCTCAGACACACACCAGGGTGTTGGAGACTGCATTGTGTGAGGGTAGGCACAGCCCTTTCAGGTGCGAGTGACCACTCCTCCCCTCCCTCCTAGCACAGATGGCTCATCAGGATATGCAGGCTATTCCCGAGCTTCCTTTGAGTCACTGTCTAGAGAGAGGTGCAATCAGCCGAACTGTCAAACTGACCCAGACAGGGAATCCACAAACAGGTAGAGCCACAGAGTGGTTTGAGCAAAAAAATGCCCACTTTCTAAAAGTGGCATTTTCAAACACACAATCTTTTTTAAATTATGAGTTCAGAGACCCCAAACTCCACGTCTATCTGCTCCCAAAGGGAATCTACGCTTTAATCATATTTAAAGGCAGCACCTATGTTGGCCTTGCAACAGTGAAAACCTAATTTGGCTGTATTTCACTGCTAGGACATACAAAACACATTAGTATATGTCCTACCTTAACCATACACTGCACCCTGCCCATGGGGCTACCTAAGACTTACCTTAGGGGTGTCTTACATGTAAGAAAAGGGAAGGTTTAGGTCTGGCAAGTGGGTACACTAGCCAAGTCGAATTGGCACTTTAAAAAAGCAATGGCAGGTCTGAGACATGATTACAGGGCTACTAATTTGGTGGTACAACCAGTGCTGCAGGGTCATTAGTAGCATTTGATTTACAGGCCATGGGCACCTCTAGTGTACTTTACTAGGGACTTACCAGTAAATCAAATATGACAATCATGGATAAACTAATCAACCATACAATTTACACAGAGAGCATATGCACTTTAGCAGTGGTAAAGTGTGCAGAGTTCTAAATCCAACAAAACAGGTCAGAAAAAATAAGAGGCAGAAGGCAAAAGATTGGGGATGACCCTGCATAAGGGAAAAAGTCCAACAGTCGGTCTGTGAGTGGGTGCATGAGGGTTTCATTGGGTCTTTGAATGGGTGTCTGAGAGCCTGAGTGGGTCTGTGAGGGGGTGCGTGAGTGTCTGAATAGGCGTGTTAGTTGTTGCATGAGGGTATGAGTGGGGATCTGAGTGGGTGCACAAGGGTTTGTGGTGGGCTGTGAGTGGGTGCATGAGTGTCCGAGTGGATGTGTGAGTATGTGAAATAGATTGAGAGAGAGGAGAGTGAAAGAGATAGAGAGTTGTTTTAGTCTTGGGTGAATGATACAATTAGCGTGAGATATTTCTGAACAAATTAAAAAGAAAAATGTATTTGTCAATTGAAAAGAGTGAGATCACCTTTCATTATGAACTTTAACCTTTTGAAATTGGAAACAAATTGAAGTAGGGAAATAACTACAGACATACCTGGACTAGAACACTTAACTGTCAATGTGAGAGTTTCTTACCTTAACCATTATGCCACAGGTGACTCACTACTGTACTTTTAAGTCATTGCATGAAGAGAACATTGCAAACTATCTCTCTCTCTCTCTTCCATCCCATTATGGGATGGAAAGGAGAATGAGTGACATGACTGAGGGGGAAGCCTCAAGGCCCCCGCAGTCATAGTTAGCTCCCCACATCCGGCGGACACCAACATTGCTCTCACAAGCAAGTAGCTGGTTTAAGTAGCAGCTGCCTGCATGTGAAAGCAATGTTTTCATCTGTATCCCCGCACACATATTTGTATACAGGAAAGACAGATGAAAATTCTGCTTTTTGCAATGGAGAGCTTTTTGACAGCTCCTTTCTACAGACAGTCAGTTCCCACCAAGCAAAAGCAAACAGCTATGTCTCTGGGACATAGCAGGAGCTGGCCCTGAAGGGTGGTGGCCTCCCAAGGGCCATCTATGGCTCCTCAAGGGTGAGCTCTGCGGCCACCTCCAACTCTGCATTTAGCCCCAGGGAGATGGTGGCCGTCAGTGCTATGGGGGTCCAAAATGGACCCCCTTCTTTTTATTTCATATTTGCCGGCAGTCCATGGGGCTGCAGTGGGGCAGAGTACCCCCTCCACATTTGATTCGACAATGGGCACAGGGGAGGTGGTGGTATGAATGGCTGCTGGGGTACGAGTGAACCCCTCTGCTTTTGATTTGAATATGTGCCCCAGGGAGGTGTTGGTCCTCATGGCTGTGGGGGCCCAGGTGCTCCCCCCACATTTGATTCGAGTAAGTGCCACGGGGCGGTGGTCGTCCCCGGAGCTGCAGTGCTTGTGCATGGCCTTTGGCTGTGCGGTGCAAGAGTTGGCCAGGGCCTGTCTCTCTGTGTGTAAGGACAGGTGTGACATGGTGCATCTGGGTGCGAGAGTGCCTGTGAGAGTGTCTGGGTGTGAGAGTGGGTGAATCAGTGTCTTATTGGGTCTGTGAGTGGGTGCATCAGTGTCTGTGTGGGTCTGTGAATGTGAGAGTGGGTGCATTAGTATCTTATTGGGTCTCTGAGTGGGTGCAGCAGTGTCTCTGTGGGTCTGTGAGTGGGTGTGTGAGGGTGTCAGTGGGTCAATAAGTAGGTGTGTGAGTCGAAGTGGGTCTGTGAATGGGTGCATGAGGGCCTGAGTGTGGCTGTGAGTGGGTGCAAAATGGTCTGAGTGGATGTGTGAGTGGTAGAAAGATACCAAAAGAGAGAGAGAGAAAGGGAGGGTGAGAAATATAGAGTTTTTATGTTTTGATGAATTATATACTTAGAATGAGATATTTATGACAAATTGAAAAGAAAATGTATTTGTCAATTAAAACTAGTGAGATCACCCTTCATTCTGAACCTTAAACTTTTGAATTTGAAAACAAACTAAAGTTGGGAAATGATCACAGGCACAACCAGGACTAGAACCCTCATTTTTAGTGGGAGGGATTCAGACCTTAAGCATTTTGCCACAGGTAACATCTTAGTGTGTCACCACAATTTCAAGTCATTGCACTGAGACACCATTGGAATGACAATCTTTCTCTCTCTTCCATCCCAATATGGGATGAAAGAGAGAGTTACAGGACCTCGGGAGAAAGCCTCAATGTCCTTGCCACCTTAGCTGGCTCCCCACATCCTGCAGGAGCCGGCATTATTATGCTTTAATTAGCTCCCACTGTCAGAAAGGGGCCTTTGCTTTTGCCACCAGGCCAATGCAAACTGCTATGTCTTGGGGTGGGCACACCAGGACAAAGCAGAAACCAGCCCTAAGGAACGGTGGTCCCCAAGGCAATTAACGGCTGCTTAAGGGAGGCTCCCCTCCAAAAAGGAAATAGCTCTGGGCAGGTGGTGGTTCCCTGGGCTGCGGGGGGGCTGGGCAGCTTCCCAGCACCACATTAAGTCTAGGCCCTGGGGAGGTGCCAGTCCTTGGGGTGCTTTGGGGGCTGTGCTGCCCCTCCACATATTTCATCTTATACCCCGGGTAAGTAGTGTTCCCCAGCGCTGTAAGATTTTTTTTTAATGCTTTTTAGCACAGGTGAGGTTCCTCTGGAACCCCCAGCACCAGAGCTAGGGGGTTAGGGGATTTTGTTCCATGCCCCTTTTCTTATTTTGTTTACTCTTTTTTCTGGGACTTGGCTGTAACCGAGTCCCAAGATTGCGGCCATCACTTCCTCGTTAAAGTGTTGGCAGCCAATCATATATCAGCATGAGGACAGTTGGCTCTGTGGATGATCCGCATGCCTAGATATCTATACTTTTTAAAATCTAATTTCTCCTAAACTACTGAATGGTTTTACACCTATATTTCTGGACCAAGATCAAGCTTTCTGTACAATTTGTTGCAATTCTGTTGAGCGGCTCAGGCTGTAGTCATGTTCAAAAATTCCTATTGACTTAAAATAGGGGCAGAGGTCACCATGGGTAAAGACAAGAATGCCAAGCCAGTGCAGGCAAACAAGATTGTTAATTACACGCACCTGCACCAATGGATAGAGATGGTGGATGGCCAGGGAGGGAACAATGGAGAATCAATGGAGGGGGTTCTGACACTGGCAATGATTCAAGGCTTACAAGAGGAACTGGTGGCAAAAATTAACTCCCTGGCAATTGACGTAAACGGCCTGAGGGCTGACCCCTGTAAAGTAGCAGACAGGGTGACTGCAGAGACGGTGACAGTATCTAAATTGTAACAGGAGATGTGGTTGCTGAAAGAGACGGTATTGATGCCTCATAAACAGAGGGTGCAGTGGGAGGACAGGGTAGAAGATTCGGAGAAAACAGTCAAGATGAAATAATTTGTGCTTTGTAGGGTTCCCAGAGAAATTGGAGGGGGCAATCTGCTGAGCTGTTTTTAGAAGACATGATTGTTAGTACACTGAGCCCCAAATGACTGTCCAGATGTTTTACTATTGAGTGATCCTCCGCGCCCTATGGCACCCTCTAGAGCCATCATAGCCCGCATTCTTCCAAGACTGGGATATCATTTTACAACATGTTCAGGTATGGGTCTACTCCGTTTGATTGCAAGAACGTTTCCATCTTACCTTAATACACCATAAAAGGGCAGGACCTGGGCAATTGCTACCTGATTGTCAAAAAACAACTTTGGGACCTCAATTTGAAATACAGTTTTATGTATACTGCAAAACTGTGGGCTCTTTATGAAGGGAAAGCACTGTTCTTTTACACACTGGAGGAGACAAATGACTGGGTTGATACTCTGGAAGTGGCCTCCCCCGGGGGGAAACCAGTCAGAAACAGGGCAGCCTGAGTGCAGTGAGGCACTCTGCAAAAAGCACAGATGAACAATGATATTGTCTAGTTTGTTAGTTGTCTGTGTACATCAGCATCATCAGGTGAGGGAGCTGAGGCACCGGCGAGTGGGGAGGCAGCGGCCCATGGATCCTCGGAGGCAGAGTCATCCGATGCCAAGGGGACCAGTGGGTTGGAGGGCTGGGGAAGTACCACGGGGAGGCAACTACCACTGGAGGTAGTGACTCCGATACCTCCTCCTATGGGAGCTCTCTGGCGGTGGCGGACCCTAGTGGGCCCACCCCTACTGTGTCATCTTCCACCACCCCCATACCATCACCACCCTCCCATTTGCACCCGACCGAGTTGCCCGTGCCTGCTCACTCAGAAGTATGGGCGTCTCCTTCGCCCCAGGCACCTCCTCCCTTGCACCAGTCAGCCTTGCTGCCCTCACGGAGGAGGCTATTGACCTCCTGAGAACCATCTCTGTGGAAGAGACAACCATCGTCAATGCCATCAAGGGGCTAGCATAAGAGGAGCAGCAGACGAATGCCTATCTGGGTGCCATTCAATGTGCCATGTTTGGCCTACAGAGATCTTTTCAGGCTTTGGCCTCCTCTTGGACAGCAGCCAGTGTCCCTGGTCATTCTGCCCCACCTCCAACCACCTCTACCCCTTCCAGCACCCCACTCCATTCACCTGTCCAAAACACACATTCTGACACACAGACACACACCTCAACACACAAGAAGCACACTTCAAAACACAAGCACCATACCTCCCACCACAAGCATACACACAGCCAACATACACATGCACACACACCAACATCCACTTCCCCCAGTGTGTCCACCTCTTCTGCCTCCCTGTCGGTCCCCTGTACATGCACACCCACAGGCACTGCACCCTCATTCAATGTTGCTCTCCCTGTTCCTGTAGTCACCACAATAGCACACATCCATTCATGCACCCCAGACACTACACCTGCACTCACCACAATGACTTTAGTTGACACATGCAGCACACTCACCAGACTTGCAGACAACCAGACAACATCTATTTCCACTGGCAGCCTGTCTTGTCCCACTGTGTCCACCTCCCCTTGCTCCCAAGACCCTTAAACACACCAAAACACCAACCCATCACACATCCACCGCACCTCAGCATACTGTCCAGTCACCTGCAGCCACGTCATGCACACCTACACCTGTCATGACCACTCCCTCTACCTCCACTCCCACGCCTTCCTCCAGGTTCACCCCAATTGCACCCAAGAATCTTTTCCTATCCCATGTTGACCTTTTTGAACCACTGGCCCACCCTGTCTTGTCCCTAAACGTGCTCACCTCCTTGCCCTGTCCACTCCTCCCACGTCACAACCCGCCCCTGTCTGCCCTTCCCATTCCCGTGCCCCTTCCCCAGAGAGGAAGAAGCCCCGTGCTGCACCAGGTCCACCTGCCACCCCTCAGACCAAGCCTACTACCCCACCTTCCAAGGGCAAACCCCCTCCACCTTCCAAATGGAAATCTAAGACCCCCCAGTCGTAAATCCCCACCCCTACCACCTCTTGCCCCTGTTCCCTGAGGTGCCTGGATGCCCCATTGTTGCCCCTATGGGGTGGAGTACCGTTGCACTTGTGGGAGTCAAGTTGGGGCCATTGTGGCCCATCGGACTTCTTGCACTATGGACTGGCCATTGGCCTTCTATGCACTTCTGTTGCTCAGTGAGCAGAATAAAGGTTAATGTGTGGCCTGTGTTGTTTGAGTCACACTCTGGATCCGTGGTCTCTCGTTTAATTGTTTAGGGGTGTGAGGCACATGTATGTACTTTGGGCGGGTTGGATTTACCTTGTGTTGGGTAAGTACCCATTGCTGTGGGGTGTATGGCTTACGCTGCTGTGAAGGTTGTGGGAGCGTTGCAGGGTGGGTGGGTATGTAACTGTGTCCTTTCTTCCCTTGTTTAGAAGGTTGCGGTACTTACCGTCATTGACTTTGTCTGCGGCCTCGGTCGCGGAGGTATATGGCTAGGAGCAGGGCTGGTATGATCTGCAACTCTTTCTCCATGTCTGCTTCGGCTTGTTGTGTGAGCGTCCAGTGAGTATTTCCTTATTTTTGTTTAGTTTCCACCTGGCTTTGTGTGGTGGTGGTTCCCACCCCAGAACGGACAGTCTAGTGCTTCATTATTTGATGGTGGGTAGGGCCTTTCGTTGGCCTGAGTGTGGGCCCTTCTGTCATAGTCAGCACTCCTCTGCTGGCAGTGAGTGGTTTTCAGGATGCCTGTGTTTCAGTTGATTCATTATTTGGCGTTCGGACCGCACGTCTGTTGGCGGTTGTTACCGCCACTGCTGGCGGTGCAGTGTTTACCGCTGGGTTCATAATGAGGGCCATAGTGTTCTTCCAGGAAACCCACCTACTACAATTAGACCACTCTTACCAAAAATCTCTGGATTACCCCAGGCCAATGTTTCTGCTCACTGGTGGTAGAGGCAACCCTCCGAGATACTTGTGGGAGATGGGTGGTCATACGAGGATCCCTGGGAAAGCAGCCTCTCATTTAAGGTCATATGGGGAACAGAGGCTCGACTGTCATATAGGTTGTAGGTAGGCTGCTGTTGGAGGAGATGGGGCTGGTAGATCCTTGGAGGACTTGCCACCCTCTCATGTGGAGCTACTCTTATTTTTTGGGGGCCCAAAAAATATACTCCAAACTTGATATATATATATATAGATATATATATACATAAATCTATATATTTATAGATATAGATATGGCTATAGATATAGATATGATATATAAATATATTCAAAACTCATAGATAAGCACCTGCTCCCCACTTTGACAGAATCCACTAAAAAACACATCACACTTTATGACCACTGCCCAGTCCCATGTATTCTGACTGGCATAGGCTCCCAGGGGCCCAGAGTCACAGGAACTTCGGGCCAGATTTATACTTTTTGTCGCTAAACAGCGCTAACGCAGTTCTGAGTCAAAAAAAATTAACACGTTGGCGCTAATAACAGGATAGAATAATTTTTCCTGTCGCTAACCGTTACGTCTTGCGGTAAGGCAAAATGACAATAACGCAGGAAAAATGACTCTGATCTGGTTTGCAACATGTAAATATGCCGCAAAATGGATATGCACCATTTTTCACCTCAATAGTGTCAAAAAGCGATGCAAACACAGCAAACAGTGCTCAGGAGCCCAAAATGGATCCCAGAAGCCAGGAGAGACCCCAGATAAACCTCAATCAACCAGAAACCAGCCAGGAGGACACAGACCAGACCCAGGGGAGAGACAAGAAGAAGAGGAAGTGTTGCTTCAGCGCAGAGGAGCATGGAATCCTTGTGAGAGAGGTGACGGAGCACCAGCATCAATTATTCATCACCTCTACATTGCCAATTAGAAGGAAAGAGGCAATTTGGCAACAAACTGTGGACAAGATTAACAGTGTGGCAGAGGTCAGGAGAACTGTCACAAACACACCTAAAAGGAGGGATCAGGATGACTATGTGATCAATCCCGATCAATCCCTATCCAAGTGCAACTCCTTGTCAACTGCTCATATCCATATACTCAATAAACATGAAGTATTGTTACATACATTATGAAGTACACAGCAGTAATCTCATACCCATGCTGCCCATTCCAGGGTCTACCTCGGCGCCGCAATCACAATAACAGCAATGCCACCAAGCAACATCTCAGGTGTCATAGTGCTTAGACAATTGCATTGAGGGGGAGGACATATGTGTGTAGCTAGGAAAACACACACACAAAGTGTTAAGAGGAAATAGAACTCTGCCATGGTCCATCAGTGCAATGCAGCGTAGCACACATTTGCAAACATCAACGTGAGAAACTACAAATGGTGACACCTGTATTGTGTCATGGAAATGCAATACATGGTATGGTGCTAGGTCTCAGCACCGAATAGGTGCATGTGAAAAATGATAGACAGGGACAGGGCCAAATGTTTATGTGGTGCATGCAGCATCAGCACAGCAACAAGCATTGCAAGGCCTCACCATGCTAATGGGAGCAGAGGGAGGGTTGATTAGGACAAAAGCGTGTTGAATTGGGAGAACAAGTGGATGGCTCTCCCAAGGATTTTCCAACAGTAGTGGGGGTGACACCCTTGAATTTGTGCCCCCTGAGAAAGCAGATAGCAGTGGCATGACCTGACCGCAGAGGAATGGAGAGAGGAGAGAGAATTCCAGCTGCTATTGGCAAGATTGAAAATAGAGTCAGAGGAAAGGAGAGCTGAGAGACAAACTGAGGCTGAAAGAGCCTTAGCTGAGAAGGGCAGAGGACAATGGCTCTCCTGTGGATCTGCCTGTCTTTGGACTACCCTTATGACATGGATTACCAGCTGACAACCATCAGCCAGGAAACCCTCCAAGATGTCCTGGGAACCCTCCAGACACCACCTCCAGTTGCAAGGGGGAGCACACATGTAGCAACCATCTTAGAGGATCCACCCACCATCCCAATTTTACGAACTGCCAGCTCAAACACAGCTGAGGACTCTGATGACACTAGGACCACCTTTGAGAGGACACTTGTGGGAGTATAGCAGGAGCTAGCCAAGGAGGTGCGAGTGGGGATGCAAACTATAGAAGCCAGCGTTAAGAGTATGCGCAAGTGCATGATGACATCCACAGGACAGTCAGCAGCCATGCAACTCACCCAATCACAACTGCAAGGAGTCCAACAGTGTGTGAGGGACCTCACTACTGATGAGAGGGAGTTGCAACAACACTTGCCCTCCCATTCTTGCAGCTGCATGCATGACAAGAAGCTGGACTCCCTCAGGGCAAACATGGCTGCCTACCACAGGGATGTTGCTGCCATACTAAATAATCAGCAGCTCCTCCTTGCTGCAATTATGCCATATCTAGTAACACAGATGGCAGCTGCTGGGAATTTGGAGTCTACCTCTCCAACCACTTAAGTGTGTGCTGCCCCCTCAAACCCACCACCACCACCATCAAGGGCAGAGGAAAAGACACACACATCAGAGGATGAAGATGTGGAACAGATCACCTTCGCCCATAGGAGTACCTGGTAGCATCAGTCTTTGTCACATGGGCACTTTTTTCCTTTGTCCTGTGCTTGACAACATGCCAGTGTTGCTACAGTTGGTGATATGCACTCTTCACCCACACACTGTTAACCATGCCACTATGGACTGCAATTGTCTCTCACTGCCCACTTGGCAATTCATGTTCCTCTGCACTGAATGACACTTCATCTCAGCATGTCAAATGACATGTCCCTCAACCTTGCACTTGTGTTGTGTCACAATAGAATGCTTTACACTAATGGGCTCACAAACCTGGACAGTGTAAATATTGCACTACAGCACTGTTAAATAAACAGCACCTACACAACCATCTCTGTGTAATGTGAAACATCTACTTTGCTAGAGATTTGTGATGCATGTAACATGTCAATGGTCACAGAGTGTCAATACCAGAGTGCAGAAATAATGTGGTGCAGATAAATACGCACAAGGGTCAGGATTTGTAAATCATCTGTGCTGCTTGTGCCTCATTTCTGAAGTAAAAGTAGCACAAACTTACAAATTATCATTGTAATTTCAACATTTGCGCTGTTGTTTGTTTAAAAAATGAGGCAAATCCTGTGTAAAACTAGTATATTTCAGGCCCAAGATATCTACAAGATTAAACTCAATGTTGGCCACATCCCTATAAGACAATCATTGTGTATGTGACATTTGACTTAAAACATATATGCCACACCCACAACATACAGCAGGAATGGCTGCGTAAGAGTGTTTGGCCAATAATGTCAGCTGGGAGTTCAAGTGAAACACATAAGCATGAATTTTGTATACTTAACCTCATCAAAAATCTACACCACTCAGTTTATCAGGGTTCACATGAACATCAGGCTGCAGGCAGACGTCCCACAGTGCCCAAGATTCCAACACAGTAACCAAACAGTGACTTAAAATCACACCTACCTGTCCAATACATGGGAACCATAGTCACCTTGAGTGGTGGGTACAATGGATGGCAGATGCATAGAGATTTAGCTTTGTTGTAGCTGTCATTGTGATGGCTCAGTTGGAAGTCAGAACCAACATGTCAAAAGTGGGATGTGGATGCAGGACGGAATACACAGGCCAACAGGAAATTGGTCATTTACACTCATGCAAAGACCCAGATCCCCAAGAAGAAACATGCCATAAAGGAGTACCTAAAACGTTAATGACTATGTATAAAAGAGAACTTAAAACTATGTCACACACCTATCCTAACCTAACCTATCCTAACTATACATTACCCAAAACTGGCCATAACTACCCTATGCTAAACTTACCACATTTAACTAAACACTCTAAACATTTGCCCCCCCACCCCTCTTATATGACGGGACACATGTAGGACAAAATATACTAACCGATACTAACTAATACTAAGCAAATATATATTTTTTTGTATTTTTTAAACATTTTATATATTTTTTTTATAATACACAAATGCCCCAACATCAACGAATGTCCACCCACCCACCCACATACTAACATGTAATAATATATCCACACCCCACCCCCAACCTACTTATCCTATCTAAACTACAAGCCTACTCTAACCTATCACTAAACCCCCTAAACCCACTCATAAACAGGATAAGGAAAGAAGCGGGAGGGGGCGGAATTAGGGGTGAGGCAATGCAGGACTTCATAGGTTTGCCCTCTTCAGTCTTTTTAATAGATTTTAGCGCCCGGCTATTCCTATCCACGTCCCGTTAGAGAGTGTCAAGGTTCCTTAGGACATTTCTCATATCCCTCTGTAGATGCCTGATTGCGCTCATATCTAAATCAGATGCTGTGGTGGTCTGTGTCCCTGATGTTGTCACTCCTGCATATGCCGTGGCCGGGGTGTGCAGGAAGTGAAGGTGTAGCAGGTGCTGTGGCTGTGGCTCCCGAGATTGAAGGTGCAGCAAGTGGGGCTGATGTATTGATGGCCACTGGGCCCCTGGCTGCAGGCGTGGTAGTGGCAACACCTGTTGTGGCCATTGCCGGGCCACCTTGGCTGAAAGCCCGCCATGTTCCTGTAGCTCTCTCCCTACGATAGCGTCTCTTGCCATCATCCTGAACCCAGACTCCACATCCAAGATATGCCTGTATCTCATAGCCGGCCTCTGGAACTCCATTCATGTATTCATGTTGGCAGCTGTAATAATGAGACAGGCAACCATTAGTGTTATCATTGTGTGATGCATGTACAGATGATAATCTAACACTCTCCCTCAACTTGCACATGCAGCCCAAATCACAGTACAGATGATACATTGTCCCTGAGGAATGACATGGCAACGCGGCCAGACCATCAAGTATTTAACAGCCCTGAAAAGCACAACAGTGTGTGTACCAAATACACTGATCTGTGTATTTATGTAGTGCAATGTGTCACAATACAAATGCTGCAAGTACTTAACATGGGCCAGGCTGCCTAATCCCTATCATATGGATCAACTTCAAGGCACACAAGACCTGTGATTTGTATATGTAACTGGCAGGATGGTATGCCATTGCTAATCATAAGGGGTATGTGTTGTTTGGGACACATGCATGCTTGAATTAGATGTCCGTCATCTACACTGTGACCATCACACCTACCTACATATATGTTCTGCCCCTACCCCTCTGCCTCAGGGGGAATGGGCATGCAATACATCATCACAACCGTCCAGGACAACCACAAAACCATGCCCAGCTGTACATAGATTTAGTGAGTGGAACACATGTGAGGAGGCCTGCCAACTAGGAGTGAGGTATCCATTGGTCAATCACATCTACATTCAAGTTTCCATTTGTGGACAACCATCAACATCTGATCTGCGAACACATTTCCTAAATCACCCACATTGATGCAAGCACATATCTGGCCTTGACCTGCATGCACGCCTATAACATACCACATTAGTGCCACGTAAATGGAGTACAACGTTTGGGGCTAGATGCTGGGGGACAGTCACCCATACAGTCCTACATGTACATTACAATACAGAGATGTGCAATTTCATGTGGAACACTGATGCACGATTGCCTTGTGTAAATGAGGGTATGACTTGCTGTCAATATTCCGACACTGGACCACCTCCAAATCAAATGTGTGCCTACATGTGCTTAGTATTCACCTTGTTCACACGCTGCTGCCTAGTGCACAGCACAAGACTCCCAAAATATGACTATCTGCCTGTGAATGTCTAACCCTTGCATGGAACACTGTGTCAAGCTCCAGTCAAGTCATATATCAGATCACGCGTCAGCTTATCATATCTTGCAATGAGTGCAACACACAAGAGTCAATCACACAACAGCTGCAAACACAACACAGGACATACATTTTCACACTTACTGGATACGTCTGGGTCCTCAAATCGAGCCACTTCCCTGATGGTATAGGGGGCCGGTCCACCTGTAAGACATGGAAAGGAGATATATGCTCAATGTCTGATCACTGTACAAGCGTGGGGACAACATATCACAGTGTGTGACATTTTATATGAGTGAGCTGCAGATCAGTCATGTAGACACTCCAACAGACATACCACTGCAAACCTGCATTGACACTGACACTCCAGTGAGTGATAGACACACATAAGCGCACATGCACTGGGCCTAACAATCATGTGGTGCTAAACGTGACAACAACGTTTTGTGGCGAATCCATTTCATATGGTACTCCATTTCATGATTTGTAATTGGGTGACAATTGCAATGGCACTTCCTTGGTGCATTGCAATACAAGTGACTCAGGTATTGTGGCTTGTGCATCAAGGGACAATGATTAACTGTGTAATGGACATGTGGGTCAATTTTTAGTCAGCAATTATCGTGCATTCAGTGGTCCATAACAGATGTGGCACAGTTGTATGTAGGTAACAAATGCCCCATTGGCAGTGTCCCCTAAGCCGTAAATATGCCCCCTATACCAACATGATGGCATGTGTGTAATGATGACAATGTAGCGTTAAACATTGATAGCCCACTTTGGTGCCCCAAAACTGTGAAATGTGGTATGCGGACAGTGTCTTAGCTGATCATCATTGACAGAATGCATGAGCACATGTGTAGTCATTGCATCTGAAATGTGTCACTCAGGGCCATATGAACCTCTGTCAGGTTTTATGATTCACACATTGCGAGACTTAGCAACTAGCAATTAGCAAGTAGGGTGATCAGAGGTAGAACACTCACAATGACACTGTTTGCAATTCAAAAATGGGGTAGCAAATTACCTACCTCTTGAATAATGATGAGGTAGGTATCATTTTGCAAACCCCTTGGGAATGGCGGCACTCACAGGGATGCTGGCCTGCTGGGGTTAGCAGACCACCCTGTCTGTGACTGCTTTCATATTGGGATGTAAACATTCATTTAATTGCAGCCTTATTTCAGCAGGAGAGAACAGAAAGTATTTAAAAAAGCTATCTTATTGCTGGAATTTTTTTTGGGAAACGGTCAGTGGTCCGTCGCACAACTTCCTGTGCAGAAAACATTTTTTTACCCATGCATTCACAAAGAGGAAGGGATCCAATGGGGACCCCTCCTCTTTTGTAAATGGGTTAGCACCAACTTGAAACTAATGGTAACTGCAATTGCTTAGTGCCAGCAATTGTGCTCAAGAAGAAAACAAATAGCCACCTGCGACTCGATAACAGGATAGGAACGCCTATTCCTAAATGCCACTAGAAAACCCTGTTTTGTGATTGTGCAATGTGATAGCAGAATGGCAAATTTTGGGTTGTGCATTTGAATGAATATTTGTCCTGACATAAACACAAAAATTCAGTAAACTATGCTGTTTGTGTGAAAGTTATAAATAGCTTGGTACATATGGCCATGAATAATAATCAGACATGGCTCAATGAAACTATGGACTGCATTGTTAATATGCATAAACATGTGTAATACATCTCAGTACTGGTACACTAACAGTTTGTTCAACTTGCATTCCACATTGCCACAAACATTGCATGCAGCACGTCAAGACATCTGCTACTGTCACTCAGGAGCATTCTACTGTACACATTTGTCAATGTGATACTAACCAACAGGGCCACAATCACCACACCCAGGTGGCCCAGCAGGTCCTGTTCTTGTGCCACCAGGTCAGCCCAGAGATGCTTCAGCTGGTTCTCGTTCCAGGAGGTGTTGAAGACTCGTTTCAGGTGGAAGAGCACCTTTACCCAGAGCAGCAGCCTTGCTTCCGTGTGATACCCCTGTATCACACGGCCCCCTGCCTCAAGCATCATTGGAAGAAATTGGCACACCAGCCACACAAATGCCCCAAGCTCCTCCTCACCCAGGGCTCAGCCTCGTCCTTACCGACATGGTACAGTACAGTATTTCAAAAAGAAAATGAAAAATAAAGGAAAAGAAATTTGAAAAAAGGTCTTAAAACCCAAATTACAGACTCCTACTAACCCAACTAATCTAACCCCTAAACAGACACCCGACAGTACAAATACAATTCAGACAACAATAAAATACACAAAAACACTTACACAGGTACAATAAACAATAAGCATACACCAAAAGACAAACGACAGACCACACAAGATACAATATACACAATCCACAAGATACCAACACTAACACACAGCCACACAGTCAAGAAAAATCACGGACTGCAAAGTGAAAGTGAAGGTACACCCACTGTATATATCTGTAAACAGGATTTCCTATTGAATCACTTCCTGTCCCTTTTGTGCCCTGTTTTCAGTCTTGTGTGTATTTTTCAGACGCATAAATAGTTTGCATGAATATATTCGACACATAATCTACATGTGTGACAAAATACCATGCATTACCAGGAAACTACTATTTTTATGGATATCCGCATGCTCAGGGTGCGCTGGTGGAAATAACGCTAGGGACCCATTGATATTTAGTATGCGTTTGCGTGTTTTTTCAAAGCATTTGCATCAACATATCTGACTCAAACTGTGTTTGCTTGATTTTTTATTATTTAACATGCATGCAGCCTGTACCTAGATGAAGATAGGATGGTAAGGCCTGCAATGTGTGTTATAGTGTTTGGCCACATGTTGGAGACCATGCAACTGCGGCCTACATTTCTACTATCTTTGTGTAGGATTTCCCATTTTTGTTCTGACGCAAAAGCAATGCAAAGTTAGGAAATTCAAATGGAATTTGTAAGTTTGCGGTGATTTTGCGTCAATAAATGACGGCAGGGCAGCGCTACAAAAGTATAAATCATGGCCTGTGTGTTTTGTGTGTGAATAGACTGTTACAACTATATGTGTGCTTCGGATGGAACGGCATGCAATGCATTTGGTGTAATGTTCATGTACGGATCTATTACAAATGGGTATTAACATCAGATGGCAATCAATGACGTACAACAGTCATGATATGTGTATGTAATATGTGTCGAGTCATTTGGTGTGTGTAGTTGTTTGACTTTGGGGATGTTACATTTCCCATGACAAACAATACACAGGGAAGATCGAGGATGGCTGATGAGGGCTATGTCGGATATGCTACCCCTCACATGTCATTAATTGTTGGCTACGACTTCATGGTGACTTGTGTGTAAACTACCCCTGTGTCTGGCATCTGTACATGTTTGGTAGGTACAGTGTTTGTGACACAGAGCCTCAATTCCAATTGTAAAATTGTTATGTACATGTCAGTTTGACTAAGATAAAGTACCTAGGTTCCTGCTGTGGCTGTGAAGGACCAGAAACCCTGGCTGCATGTGTTCACATATTTTCAGAGGTGCATTGCACGAAGTGTCAAGTTCAAGAGTGTGGGCATGTGTACCCTGTGTCAGTAGTGGGCTCCATGGTGCTACGGTTTCGTTCAGGTCTAGTCAGGAGTCTGCTGGGTCAACCCTTGAGTTTAGAGAGTATCTTTCAAGACAGATTTGTCCTAAACAAGATCAGCTAAAAGCAGACAAGGGGATAGGGCAGCTATGGTACGGCAGATAATACAGAAGAGTTAATACAGAGCAACCTTAGTGTGGCAAATATGTAACGGGTCAGTAACGGACAAAGATGCATCACTACATTTGTACACAGGGTAGGGCTCAGAACTTCCCACAGCAACAGGGAACGTCAGTGCCTCTGTGCAGATTAATCTCACAGCTAGTCACCACGCAAGCCTCATCGAAAGGTGGGCCTTACATACACATGATCAGCCCTTGTTTCTCAGGCTGGAGACAAATCCAGGAATACAGCCATTGCACACTGTCACTGTTAGGTACTAATGAATACATGCAAAACTGGACACAGTATGGGGGCTGGATTAGCCTCCAGGAAACTAGGTGCCAGAGCAAATACAAAATTAAATAATTCTATACAGTTGAGGACTGATAGTATACTTACCAGACACAATACCCCAAGAGGAAATCAACTAGGAGGCAAATGCAGGCACTGGGAACAGGCTCTGCTTGACGCAAAGGCTGCAACAGATCTGGCTAACAGGAAGCAGGCTCTGTCAGGCACCAACATGAACAAGGCTGAAAAACAGAGAGCAGAGTCTGACTGGAACAAGGAGGAACAGCACTGTGTAAACAGAGAAGAGTTTCAGGCGTAATCAGGACTGTAACACAATCCAACAAGGGCTCTGGTACACAAATGAATTTTACTCCAATGCATGACGAGGAGCTTCAGGGAATGGCAGCTTTTAAGCAGTTCCAGGCAGCAGCAAGGCTAGGGCAGAGTCACATGGCTGGGCTGCACAAGAGAGCTCACAGGTGTGTGCAACTTCAGTCTCTCACAAGTCCTGGAGGAGAGAATCCAGTATAAGGGTGACAACCAGACTTTTCCCATAGGAAGCTATGGACAGAAGATAACAGATCTTACTGACTACCAGACAGTGCACAATGGGACCTGAAGTCCATGCAGGCTAATGTAGTTGTTCTATAGCATGCCATATAGAAAAGGGAAGCAAACAGGAGTCAGAATGGAAGTCTGGGTGAGTGTCTATGATGATTCCCAGCGTACAGACAGTACATTTACAGTGCCCCCTAGAGAAGAGTGGGCAGAGGTTTAACACATGGCAGTGGCAGAACTTATTATCAGGGATGGACTACGCAGGGCATGTGTTGTGACCACTGCTTGTCATACCTGGGACACGCATGCTATTAATTTTCAGGATTGTTGCACCTCTTGTCACGCAAGCTCCTTGCAGAGATGGCAAATGTCACACTTACTAATGTCAGGGGTCTGTTCATACATTCCTGTTACCAATGATATTTCACAACCACTGCTCATGTAAGATGCACTTATTTACTTTATGATTTAAGATGTCATAGCTGTGTGTCATGTGGTACAGTAGAACATGTTGGCAACATGGATGTTTGTCATATGCTGTGGTTCTATAATTTCGCCCTTCATATGTGAAATTGAAAAGATTTTTTGTTTTACAAACTGTGTGTGATGTTTGCTGTACAATCATACACATCACATGTGATGTTGCATCTGAAGTAGTCAGATTTGTCTTTGTGACATGCTCCCTGAGGTAATATTGACATTCCTAAAGAACATGTGATGCGTAAATAAGTACACAGAGCAGGATTGAGTGATAAAGTGAGGTGTTTAATTACATATTGTAACAATGTGTTTATAGTGACTATTGTTGAAAAACATTTTGAACTATCTGCGGTCTGCAACACATTCCTGCAGCTGTTATTGGATGTTTCACCTCATTTTCCCTGGCACCATCTGCCTCCTCCTCCTCCTCCTCCTCAGGCAGTTCTTGTTCGGGTTCATATAGGGGTATGTTCCACCTAAAACATATGTTGTGCAGGATGGCACAAGTCAATATGATCTTGCAGACCATTTCTGGGGAACATTGGAGGCTGCCTCTGGTGATGTCCAGGCACCTGAATCTGGAATTCAGGATGCCAAATGTCCATTCAACAATGGCTCATGTCCTCCAATGTGCCTCATTATAGGCACGCTGTGCTGCTGTGCTTCAGTTGGAGAAGAGGGTCATGATCCATGGCTGGATCCCGTAACCCTGATCAGTTGAACAACAAAATAGGAGTAATTATTTTGCTGTTGCTTGCACCAGGAATGTCATGTAGCACGGCAGTTGATATCTTGTGTTGTCTGTGACTCATATGTGTTTGTGGCATTATGTGAGATCCTGGGCTTCTGTGAGGTTCTTTCTTCATTGGGTTGTTTGACTTGACAACTTGTGTTTGGCTCATTGACCTGATATCTATGGATTAGTTTCCAAACTGCAGTTCAGTGTGTATCTCCCATGTGTTGTGTAGTGACCTACATGTCTTAGTGTGCTTTCACTGGAGGAGACATGATGCTTCTACACACAGAGTAGATTCCAATGTGGTGGCAACAGGGTTGCACTAGATGGCCTGGACATCCCATCCACTTAGACATATGTCATTGCAAATGAGAACCAGAAGTGAGGCCCTTTGATTAGGCTTGGTGACCATTCCCCACACATCTCCCTAATATGGCAGCACAGAGGTGTTCAGTATTGACAATGCACAATTGTCCCATGTGTGATTTGGTTCTATGTATACCTTTGTTGTTCCCTCTGCCAGTAGCTCATGTGCAACCGTGCACCTACACTCTCGAACGTGCTCCAGGTAACCTGGCTAACTGCCTTGTGGAGGTGGATGTATCTGTGCAGGAAGGGCCATCTCCCTGTACATCTGTTATTTTGATGGCGTATTGGCTCTTTCAGCGTGTGCAGCACACACAGTTTGCACTAGTGGCACATCAATATGTTTTCATAGCACAGTCCACTTCCCTATTGCTAGCTGGCAACGTCACCCCAGGAGTGATGTGTGATATTGGGACTGTGTCAGTATTTCTATGTCACCTACATGTGAGTCAGCATCATCATGCTATGTGTCTCATGGTGTTTGACCTCCAGAAACACACATTGCACACCCCTTCCACAGTAGTTATTGCTTGGGAGGGTGTGGGATTGACTATGTTTCCTAATGTAATAGTAAATGGTTCATCTTCCAAGTTTTACTTCCAGTGCAGGCCATGTCATTGTCACTGTGTGCTTTGACATTAGTCCCCGGTAGCTCTATAGTGGCATCTATTGTTATTGGCAGCCGTCGTTTGTCCATAGGTGTGTATCCCATTGTGTCAAGGTGTCCAACATACCTACCTGTGTCACAACTCAGTGTCTTCCTACTCATGTGTCAATGTAGTGGTGTATGTATTGTGTGTCCTACAGGGTTGCTGTGCCGTGTGTATGTTGCTAGGTTTATGGACTTACCGACAAGAAGGCCATTGCCAGATCATCCGTCCTGAAAGTGCTGATTGATGGTGCTGTGGCGAAAGATGAAGGAATCATGTGCACTCCCAGGATACTTGGCCAAGATGTTCGTAAACAATCCATGGTGATCAACTATGGCCTGCACATTTATGGAGTGGGTGTGCTTTTTGTTTTGGTATGAATGCTCTGTTTCAGCAGCTGGTACAATCTGGACATGGGTGCAGTCAATAGCACCAAGCACATGCGGGAAGCCATGTGTTTCGTAGAACCCCTGTTTTGTCTCCTGCTGCTTCTGCTGTGTGTTGGGGAAGCTGATTTGGCGGGGATTGAGGGTGATGATGGCATCAAGGACCTTGGGAAGGAAGGCAGAGAATGCGGGCTGTGATACCGCAGCAACCAGGGCATCCGTTGTTTGGAATGAGCCACTTGCCAACATGTGTAGAACGGCTAGCAGCTTGGTCGCCGGTGGAATATTGTGTGGTGTCTGTAGGCTGGCTGTTATCTGTGGCTCAATTTGGCACAGCAGCTGCTGTATGGCTTGCCAGTTGAGTCTGTACCTCCGGATGATATCCTGTTCCCTGAGGCCCAGGAGGGTTTCCCTGGTACTGAAGACCCTCTCCTGCCTTCTGCGTTGCCTTTGGAGTCCACGTTGGTGTGGTGGTAGCTGCTGTTGTTGGTCCTGTGCTCTGCGTCATCGGGCATGCTGCATGAGTAACACCTCCATGTCACCCTTCTTGAGTAATGATGTTGCTTGCGTGTGTTTTCCTTAAGTAGTGGTGTGTTTGCCCCATTTTAACGCCTGCCCTGACTCAGGCATTAAAATTTGACACAAATCGGGCTTTGCGTCATTTTTCTGGTCCACATCCCAGCTGTGCGTTTTTTGACCGGGTGGATAAATATGGCACACGGGTGTTTGAGTCATTTTTGGGATAGAAACGCCTACCTTGGATCTCATTGACGCAAGGCAGTTTCATGCATCCTTAAAATGACAAAAACTTGAATATTTTGACACTAGACTGGTCTAGCCTCAAAATATAAATATGGAGTTCAGTTTGCACCGGATTTTCGTAAAAGAAATAACGCTAATCCAGCATAAACAGAGTATAAATAGGTCTCTTGGTGACTTCAAGAATACTTATTGAAAGCCTCTGTGACTTGTGGACTACCTCCTTTGTAATGACACTGGGAAAGTGAGCACAACCACCCTCTGAGATGCCCTGATGCCCTGAAGACAGCCCTCCAGGGTATTATTTACAGCAGAAGCTACTGGCCTTCTAAGAATCTGAGATGAGCTGTGCCTTAAACTAGGCACAGAACTAGGGTAGGCTGACTTAAGCCCCAACAAAATCCACTCCCCTAAAGTGTAGAGGAAAATAATTGCAGTTTGGGACTAACTACATGCCCTAGAAGCCAATAATTGTATGTCTCTGACACAACTCAACAATAAATACTGTGAGCATGGTAACAAATCAGGCAAAATGCTGGTGAACATCCTATGAGCCCACGGTGCTAAGGCTGCTATACCAGAGAGCAAAGCCCTGCAAAGGCAAATCTGAACAGGAGACAGGGACAAGGCAATGTGCCTTCACACTTTCTATACGCAACTATATGGCAGTGAGAAAACGGACCCCCAAGAGCAGTTGCAGTATTTCACAGAAGCCCAATTGCCAAAGTTGAGCCACTTCAATAGAGAGACCCTTGATAGGCCATTGGTGAAGGAGGAAATCCTCAAAGCCATATCTAAATCATGGCCCTCTGAAGCAACAGGCTCTGGTGGGCCCACAGCAGCATTCTATAAGTGCTTTGGCGCCACAGTGCTGCCCATACTCTTCAAAATATTTACAGAGATTATTGACAAGGGTAGAGTCATCACCACCACAAATTAATCCACCACAGCCCTGATCCATAAACCTAATAAAAATGCTAAGGAATGTAGATAGTATTACCCAGTCTATTTCCTCAATACAAATGCCAAAATGCTTAACAAAATGGGCACCCTGAGACTCCAAGCCTTGGAGATGACTCAAATCAGTTGGGGTTCATTCAAGCGCACCATATTGGCAATAATATGAAGACAGAATTTCATCTTCTCCGTATCGGAGCTACAGGGGCTAAGCAGTCAATCCTGGTCACCCTGGGTGCTCAAAAAACATTTGATATGGTTAAAGATGACTTCATGACTGATGTCCTGCAAGAGGTGGAGATTGGAGATATGTTTAGGTTTTGGTGGGCAATCAAGTCCCTTCGTATAGACTTCGGCTTAGTGCTTTATTTTCTAACAGGGCAGACATTGGCCAAAGCACACAGCAACAATGCCCACTCTTCCCCTTCCTCTTTGTCCTAACACTAGACCCACGAGCACAGGACATTCAGGCTAAACTCTAGATTAAGGGTATTTGATTCAGAAAACAGGAGCTGAAATTGAACATTTTGCCCGTGATGTCCTCCTGACCCTGATGGACTCTATTTGCTCCCTGTCACAAGTGTTCAGGGACATTCATCCTTGTCATCCTTGTCAGAGTGCCTTGGGCCTCAAAATCAATGTCACTATATCTGATGAACCATTGTCCTTGGACAGTGGTGCATCAGGTACAACCACTCACCTCCCTAGGATGGGCCTCTTTTCTCATAGATTTCTTGGGCCTCGTGTTAGTCTCCACACTAGCAAAAACTTGACTCATCATCCTTTAAAGCCTGATGCAAACAAATAATCAGGTGTGAGCCCAGAACGAACAACTGAGCTGCACTGTACAATGGCTTTTTATTGTGTACTGAGTATAGACAAATTCATATGGTGAAATATGTAGAGTGAAACATAGGTATCAAGGTAAAATAACCTATGTATTTATGAAAAGGGCAGAAGATATGGAAGTTAGGAAGAGTGGTTATTTGTACATCTCGGAATTTGTACATAGGAGGATATGATTTAAAGGGTATTTTTCAAAATGTCTTCTAAATCCAGTTGGTATTAATAAAATATACCACTATGCTATGATCCCACACATCTTATAAAATCTTATAAAACTGGTACCTCACTCTTGTGGGTAGGCCTAATGCCCTCAACAGGAAATGACTAAAAATGCAACATGGAGACATTACGTTTTTCTACTCAAAATTGACCAGTTTTTTGCAAAGTGTGTAGCTGTAGATTTTGGGCCCTAGCTCAACTAACACGTAGGAAAACGTAGGAGAGCTGTACATTTTTTAAAACTAGACACATCAGAGAATCCAGGATGGGGTGACATACATGGCTCTCATCAGGTTGTGTCACCCATAATCCCTTGCAAACCTGAAAGTTCTACCAAACAAAAAAAACTAATTCTCCTCACATTTCGATGAAGGAATGTTCTGGAATCTACAGAGAGCCACAAGCTTCCTTCCACTCTGCATTCGACGAAGACTTCCCCTAAAAGTGGAACCTCACTTGTATAGATGGGCAGACTGCCCACAACAAGAAATGGAGCAAAATGCAAAATGGGCACATCACAGTTTTCTCCCCAAAACTGACCTGCATTTTGCAAAGGGGTTAGCTGTCAATTTTAGCCAGCATCTAGGGAAACCTAGCAAACCTGTACATTTTTTAAAACTAAACACCTAGGAGAATCTGTGATGAGGTGATTTTCCTGGTTCCCATGAGGATTTGTTACCCACATTGCCCTTTAAACCTCCTTTACCTAAATTCATACATTTTTCTTACATTTCCTTAATGGAAACTTCCAGGACCTGCAGAAATCTACAAAATTCCTAACATCCAGCATTACCCCACATGTGCAGATAAAGACACTGCCAAAAGTTGTGGCTTTGGACCTAGTGCCCCAACAGAAAAAGCCAAGGTCAATGGGAGCCCCTACATCGAGACTCCTATTCCTGCAGGGTGCAGAAACTTCCATCAAAGAATTGTAAGGAAAATGGGTGGTTTCAGGTAAAGTTTGAGGTTTACAGGACATTGCGGTCAAGACAATTTCATGGGATTCCCACAAGGTACACCAACCTGGATTCCCCTGGTTGTCTACTTTTCAAAAATGTCTGTGGTTGGTAGGCTTTCATAAGTGGCAGCTGAGCATGACCCCAAATTCTGCAGCTACCCCTATTGCTGATCTCCACATAGCACTTTAGTGCCTTTTGTGTCAAGGTCTCTTGGTCCATCCACACAACTGAGGTACCATTTTTATCAAGAGACATGGGGGAATGCTAGGAAATATGTGGCCCCTGCATTCCAGATGTTTTACTCACAGAAATGTTAGGAAAATGTGTGTTTTTAATCAATATTTCAAGTTTGCTTGGTATTATGAGTCAGAAAATGGTGTAGGATGCATGCGAAGCAAACCACTCGGGACTCCCCAAGAGGTCTAGTTTTCATACCTGTATGGGTCTGGTAGGGTTTTTCCATGTTGCAGCATACTCAAACCCAAAAGGTGCAGCCAATCACCACTGCAAGTAGGATGATACTGGGAGGTAGTCAATTCCCCTAGCCCATATGTAAAAACAACACCCAAAATAAATAAATGCCCTCTTGCTTGCCATTGGGATGGGATGATTTAGTCTACAGGGGAGCAGAAAGATGATAAGGTTTTAGGAATGAGGGTGGGCCTGAAGTTAGGATGGGAAAGCCCCAGCCCATTAGTTTAGTAAAAATATTAAACATATATTGCTGCCATACAGCAGATGTTCTGCCCTCCAGTCCCGGGGGGGGCAGAAAGACTGTTGCCCCCTTTATTTGGGGTGGGGGCATAGTCAATCACATGTGAGCAGCCCCTATCCCTATATTTAAAAAGAAAATCCATTGTGGGGATCTAGTAGACATTCTGCCCCCTGGGTGGCAGACCAGGGGTAATTGTCCCATTGTCCCCCAGGGGGCAGAAAGACTGTTCACCTTTCTTTATGGGTGGGGACATGGCTCATTCTGGGCAGCCCCCACCCCTCAATTCCTATTCAAAACAATACTTGGTGCCCAGTGGGTAACTGCCCCATCCCCCCCCCTCCCCCAGGCAGGGCAGAAAGTTCATTTACCCATATTTAGGGTTGGAGGCATGCCTGTACCTTTCTTGGCAGGCCCCACCCCTCTATTCTTATTTGAAAAAAATCCCTGGTGCCTTTCTGCCCCTGGTGAGGCACATTGGGGCAATTGTCCCATCTGCCCCCAGGGGGCAGAAAGACTGTCAACCCTTATTCAGGGGTCGGAGCATGGCCATTCCCATTCTGGGTAGCCCCTGCCCCTTTCTTCTTATTTAAAAAAATGTATACCTGGTGCCTATTGCGCTTTCTGCTCTTCCCAGAGAGAAGATCAGGGCAAGGGCCCCCATCCGCCCCTCAGCGGGGTAGAAAGACTGTTCACCCTTTTTTAGGGGCGCTTGGCCATGACCATTCTGGGCAGTCTCCACCCCTCTATTTTTATTTTTTCCTAAAAACCCTGGCTCCTAGTGGGTTTTTTGCCTCCCCCATGTGGGCAGAAAAACTCATATATAAAAAGAAATATAGGGGAGCACAAGCCCTTGCTGTTCCCCCTTTCCCTCATTGCCTAGTGGATAGTTGCCTGCTTGGGGATCTCCCTCCTGTGGCTATTCCCAAGCAGGGATCCACAGGGCAGAGGCACCATTGGAAAGGTGAGATTCTCCCCTTTCCAATGATACCTCTCTGATAAGAATCAGTGCTTGCAGCTGATATATCCCTCCAAACCCTTATTCAGTGACAGGGAAATGAGTGCTTTAGCTCGTTTTACTTTCACTTTTGTATGGAATGACACCAGCATGCTCTGCACACTGATCATCATTTCATACCAAAAAAACAATGACTGCTTAGAAAGCCCTTCCCAAATATCCTGAGCCTGGGGGGAATAAAGGGAAACGCTCTAGTGCCCAAGGGGGGCCCTTTTAACCCTCGCCAGTGTCAGCCAATAGCCAACAGATGCACTGGGGTCTCTGGGAGGGTGTCAGCCATTGATCATTACCCACATCAAAGGGGGTAACAGCTGAAAACATAAGTCTCTCTCTCCTATGTAGATTAGCACCATCCAAAATTACTACACTGCCTAGGATATTATCA
Source organism: Pleurodeles waltl (assembly GCF_031143425.1). Lineage (NCBI taxonomy): Eukaryota > Metazoa > Chordata > Amphibia > Caudata > Salamandridae > Pleurodeles > Pleurodeles waltl. The sequence goes on from NC_090437.1 coordinate 855,541,946, forward strand.
GGTTAATTTACAAGGCGCTTGGACCACAATTGCATCATTTTTGGGTGCATCAGCAATGCATTCTCTGTTCCCTGTTGCCTCAGATTTACAAAACGATGCATTTGACCTAATGCGTCAGTTTTTGATGGTCTGCATCAAAAAATACCTGGGCTGGAACTGTCTGTACCACGGAGTTTATAATGTATGCCTTGTAGGGTTCCCTTGTAAAAAACTCACTTAGAACTGATGCAGTGATATTTACAAGTTTTTCAATATTTAAGGCATCTTTGAGATGTGTTTCACTCAGTATGGAATGCGTCAAAATTCCTATGCCTCAATAACTCAGACATAAGAACTGACGCAGTAGCTTTGTAACAGGAATCTCCCCATTACAAGTCAATTTGCACACTGGAATATGTCTGTATTTCACACACTCCCACTAGATCTACACAAGTAACAATCAAGATGTAGGACCCCTTGACCAACCTGGGACAATGGCACCTATGATATTATCATCTACTGCAACAAGACTATGAGACGTCATTGAAGGGACAGGCCACGATTGTCACTTCTCCATGGAGGAATGGGTCCCTCAGTACAGGCTAGTGTAGTCCAAAGGACAACAAGTAAATACTCACATAAGACTAGTAATACATATATTGCCACTTAACATTACAACATATACTTGCATTCACTCACATTACACTGTCAATCACTATGTCACACATACTCAGGTCTCAACATACATATAAGTAAAGTAAGCCCTGTAATGTGATACATAGCCATACTACATACATTACATCCAGGACCAATCTAAAACTGTAGAAGGTGAGATTCCACCATTTTACAGTATTTTACATTGGTCCCCTAACAATAGGCTTCTTGTGTAATTCAGAACTGATTTTTGATGCATTGCTGAAGTTGGGACGGTTGTGAGGCCAACTTCAGCATTGAGACAATTTTGAGGATGATGCGTTACTGAAGAGTTCCCTCAGATGAGTCATAACTTCTGATGCATCCTTTGGACCTTACACCATGATGCCTGGTATTGTAAAAACAAAATACAACCATGACGTAGGAATCTGTCTTGCCACAGCACAAGATTTTTTGAAGCATTGTTGTTGCTTTGCTGCTATGTGTCAGCCCTTGTAAATGAGGCCCTGAATGGGTTCTAGATCCTGCCTCTTGGAATGCCAGGTGAATTTATAGCCGAGCTTCAATCGACCTGTGCCAATTTGAGATAGGTACAAGCTGTGTTGACTCAGCCGATTACACCACAGCCAGTATAACTCAATGGACTGCTACACAGCCTGATATCACACAGTCTGTATCACACGAGCAATTGCCAGTGCACCAGCACAAACAAGTACAGCCTAAATGATATCTCCAGGAAATTCACCAGTTAATATGGTCACAGCTGGTCAGGTTCCTGGATTGGTTACTCAAAACCCAGTACCTGCACATATTACTCTGACTACAGTGGTTCAACAACCAACTGGGGGAACTCCAGTAAATGGATTTATCCCAACTTCACAGAATTCACAGATTGTAGTTTGGACTGCACCACTAACTACACAGGCCCTAGAGGAAGGAAGGCAGTTTGACTTTATGATGCAAACAATACCAAGTAAAAGTAGTTTAGAAAGTTGTTTATGTACTTGGTTTAAAGAAGCTGTCCAAAACTGTGCATATATTGATGATGCAGAAAGACCAATCACCAGTACAAAACAGAGACTATCATCTGAAGGTGAGAAACCTTAAATGTACCTAAACTAAAGGTTGAATTGGAAGAAATTTTGAGAGGATGTTTAAATCTTGATCACAATGAACAATATTAAGAAAAAGGATTTGTCTACTGTGTAAAGAAAAGCTGCAATGGTATCCGACAAATTAACTGAATTGGCAAATAAATCTGATGTGGAAATTTCTTAAAGTGTACCTTTGCAAAGATGCTTCAGGGTGCAGCTAGATGTCAAATCTATAGAGAACATGGACCCCCCCCCCCAAAGGAGTTAGGAATTCATGTCACAGAATTCATTTGTATTTGTATTTGCATTTATTTGTAAAGTGAATTTTGGCAGAAGGATCGCCGCACTGCTAGAGAGATGAGCAGATGATTAAAGTGAGAGTACAGAAAGAAAAAAAAGACAGCTCCACCTTAAAAAGACAGAGACGATTTTAGGGCAAAAAGGCAGGTTTTGCGATGTTTCCAGAAAGGCAGGAAGGCTTCTAGTCTTCCCATATGTGTCAGAAGAGTATTCCACACCATAGCAGCCGCCACCGAAAAGGCCTTGTCACCCCATTTAGACTGCAGCAGGGGACCACGGCCAGGTGTAAGCTGGCTGATCTTAAACTGCAGCTAGGTGTTTACCAACTTATAGTGGAGCTAAGATATTTGGAGCCCTGGGAATATAAAGCCTTATAATGGAGGCAGAGAGCTTAAAAGGCAATATGCTTCCTTATGGGCAGCCACAACAGCTGCGCAGGCTCTCACTTGCTGATGCCGTCCAAGGAAGATCCAGCACAAGATGAGTTGCAGTGTTCTGAATGAGTTGCAGCTTATGAAGGGAGCCTTGATTAACGTTCAGCACTAAGACATTACAATAGTCAAGTTTGGACATAACCAGAGCTAGTACTACAGAGGTGTTCGGGTCCTAGGGGAGAACGGAAAGATTTTTTAGCAGTGTTTTAATCATACAGAAACAGATTTTAATGGTTTGATTGACCTGCAAGTCAAAAGACAGAGAGCTGTCAAACAGAATCCCCACATGTTTGGCAACAGGTAATGGGGATGGCAGGTCCCTGCAGGATTGAGGCCACCAGCGTATACTCCATAATCAGCTGCTTGAGCCACAAAATATAATCTCTGTTTTGCCCCCTTCATTTTCACCCAATTATGTCTCATCCACTTATTTACCTCCTTCATGCAATTATGAAACCTATCACCTACCTCTTCCCAGTTTTTATTAATCAGGATAATAAGTTGGGTATCAGCTGTGTTGGAAAATGGGTTATTGGTAAAGGCAGGTAAGTACCTACACTTAGCAATAGGCCACTAACTTCCACTTAGGTCCAGTCACGTCTCAGTAAATTAAACCCTGCTCAACCCTTGGTAGCTTGGCAATGAGGGACAAAGCTTAACTTAGGAGACAAGGCGTAAATATAGGAAGGTAGCCTCTTTCTAGCCTTGTTACCCCCACTTTTGGCCTTTTTGTGAGTATATGTCAGGGTGTTTTCACTGTCTCCCTGGTATCCTGCTAGCCAGGGCCCGGCGCTCCTAGTGAAAACCCTGTGTTGTCAGTATGTTTGTTATGTGTCCCTGGGATCCTGCTAGACAGGACCCGAGTGCTCATAATTTTGTGGCCTATATGTGTTCCCTGTGTGGTGCCTAACTGTCTCACTGAGGCTCTGCTAACCAGAACCTCAGTGGTTATGCTCTCTCTGCTTTCCAAATTTGTCACTACAGGCTAGTGACTAAATTTACCAATTCACATTGGAATACTGGTACACCCATATCATTCCCTTGTATATGGTACTAAGGTACCCAGGGTATTGGGGTTCCAGGAAATCCCTATGGGCTGCAGCATTTCTTTTGCCACCCATAGGGAGCTCTGACAATTCTTACACAGGCCTGCCACTGCAGCCTGCGTGAAATAACGCCCGCGTTATTTCACAGCCATTTACCACTGCACATAAGTAACTTTTAAGTCACCTATATGTCTAACCTTCACCTGGTGAAGGTTGGGTGCAAAGTTACTTAGTGTGTGGGCACCATGGCACTAGCCAAGGTGCCCCCACATCGTTCAGGGTAAATTCCCCGGACTTTGTGAGTGCGGGGACACCATTACATGTGTGCACTATACATAGGTCACTACCTATGTATAGCATCACAATGGTAACTCCGAACATGGCCATGTAACATGTCTAAGATCATGGAATTGTTACCCCATTCTGGTATTGGGAGGACAATTCCATGATCCCCCGGGTCTCTAGCACAGAACCCGGGTACTGCCAAACTGCCTTTCCGGGGTCTCCACTGCAGCTGCTGCTGCTGCCAACCCCTCAGACAGGTTTCTGCCCTCCTGGGGTCCAGGCAGCCCTGGCCCAGGAAGGCAGAAAAAAGGATTTCCTCTGAGAGAGGGTGTTACACTCTTTCCCTTTGGAAAGAGGTGTGAAGGGCTGGGGAGGAGTAGCCTTCCCTAGCCTCTGGAAATGCTTTGATGGGCACAGATGGTGCCCATCTCTGTATAAGCCAGTCTACACCGGTTCAGGGATCCCCCAGCCCTGCTCTGGGGCGAAACTGGACAAAGGAAAGGGGAGTGACCACTCCCCTGACCAGTACCTCCCAGGGGAGGTGCCCAAAGCTCCTCCAGTGTGTCCTAGACCTCTTCCATCTTGGAAACAGAGGTGTTGGGGGCACACTGGACTGCTCTGAGTGGCCAGTGCCAGCAGGTGACGTCAGAGGCTCCTTCTGATAGGCTCTTACCTCTCTTGGTAGCCAGTCCTCCTAACCTGGTAGCCAAACCTCCTTTTCTGGCTATTTAGGGTCTCTGCTTTGGGGAATTCTTCAGATAACGACTGCAAGAGCTCACCAGAGTTCCTCTGCATCTCCCTCTTCACCTTCTACCAAGGATCGACTGCTGACTGCTCCAGGACGCCTGCAAAACCGCAACAAAGTAGCAAGACGACTACCAGCAGCATTGTAGCACCTAATCCTGCTGACTTTCTCAACTGTTTCCTGGTGGTGCATGCTCTGGGGGTAGCCTGCCTTCACCCTGCACCAGAAGCTCCAAAGAAATCTTCAGTGGGTCGACGGAATCTTCCCCCTGCTAACGCAGGCACCAAAAGACTGCAACACTGGTCCTCTGGCTCTCATCCCGACGAGTGTGGTCCCTGGAACACAGCAACTCTGTCCAAGTGACTCCCACAGTCCAGTGACTCTCCAGTCCAAGTTTGGTGGGGGTAAGTCCTTGCTTTCCCACGCTAGACTGCAAAGCTGTGTACCGCATGATTTGCAGCTGCTCCGGCTCCTGTGCACTCTTCCAGGATTTCCTTTGTGCACAGCCAAGCCTGGGTCCCCAGCACTCCGCCCTGCAGTGCACAACCTTCTGAGTTGTCCTCCGGCGTCGTGGGAGTCCCTTTTGTGACTTTGCATGGACTCCGGTTCACTTTTCTTCTAAGTGCCTGTTGGAGTACTTCTGCGGGTGCTGCATGCTTCCGTGAGAGCTCTCTGAGTTGCTGAATGCCCCCGCTGTCTCCCCCTCCAAAAGGCTACATCCTGGTCCTTCCTGGTCCTCAGCAGCACCCAAAAACCTCCACTGTGACCCTTGCAGCTAGCAAGGCTTGTTTGTGGTCTATCTGTGTGGGAATACCTCTGCAAGCTTCATCGCGACGTGGGACATCAGTCTTCCAAAGAAGAAGTCCCTAGTCCTCTTGTTTCTTGCAGAACTCCAAGCTTCTTCCAACCAGTGGCAGCTTCCTTGCACCTTCAGCTGGGGTTTCCTGGGCTCCTTCCCCCCCTGGACACTGTCGCGACTATTGGACTTGGTCCCCTTGTCTTACAGGTACTCAGGTCCGGAAATACGTTGTCAGTGCACTGCTGGTGTTTGTTCTTCCTGCAGAATCCCCCTATCACGACTTCTGTGCTCTCTGGGGGTAGTAGGTGTACTTTACTCCTACTTTTCACGGTCTTGGGGTGGTTGTATTTTTCTAACCCTAACTGTTTTCTTACAGTCCCAGTGACCCTCTACAAGCTCACATAGGTCTGGGGTCCATTCGGGGTTCGCATTCCACTTTTGGAGTATATGGTTTGTGTTGCCCTATACCTATGTGTTCCTATTGCAATCTACTGTAATTTTACACTGCTTGCATTACTTTACTTGCTATTAACTGCATAATTTTGGTTTGTGTACATATATCTTGTGTATATAACTTATCCTCATACTGAGGGTACTCACTGGGATACTTTTGGCATATTGTCATAAAAATAAAGTACCTTTATTTTTAGTAACTCTGTGTATTGTGTTTTCTTATGATATTGTGCATATGATATAAGTGGTATAGTAGGAGCTTTGCATGTCTCCTAGTTCAGCCTAAGCTGCTTTGCCATAGCTACCTTCTATCAGCCTAAGCTGCTAGAAACACCTCTTCTACACTAAGAAGGGATAACTGGACCTGGCAGAAGGTGTAAGTACCTCTGGTACCCATTACAAGCCAGGCCAGCCTCCTACAGTAAAGCATTCAAAAATCACAAAACAGTAATTAAATAAAACACAGGAAACAGTTCGGATAAGGGGAACCAGAGATATACATTTTTAAAGAATTATTGGTTTCTAGTGCATAGAAACAAAAAGCGCCAATCTGGTCATCTGGTCGCATCTCGACCGGGGCAAAGTCAAAGTTTAAGTCCAACCGCGATGGAGCCTGGCTCAGCTACAGCCCGCGGGAGGCCTCGGTCAAAAGTTTACCTTAGGACTCCGGGGCAACCCTGAATCTCGATCCAATGTTCTTGGAGCCCTCCTCGGATATGCTGCTAGGAGGTCTCGGTCAACTTCCTACATTCGGACTTAGGGTCAGATGTACGAATGTCCTGAATTGTGACTCCCAATTTGCGAGTCGCAATTCAGGATGCATGATGGTGTCCCGGACACCATTTGCGACTTGCAAGGGGGTCGCAAAGGCCCATCTAATTAATATTAATGAGGTGGGTCACAATTTGCGACCCCCTTGCGACTCGCAGCACTCACAGGGATGGTGGCCTGCTGGAGACAGCAGACCACCATGTCTGTGCCTGCTTTTAAATAAAGCTGTTTTTTTTTTCTAATGCAGCCCATTTTCCTTAAAGGAAAACGAGATGCATTACAAAATGACAAAATGAAACGTTTCAGTTTAATTTTTTCAGAGCAGGCAATAGGACCACTGCCTGCTCTGAACATTTTTTTTCCAGGCCTTTCACAAAGGGGAAGGGGTCCCATTGGGACCCGTTCCCTTTTGCGAATGGGTTACCACCAGTGTGACACTGGTGGTAACTGCGATTGCTTTGCGACCGCGTTTGCGGTCACAAATCAATGCAGAATCGCGCTGCGACTCGCAATTAGGAAGGGGGTGTTCTCCTTCCTAATTGCGAGTCGCAGCGCCTTCCTAATTGCGACCTGCAGACCCGTTTTGCGAGTCGGTAACCAGGTTACTGACTCATAAAACGGGAATTGGGCATTGCGACGTGGGTTTTGCACATCGCAAACAGCGAAATTTGCAGTTTGCGACGTGAAAAACCTTTCCTACATCTGACCCTTAGTCTCTTTTTTGGAGATTTTCTTCACCGGGGCGAACCTGCAAGTCAGGCCGGGTCGCGGTTGAGGCAAGCTGGCTAGAGTTCCTGCAGCGGTTCGGTCCCTCTATGGAGCTTTTTTCCAAAAGTTCTTCAAAGTTCTCCAAACATTCTGGATCTTCTTCCAGATGTTCTTTTCAGGTCCTTTTGAGGTCCACAGTTCAACTCAAGGTTCTAGAAGCTCTGAGATGCTCCTTGGGGGTGCGGACTACAACTCCCGGAATGCACCTAGCACACACTCCTTTTTGGCCCCTGGGCAGTGGTCAGCTGGTTGGTTTCTTCAGGAGATGGTGCTGGGGACTGTGGTTAGCAAGTTTTCAACTGTAGCAAACAGGGAGTCCCTCTTTGAACCAGTTGAGGCCAGGCAACGTCCTTCTTGTGGTGAAGCCCATGTGTGCAGCTGGTGCAGTCCTCCAGAGTGCAGGGTCCAGGTGCAGGCCAGGGGTCCAGCACAGCAGTCCTTCTCCTGTGGATCTTCCTTGTTGGAATCTGATGGGGGATCTAAGGTGTGGGTACAGGTCTGCCAGTTTATCCTTGCTCCTGGGTAAAAAACAGGGGATTCCTGGTTCTCCAGTCAGGGTCCTTCCCCCTGTGATGACCACTTCCTGGGAAGTGTTGCAAAAATAAATCCCAGGGAGCAACATTCCTAAAAAATTAATCATGTCTGAAAGTGATTTTTGGAGGTTACATCTGGCTGAGCCCACCCACTGGTGTGGCTAAAAGTCCTAAACACACCCCTCTCCAGCCCTCTCCTACTCTAATCAAGAGGGCACCTAATTGTCTGGGTTTGCAGGATGCCAGGGTGTTGCTGGGTTGCTCCAAATGTCATTCTCTGCCTTTGAAGACCGGTTTGGCAGCCCTCCCCATTCCTGCTTCCCCATTTGCTGAAGAGAGATCTCCTCCCCCAGGCACATCTCTTTGTGCTAAGCCAGACCACTTCACACCTCATCAAGGCAGCCTGGCCATGCCGCCATCGGAGCACAGCAGCAAAAACACTGCAGGGCTGAAGTTGGCAACTTTTCAGGTAAAGTTTAAAACTCTTTACCTGAACAAGTTATATTAAATACCACAACTGGAAGTTGTGGGATTTATCATAACAATTAATTTGATAACAAACTTTTAGTATCTGTCACTTAAGGGGGTTTACATTTTTTTTTTAAATAAAGCCCCCCCCCCTGTTCTATGCTATGGAGGCCATTCACTATAATGAGGGAAAAACAAATGTGGCTGTTTTACCTCACCAGGGCTCATAAAACTATTTTTATAGGCCCCCTGCTTATAGTTACATGGCACCCTGCCCTAGGGGCACATGGGCACACCTTAGGGGTGACGTATATGTAAAAATAAGGTAGTTTAAGGCTTTGGAACTACTTTTCTTTTAACTCCAAAGTCGAATTTGCATGTAACTTTAATTTAAAACCAGCCAGCAAGGCAGGCCTGCCTTTAAAATGACACTGGGCACCTCATATACTAGGGGCTTATAGGTAGGTTGAATTAGCCAATTATAATTAGTCTAATTTCCATACTGATTTTACACAGATCACAGGCCCTGGGACTGGTTAGCAGTACCCAGGGCACCATCAGAGTCAGAAAAACACCAGCAAAAAGTGGAAAATCAGGCAAAAAGTTAGGGAGCCTCTGCAATCACAAGCTGCATATGAGGAGACCTGGAAATCAAAGGAGAGGACACATTTCACCTGTGGTACCACATACAGGTTAAACTGGTTAGGACTGAGAGAGGATCCCTGTGGAGCACCACAAGGAAGTTGAAACGGAGAGGCTCTGAAGTCAACACAGCTCACAATGGTAGATCTCCCACTCAGAAATGAGTGCAAGATGCTCAGAGCATCCTCTCTTACCCCTGCCTGGTATAAGCGACGTATCATCAATTGAGGGGAAATAGTATCAAATGCTGCAGAGAGATCTAGAAGTACCAAAATGGCTTCCCCACCTTGGTCAATCGGCCGACTGATTAAATCAGAGGTAGCAATAAGGGTTGATTCTATCCTGTGAGATTTACGAAATCCATGCCTTTTTCCTGAAGAAAGTTGGCCAGTTTGATGTTAAGATGCTTTTCTAATATCTTAGCTGGGGTAGGCAGTAGCAAGATTCAGGGTCGCCCTCTGGTTTCTTTTTGAGTGGGATCACAATCACCTCTTTCCAGGAGGGAGGGAAAACCTTAGAATCTAGCACCTATCAAGATGCCAATTCCAGTGCCTGAGAAAAAGGATCTGACGCCAACATTCAGACTTTAGAGGGACAAGGATCATCTGGGTATCCTGATCTGACCCCTGACGGAAGAGACAAAATTTTGTTAGCTGATAGGGGGGAGAAACAAGTGAGTAAGCCTCTGTTGTGTGTCTCTGCCCTGGCCACTGGAGCCTTAAAAGCCAGGTCAGAAGAATGCGGGGTAAAAGTCACCTGAATCGGTAAAACCTTGCTTTTGAAACAGTCAGCTACCTTGTCACAGGAAGTTTGAAAGTTCTCCATGTCATGGTAGGTGACGGGGAGGCAAGAGAGCGAACCACCGTAAACAGTTCTATGGGTACATTCACTGCTTCCTTAATCTTGAGGGCATAGTCAGTTTAACTCTCTCTTCTAAGCCCTGAACTAATTTCCATCTATGCTCCTGACATCTATATACTCTTTGAAGATCCTTAAGTTCCTTAATTAATAAAATGAGTATGTAAATTGAGTTAGATGGATAAATATAAAATTAAATGGGCCCAAAAATAAGAGAGGAAAAAGATACAAGATGAAAAAGCTGAGGATAAAAGAAAGCAGAGAAAGCAATCAATGAAGAAAGAGACAGTTTCAGCATATCTTTTAAGTAAAATGACAGGTGGAGGGTCTGTACATGCTCCTTGAAGTAGGAGAGATTTTACAGTGTTCACAAGAATTTTCCGAAATTAAGAGAGATCCCAGTGCAGAGGTATACACAAGTTGAAAGACATGTTAAATTGTCAAAGGAGTTGTGGGTTGATTTAGACAATTTTTTTTGATATTGTGGTTCTGAGTGACTTGTGGGCTGAATGTAAGATTGGTGTCCAGTGGCCGAATACAGAACTGACAGAGATCCAGTTACAAATGCATCTTCGCCTGTTGTAATGGATAGTGAGCCAATAACACTTTTGAAATGCAGAGTCCCATCTAAAGATTTAGATTATTTAGAGCTGAATCCAATGCAACAGGAAGTCAAGGAAACTGTACATGAATTCTATGAAAGGTTGATAAAAGCTTTTTGCATACAGGAGTAACACATCTAGACCCGAAACATATATGTTTTTTCATAACACAGTTTGTGCTTGGTTTGAGGCCTGAAATTTGTCAAAACATAGAACACAATGTGATTTGTGGGTAAAAGAAGATATTTGAAGAGATGTTGAAGTATGCACAGTACTGTAGCGATGAGCAAGAGATGAAGGAGCAAACAATTAAAGATAAATTCATGTTAGCTCACACAAAGTTTACCCAAGAAGGTTTCCAGAATCAATCAGTTGTTGAGAATTGTAGTGCAGTACAAAGTATAAGAGGATTGCAGGGAGTTCAGGGGCGAAAGATGTTGTCTCCACAGAGAACAGGTGCTTCTGTCGATTTGAGTACAGGTGTTGATGTTGCAATGCTTTAAGAAAGGACACCTTGAGAGTGTGCAACAAGATGGGGCATTGGAAGTGTGAGTGCAGATTTAATACATATGGAAATATCAATCACCAGATGCAGGGAATAACTCAAGTACTAATGTCAAATGTTCCAATGAGACGAGTGCAAATAACAATACAAAATCAAATCCTGCCCATGCCACAAGCCCCTGTGGTTCAGCCTACTATGAATGGTGTAAAGTTTAATCCAAATCAGTTACCCAAAAGGAATCAAAATATGATGCAGGTTAAGCATCAATATGCAGTTTCAGCAGTTTCCGATGTTTGATAACATTGAGATGCTAGATTCTGGCACGTCACAAAGATGGTGCCTGAGAGGGAGAAATATTGCATACTTGGTGCAGTCTTAGAAGTAGACCATAGTGGACGACATTTAGATGCAGATGTAAATAACCACCAAGTGTCATTCATTATTGACGCAGAAGCACCAAACTAACCCCTCTCAGGAAGAGAAATCCGAATTGTAGGAGTTACAAACAACAAGTTACTCATCCAATTGCAAAAGAAGTACCTGCAAAACCAGGTTCATTTGAAGTGTGTGATTCAAGTCCTATTAATGTACTAGAAATAGATTTATTGTGCAAGTTAAATTGCACCATTACCTGTTTGTCACAGGGAATGGAACTCCGGACACATGATGATGATGCTGAATATATAAATTAGTTCAACAAGAACCAGCAGGATTTTACCCCATGTTAATGATAATTGATTTGCAATTAAGAAGGTTAAACCAGAAAGTGTCAGATGAAAGAGCTAAGTCAATTCCAAAAATGAATCCCCCGAGATCACAGAGAGAAGTCAGAATGTTTTTGGGAATGTTTGTCTGCTGTAGACAGTGAATACCCAACTTTTCCTTGGTGACAAAACCTTTACTGAGCTTTGACTAGATCCAATTCAATGGGACAATGAATGCATGAAACCATTTCCAGAGCTGAGAGAACATCTCAGTTTTGGCCCGGCACTGGGAATGGCAGATTAAACAAATAATTTATCCTGTTTTGCAGTGAGAGGGAGGGCTGCACTCTCTCAGTGCTAACCTAAATTCAGGGAGACCCCAAAAAGCCCATAGCATATTTATCAGTCACTCTTGATCCTGTAACTGCTGCTTTGCCTGGATGTCTGAAAGCTTGAGCTGCAGTGAGTCTGGGTCTGGAGAAATGTGAAAACCATGTGATGGGATTTCCTTTAACAGTTATGGACCTGCATTCTGCTGAGGTGTCACTAATAAAAACTAAAAACATAGCACCTCACTAATTTGTGACTGACTAAATCTGAACAACAAGTTTTGGTGGGAAGTAATGTTGTGCTAAGAAGATCTTAATGACTGAATTCTAGCACACTGCTATCTATTCCTAAAGGAAACAAATCTGATAATTTTTAACATGATTGCCTTGATGTCTCAGACATATGCACCAAACAAAGACCAGACATAAAGGATCATCCCAGACTGTGTTCTATTTGTAGACAGCTCATGTTTGAGGACAAATTAAAGATTTTTAAGAGCACCATATGCAATATGTACAATCCAAGAAGGAGTGGACGTTTCATGGCTTCAAGGTATTTCTTCAGTAAAGCTACTGAACTAATTGCCCTTACCAGAGTTTGCAGCTTGACAGCAAAAATGAGAGTGACTATTTTCACAGACAGCCAAAATGGGTTAGGTGTTATGAGCAATTGTGGTCACAGCAAGGCTTTATGTCTCCTGCCATTTTGCCCATCCAAAATGGGCAACCGGTTAACAATCTATTAGAAGCTTTGCAACTCATTGCTGAAATAGCAGTTCTGAAATGTGCGGAGCATACAAGTGATAAAACTATTTCACAGTAGGAAACAGGCATGCCAATGAAGTGGCATACTACTGTGTGACTATGTCATGCTCTTACAATGGACCCTTCAATACTGGAAGTCAAGAAGGAAGTATCCTTGCTCTGATATTTAGACTGGTACTACCTGGGACCTGTAGACTGGGTCCTGGTTAAGAAACATGTGAGAAAACACTGTTTATAGCCATGTTAGAAATGCCCCTTTCAATTAATTTTGATTACAAACACAGCAATTAAGTGTATAGGAATTTCAAATTGGGTGCACGCATTACACACCCAAAGAACAAGAGATCCCCATGAAGAAATAGTGTATTATGAGCCAGAAGAACCAAGAACACTGGTGTACATACCAATTAAGAAACACAAGATTGTGATAAGAAACTGCAAGAAAGAATTAGGGGTTAATAATCTCTAACAGAGTGATGATGGAGAAATACTGACTGTATCCTTTGGTGAAGAAGCTTCTGAGACAGTCACAAAACAAGCAGGACACCCTAATGATCCAGGAGAAGGCATGAGATCTGGATTACGGACAAAAAAATCAAAATAATGAAAGCTTGTCTGAAAGATATAACAAAAAGAAACAAAAATTGAGTGTACCTGCTGAATCAATACCGCTGACAATCAAAGAATAAAAATCAAGAATAAAAAAATCAAGTTGTACCAGTGATACTGAAGAAGAACTAAACACACTCAGAAGATCAAAAAAGCTAGAATACGTTGTCGAAGATATTCATCACCTGAATGGATATAATATCTATGCCAGATCTTGTGTGTTACTATTTCCGATCTACTTGATTGGAGTAAAGAAGTGTCAGAACCTCCTTGAAAGTCCAAGTTGCAAAAATAATTTTTGACTGTGACTGCAGAACGTCAGACACTCAAAAGACTGATACATTAAGTATACTGCTAAAATAATAAATATACTAATAAAAATGAAATTGAAAAGAAGATAAGTGAAATACTAAGCTCCAAGTAAAAGAAGATGAAATAGTAGTGATAACGTTTGAAAGAACACAGAGTAGTGTTAAGGATTGTCTACACGAAGATTTATTTTCATTAATAAACTAAAAGACTATAAGGGAAATATAAAGAAAAAATGCTAACAAGACTATAGAAAAGAGTAATTCAGAAGAAAAACTTACCTAAAGAAGAAGTGCACTGACAATGTTCAACTCAACAAGTTATATTTGCTGTTATAAAAGACAGCATATGTATTACAATGAAAAATAGAGTTAAGATATTCTTACGCAGTGGCGGTTTCTTCATTAGGGTGGCAGGGCTCTGCCCCAGCTTCAATTCCTGCATCATTCATAACAGTGTGACCCTCGCTCTGCGCAAGGGTCAGGCAAAACTACAGGCACTTTTGTGAGACAAATGTGCTGCAGCGCATGTGCTGGCCGTCGCAGGATTTATAGGGCTTACCTGATCTCAGCCCTGGCCTCCGGCAGCCCACAACACTGTAAGGCACTGCCTCTTATGACGCACTGAAGCCTCGGTGAAAGAAAACAGCCTGGGCGCTTTAGCATAAGCCCTGGGTTTCGAAAGCTGGCTGTCAATCAGCAAGGCTGTGTAGCACTGCAGCCCTTTGTCACAGGGTGGGTGGGAACAAGCCTCCATGGCCCCACCTCATTCTGGGAGTAGCTGGGAAAGGATTGAGTTCTAGTCACTGCTGCTGTCTTCAAGCCATGGGAGAGCTCTCCCAGGGCAGTACCAATGATTAGCCACGGCGACAACATCACAAGCAGTACTCTACCCACAGTGTGCAAGGGACAGAGCTTCCACTGTTGTTATGACACAGGCACTGAGGGCTTACAACAATCAAAGTCCACACCTTGAAAGGAAAGTATGTTAATCTCACGCAAATCCCTTAAACAGGAGCTGTGCATACCTCGCTATGCTATCCTGCCCTGAACAGCTGTAGGTGCGAACATGAAGTAAGAAAGGCCAGCGAGGATTGGTGAGATCCTTCCAGTGTCACTGTGTCCTTTGCACTGCCGCAGTGACTGACGCTGTGTAACCTCAGGCCTGATCCGCTGTCAGTCATGCAACATACAGGAGAGTGAAAACTCACACTGAACAGACCCCATAGTCTGGGGTGCAACCAACAGCACAAGGCAGGTATTTTTAGGAATGTTCACTACTCTGCATCCTGGGAGGCACTTCGCTTTAATCCAAAGCTAGTAATATAGCTCAGTGAGCTGAACCGTTGTTTCTCTCACAATGCAATTTATCTCTGACCAGGATTTCAAAATCTGGTGAGGCAGAATCAGATTTCCGTAGATAGTTACACTGAGTCACATAAATTAGTAAGTAAAAATATCTGCACTTTACAGCGCCTAGAATGGAAAGACGTTTTGCATTTAGCACTGCTCTAAAAAGAAGATTTATAACATGCTTTATGGCGCATGTTATCAAGTGCTCTTGTCACCATCTTGCATTTCCTCCTTGGTGTCCCATTGTGGGCAACGTGTTTTGCACAGCGATCTTTGAAAGCACCACTATGGCAGATCCTTCACTGTACAGCACAGAGCTGGCAATGGCCACCAACTTGCTACAGTTTAAGCAGTTGCCTCCCTGCGAGCAATACCTTGTCATTAATAATACCTGATTGCAACAGGGATGGAAAGTGGACACACCAATAAACATTATTGGAAATCGCAAGAGAGAATAGCGCGAATATTAAAAGTTACAACGGCCATAGATGACAAAGCAATGATCAGTTTTATGGGCATTTATAAATAGTAATTTTGTTTTGCTGGTATTTAATGTAGCTATTTCACAAAGAGACCGGAGCATAAGTAATCTACAAAGTGCTAAGTCTTCGTAGCCTTCTCAGCCCAGAGGCACCATTTAGTTGTTTTCTTATTTGCTTAATGTACTCAAAACTTCACCTTAATGTCGGCAAGCTACAAACAGGTGAAATGGGTCCATGCCTTCTGCAGCGCTGGAGCATCAATAATGACTGCACAGCCCATTCCCACTAGAGGAATCAACAGCCAATCACACGCAGCCAGCCCAGTGCCATTAACCAGAGGCGCTGTGTGCTGAGATTCCGCACTGCATCCGACTGATGTGTGGGCGCAGTGTGGAAAAAATCATGGCTATAAAAGTGAATGTGCATGTGATATTTCTTGCCACTTATGAACATTTAGTAACAGTCAGCTAATTATAGAGGCAAACGTGCAGCTGATTTTATGCTAATATTTCTCTTTTTTTTTTTTTTTTTTTTGTCCTCATTCACCCTGGGCCTTATATAAACCTCCTTTTCTTTTCAACCAAGACGAGAAGAGTTTTTCCTTGGCCAGGGGTTGCTCTTTCCTCTCAAACAATCCTCAGACTGTCCCAGTTCCAGGAGGATTTCAGAGCAAGATATAAAATCATTGGACCAATAACAGAAATACACTTTCATTCAGTGGTGCTTAAACAAAAAAAATTCTATACCTCAGTGTCCTGATTTCCAATTCAATAATGGTGCCCCAAAGTTCGCCCGCGTCCTGCCCCACCCCCGTCATTTGATCCAATTCTGCAGTGCAAAAAAGGTCCCTAAGCCATTCTGAGTGGCCTGGAGGGGTCTTTGAAACCCATTTTCTGCATATTTCCCGCCTCCCCAACAGTATTGCGTAAAATATAAGCTTCTTATCTATAATTATGTCTCTGCTGATCTTGATACTGACCAAAGATTATTAGCTGGAGAGAAGCTTCAATTTCCTGATCTAGTATACTCGAAATTGTTTCACATACTCCTTCCCAAAAATGTTGGATATCAGAACATTCCCAAAACATATGAATATCAGTTGCTTGGATTAACCCACACTTTGGACATCTTGCCTCCTGCCCTCCTTTCATTTTAGATAATTTCTCTGGGGAAATATAAACTCTATGTATCGTGAAATAATGATTTTTCCTAAGAGTGGCCGGTTTCACAATACAAAAAAGCATTTTTAGTGACTCTTCCCACCACCTCTTAACTTCCTCTTCTGAAAGAAAATTCCTCCACAAATCACTGGGAAGTACAAATTCGCCATCCACCCCTTCTAGGATCCCCCAGTACCAAGCAGACACTTCGTGGGAGCCTCCCAGTGGGCTCGGGGTGATCTCACTCAATGGATTGGACATACCAACACCTTCCTTAACCCCCTGAGCCCATTTTTTTTATCTGTAAAAATTTCCACCTAGACAAGGAACCACCCGTCTTTAACTGCAATACTTCCCAAGGAAGAGGAACCCCCTCCGAAAACAAATCTCCCCAGTGTTCTAATCCTGCTTGTTTTATCGGTAGTGCTAAAATATCTTGAAAGCATTCCGGGGTTCCCGGGGAGTCCCAAAAAGGTGCATCAGCATTATAATAAGTAAGTTTCGCAGATTGTCTGATGTGGTACCAGCTTTCTGCCAGCCCCAGCATAATTTTTAGTTTTATCTTTTTGAAAAATTTGGGGTCCCCGAATTTAAACATAAAATTGGTTGGAGCACTTTTAATATTAGAAGCCATTATCTTAAACATTAAACCCGTAGTCGTTGAATCTAAGGCAAGAGACAATGTTCTAAAGTTTTTCAAAAGGAAGGCCCATGCATAATATTGCAGCTCTGGTAAAGCCAACCCGCCCTTATCCTTACACCGACGTAACTTCTTCCGAGAAATTCTAACACCTTTAGAACTCCAAATGAAGTCACTTATGAGGCGCTGCATTTTTTCTATGTATATTTTCTGCATTGGGAGTGGGGAAGTAGAGAACAAAAAATTCTACTTTGGAAGGATAGACATTTTTACCAAGTTAACTCTTCCGATAATCGTTAAGGGAAGGTGAATCCAGCTTTGCAGTAAACTCTTACATTCCAACAACAATTTTAACTGGTTCCTCTCAGCTAGTTGATTAATATTTTGAGGTATCAGAATTCCCAAATATCTAATTTCCTTTTTACAGTAAACAGATTCATACTCCATATTCCAAGCCATAATTTCTGTTTTTTCCACATTCACTTGATAACCAGACACCTTACCGAACTCCTCAGCCAGCTTGAGAATCTCAGAGAATGCAGTTACTAGATTATCTGTGTACACCAGAAGATCATCTGCATACAAAGCAAGTTTCCTCTCCCAGCCCTGACAACAGAAGGGAGAAATCATCCTGTTCTGCCGGATCTTCCTCACAAATGGCTCCATATATAAGTTAAACAGTACAGGAGATAACGGACAGCCCTGTCTGGTGCCCCTTGCTATAGCTATAGGGCCAGTAAGATTCCCATTCACTAATATTCTAGCTGTAGGGGCCGTGTATATCTGATTTATTACCCCACGGAGATTGTTTCTCAACTTAGCTTTTTTTAACAAGAGTTTCAAATAAGCCCAATTTACCTGATCGAAGGCTTTCGCGGCGTCAACCGTGATAATCCCTAAAGGGTAATCAAAGGATACTGCCATATCTATGGCCCGACTAATTCATATGTCAACTCGTGCAAATATCTCCCTTTCGAGAAGCCCTTCTGGTCAGAATGAATTAAACTATTTGCTACTCTGCTTAGTCTGTCTGCCACTATTTTGGTAAACATTTTATAATCACTATTCAATAATGAGATAGGTCTATAAGAAGAGCAATTAGTCGGATTTTTCCCGGGTTTCAAAATCAATGAAATCACTGCATCATTCCATGAAACAGGCATTCCTATCTCATTAGAAAAAATCTTACCAAATAGCTCAACCAAAATTGGAGTAATAACATCGCCTAATACTTTATACAGCTCCACCGGAATGCCATCAGGGCCTGGGGTTTTCCCTTCTTTACCCCCAGCTAGAGCCGCCCTCACTTCCTCAACCGTAATAGGGCCATTAAGAAATTCCTGTGTCTGCTGCGAGATTTCCGGTAACACATCCTGAGCTAGCCAGTCCTCCACTGATTCTTCTCGAACCTCCAGGTGCTCCGAATAGAGAGATGTAAAAAAATCCTGAAACCATCGTTCAATTTCCTCCCTACGGGATAGTTTTGTGCCAGTATCTCCCGCCACTATTTCTTTAACATGGCCCCTAACTTGATCTGATTTAGCTTTCCAAGCAAGCAGTTTCCCTGAACTCTCCCCATATTCAAAGTGTTTAAATTTGCTAACCTCCCATCTCTTAGCCATTCATGCCTGTAAAATATTTGCCAATCGTATTCTTAGCTCGGCCAGCTCTGCTCTTCCTAGCTCCTCCTAGGTCCCTTCATCTTTGCCAACCAGCTTCTCACTTTTTATTAGCATTTCCTGCTCTAGCCTATTTATTTCGTCACTAAACGCTTTACGTTTAAAGCATGAAATACTCTTAATTTCCCCTCGTATTACCGCCTTAAAGGAATACTAAACCGTTGATAATGATGCTGAGCCTATATTAACCTTAAAAAAAACTTCCGTCTCTCTGCGTAGTTGCACCAAGACATCCTCATCTAGCAATAGTGCACGCTCCAATGTCCACCTCTTGAACGTTCTTCTCTGGGGGAGCGTCAACTGCAATGCTACCGCAGCATGGTCTGATAAATGTGGGGGCAAATATTCAATTCAATCAACATTTTCCAACATCCTATCATCTACTAAAAAATAATCGATACGTGACGTGTGGCTATATTTCTTATTAAAAAAGGAAAAGACTCTGGCCCCCCCTTCCCTCTTTCGCCATATATCACACAAACCGTAATCTTTCATCATTCTCCTTAAATAACATTGTGATTTTGGCGTACCTAAGGATCTGCAAGTGTCCGTTCTATCCAATCTATTATCCAGCACCACATTAAAATCCCCCGTCATAATAATTGGATCTGAAAATTCAATAAGCTGAGAAAAAACCTTTTTAAGAGGTTCAATATCATCCGTGTTCGGGCCATAGAATCCAA
The DNA here is from genome assembly GCF_031143425.1 of Pleurodeles waltl. Taxonomy (NCBI): domain Eukaryota; kingdom Metazoa; phylum Chordata; class Amphibia; order Caudata; family Salamandridae; genus Pleurodeles; species Pleurodeles waltl. The sequence goes on from NC_090437.1 coordinate 855,561,594, forward strand.
CCAAAATCAAAGTGACCTCATCAACCTGAATTCTTACTATGGCCCAACGACCGGCTTGATCCGCTCTTAATTCGAGGATTTCTAGTCTAGCTTGCAGACCTTGTTTAACCAAAATGGCTACTCCCCTTGTGTGAAAATTATGAGTAGTACAGAAACACACTTGCACCCATTTTTGGGCCTTAAACAACTCCTTACACTCATCTGCGGCCAGATGGGTCTCCTGCAGAATTAAAATTTGCGCCGGTGAATCTTTTAAGTATTGTAGAATTTTATTCCGCCTTGATTTGGTCCTTAAACCATTGACGTTCCAAGAAAGTAGCTTAATCGTGAAATTCCCCTCCCCCTGCCCTTTACCCAATCTAACCATTCAAAATTAACCCGTCAACCCACTGCCCTGGTGAATGAGGAACTGTTTCAATGCAAAACTCAAAAACACAAAACTCTAAAAAAGAAACAGAAACCCCCGCCTAATACCACCCCCTCCCTAAACCCTCCCATAGGGGACCCCCCCCACTATATCGGCCGCCATGGGCCTGATTTTAGAGCACCCCACCTACCTGGGAGCATAAGATTTCAAGAAAAATTATTTTACATGATCGGTCTGTTCCTTTTTAATAAGATCTAACAACTCATCCGCCCGACCTGTTTCCCTTATATTATACATTTTATTGTTGTACATTATCCGCAAGAATGCCGGAAACTTCAGCTGGGCCGTAATTCCTAGCTTTTTAAATTCATCCAACCTTTTCCCCAACTCCCACTGCCTATCCATTGTAATCTTCGATAGATCGGATCTAATCTCAAATGTCACATTTTCAACTCTTAATGATTTCTGTTTCAATGCGCTATTCAAGATTTTTTCTTTTAGATGATAGGTTAAAAAATGTACCAAAATTTTCCTTGGTCTAGTACTGTTGGGCCGCCTCGTAAAGGGATCACGGTGTATTCTCTGAATGTCTTTTTCAATCTCTTCCCTACTCTCTTCCAGCTCACATACAGCTTTAATAAGGGAAACCACATAGGACTTCAAGTTTACCCCTTCTGCCCCTTCCGGAACCTTTAACAGCTTTATGTTGTTCCGACGCAAATAGTTCTCCAACTGCTCAATTCTGACTTGTAAACCTTGTTCTTTTTCGTTTAAGTCTCGAATCTCCTCCTTCTGATGTTTCAACTACTCCTTCATCCCCCCTACCGTCTCCTCCAATGTCTGGATCCTCTCCATTAAACTATCAAATTTTCTTTCCAAATCTAATCTAATCTCTACTTGATTACTCTCCGAGCTTGCAAAGCCCTTTTTTATATCCTCCGAAATGGAGAGAATTACTTCCTCCATGGAAGGATTGTGTCTGGGGCCAAAACCTGAGCAAGGGGAGGGCTAGTAACCGCTTCTAGTATGACTCCTTCCTCCTTTCGCAAAATAGATGAATTACCACCTTGGCTCAAAGAAGAATTGAAATCAGCTTGTGTGTTCTCCTGGTGAGCCGAAATATCAATTAAGGGGGAGGGTAACTTTCAGCCCCCTCGCCAGGGTCTGCGCTGTTTCTAGTGTGCTTAATCGTGTGGCTATCCATTTTTCCTTGTCCCGGTACCAACACAATATCCTCCGGCCTGACCTTAAAATAAGCCCTTAATGAGGGCGCAAGACCGTGCTTATTTTTTAATCTCCCCTTGCTTCCTTCTTTCTTTTTCTTGAATAAGTGATTCGCCTGGTCCGTTTTGCTTTTAGATTTCCCCTGTCTTCCACCAACATCAATGTCCTTCCCCCCCCCCCTCAGCCCCAAACCCCCTACCTGTAAGGCGTTAACAGAGGTCTGGGGTGGGGGAGAACTCTTATCTCCTTGTCTGTAAGTGCCCCTGGCCCCCGCGACACCCACCACCTTACTTGTAAATTCCGGGTTTGAATTTGAAGAGTAGCGTGTTGTCACGCTATCAGGCTCCTGAGAAACCTTCTCAGGAGCCTTTCCGATGCTGGCTCTGCCTGGATTCCCCCGCAGGGGAATCCTCGCCGAACCCCTTCGCACCCGGTGGAGCTCCAGCACGGCACGCCCCCAGTGCCAGAGTCTCTCGCCGGATGCCTCCCCCGGTCTCAGGAACGGCCGGGATTCAGCATCTCGAACGACCGGGCAGCACATCCAGCCGATCGCTGTGTGTGCGTGCCACACCCCCAGGAACGGCGGGAGGTGCGTCTAGTGAGCTACGGCCGCGACGCAGCCCGCCATGTCCCCGCTAATATTTCTCTTGTTAATGCTAGATTATGTTTAATGACTAGACCCTCATAAAAGATCTGGTCACCTTTGTAATTCTAAACAGTGACCTGTAACGTGCGATTTTCAAACAATCTCATTCTCCATATGGATCAGAATTTAAAAACCCTCAAACATTGTACATTGATGCACGCTTAGAAACGTCAGTATCACATCTTATTTGGGTTTACATCCTCAAAGAGTGACTGGATGATTTACAAGTATGAGTGATCAACTGAGTTCATCCTTAGGCAGGAGATTGACTACTTGAGTTATGAGTGAGGCAATAAGAGCGTGATCGTGCAAATTAATCGCCAACCGAGTGAATGAGTCAGTGAATGGGTGAGTATGGTAGTAGGTGAGTGAGTTATCAGTGAGTGGCTAAGTAGATGAGTGACTTGATGGATAAGTGATTGCGTGAGTGGACAAAAGGATGCCTGAGGGAGTGAGTGACTGGGAGCCTTTTATGAAAGAGAGAGAAAAAGAAAGAGTGTGTGTGAGAGAGTGTGTGGGTTATATCATAAACTTCTCTTTGGAGACCATACAAGCAGTCCTAGGCAAACAGTGCTGGTTGTAGAAGTACTGTACTTTAATAATTATATAGCGCGTACTACCCCTGTGTAGGGCACTTATACTGCCTAAGCTGCACGTTTATGGAGGTGGAGGTTGTCGGTCATTAGCTAAATGGAGCTTTCTGTACTGCCTATAAGCAGCAGCTGAGCAGTTCCTGCCAAGCTTTTTTCAATTTTTTCTAGGGAGCAGGACATAACCTGGACCCCACGTTTATCCATTAAGCTTGCTTGCTTTGTTCTCTTCATAAAAGTCAAGCCCAACTTTTACGCCCCACCACTTTCAAATGTCACCAGCCACCACTGTTCTTACGGACCTTACTTACACTAATAGCAGTGGTGGGAGTTGCAATAGTTTTAGTAATACACTTTACACTTGACACAGAGAAAACTATAATAGATTTTGTCAATGCAATACAAAAAATAATTATAGATGAAGATTATATAAAGACATAATTTGTTGATTTTATGGCTGAAGATTATTCAATGAATGTTTATTCTAGATTCGCACAAAAACACACTAAAGCTCTGGAAATTAAGGGCTGTTATGTTTGTTCACACATGCCATCTTCAGCTGATGAGCAGGTCTCATACCACCATATTCTTCTTTCATATGCTATCACTTGTATTGTATTTTTAGTGTAGTTTATAGGCAACAACAGTTTTCTTATTATTATTCCAGGTTTGACATGGTGCTCCCTAAAGTACCTTTAATGAAATGTATGAATTTAGATCTATAAGCTAGACAAATGGAAACAGCTTGGCATTACTGCAGACCATTTCTTCTTGTGAATACTAAGGCACATACAAATAATTTAACATGTTTAATGAACTCACAAGGAAAAGTTCTTAGCCAATTATTAGAAGACAGAAATGAGCAATATACAATACATGCATTTAAGAAAGAGGCTGTTCAAAAGAATGTGTGGAAAAAGAAAGATGATGAATTTGGAAAGAGAATAACTGTACCTAAGCTAAAGTAAAGTAAAAGACACAAGGGGTAAGTGTGTGAGTTAAAAAGAAAAATGTGTGGAAAGAAAGTACTTGTGAGAAATAGCAACTGTGAGCACGTATTTGAATTATCTGATGGAACATGGACATTTTACTAGAGGATGATCTGACAATACCAGGGGCCTATTTTATATGTGGAGAGAATGCATATTTTACATTGCTTGCATTTTGGGATGGAATGTGTTATTTAGGATTGCTTTTGCTAAAATGCATTAACAATGACACAAGCACATAAAAGGTATACGAAGTGCGAATTAAGGAACTCAACTAGTGGGAGATATATTTGGAGCCATGATACCTGCTGCAGCTGTAGTTCTGAATGATGAGAAAATAAGAAAGCTTTCAACAGTATTTGATAGATTGGCAACTAGAACATCTGGAGCTATATTGTTGGAAAACACAGAGCTTGTAGCTCTTAGATCTATGGTTTTACAAAACCGTTATGTATTAGACATTCTTTTAGCTCAAAAGGGAAAAGTCCGCAAAATACTCAAAATAGACAATTGTTGTAGCTACATACCAGATGAGAGTAGAAAGATAGTAGAATATGCAAAAAACATTACTGACTTAAAGGTTTGAACTTGATTCTTTAGAAACTACAAGTGTAGTTCAAAACTTTTCAAAAGGATGTGCAACAATGGCTACCTAGATTAGAGGATTAGGAGGAAGAGTTCTTAAAACTACACTAGTACCTGCAATAGTTATAATAGCTTGTTTTCTGCCTACAGTAGGTAAATATAAAGCAATAAAAATTATCTGGATAAAGAAATAGCAAGAGAAGCAAACAAAAGGATGAAGAGGGATTTAGATTTAGTGACAGAGTGAATGAAGAATATTCAAAATTGCAAGAAAGAGAAAACCTCAAAAGTAAAAGACGAGAATCTGATGATCATGAAAATGAGAGTGCATTGTAATAAATCAATTTATTATTATAGATTTGTGATGGTTCTTAGCATCAAAGGGGGAGATTGCAAAGTCTTTCCTTAAAACATATAATTCAATATACTTATTAGCCTGAATGAGTGAAAACTAGACATAACTCAAGTTGTCTCTTGTAAATTTGCATTCATATTAAACTTTGCATGACCTATTTTGCTTGACTTGCTCAACTGCTAATGTTGACAAATTCTTCAAAACGTAACCCAATATAATTTTTTCTGTTCTAACCTTTGCATGGTCTATGCATGATACAATTTTTTCCTGTTATAACAAAGGCAACAGTATTAAAATATTCTTTTCTGTCTTGCTTACCTGCTTGGAATGCATGTACTGGTTAACTTAATATGTAAAATTACATATTTTATGAATGAGCTTATTGAGTGAGAATGAGTGAAAGGGAGATGACGAGAGAAAATAAACTCTTGAACCTTTGCAAGTGTTTTATTTTTTCAGAAGGCAAAGTTTGTGTGGATTTAGGTGAATTCATTCTCAAAGAAACCACCATTTATGAATTGTTTTGCAAAGCAATCCGGCTTTTGAAACGCCCACTAGACACCAGGGATTTAATTTTAAAAATGAAACTGGCATGAGGGAGCGACCCCTTGGGCAAGGGTCGCTCCCAGGGGGGGCATTTGTTTTAAGGCCTTTTCTGCCCCCCCTGGGGGACAGAAACCACTAGACACCAGGGAGTTTTTTTTTTGTTCGTGAATTTCACGTATGGGGAGCGACCCCTTAGGCAAGGGTCGTTCCCCTGGGGGGCAAACTTATTTTAGGCCATTTCTGCCCCCCAGGGGGGCAGATCAGCCTATTTTAATTAGGCCGATCTGCCCCCAAAGGGGGCAGAAACCACTAGGCACCGGGGATTTTTGTTGTTGTTGTTGTTTTACAGATGGGGAGCGACCCCTTAGGCAAGGGTCGCTCCACTGGAGGGGCAAATTGTATTTAGGCCATTTCTGCCCGGTTTGGGGGCAGTTCGGCCGATTTCAGGTCAATCTGTTCCCAAGGGGGGCAGAAACCACTAGGCACCAGGGATCTTTTTTTTTGCGCCGTCACGCAAGGGGAGCGACCCCGTAGGCAAGGGTCTCTCCCCGGGAGCGGCGTTGGGGGGCACATTTATTTTAGGCCATTTCTTCCCACCCTGGGGCCGGCTGAGCTAGAGGCCAAAATCCACAGGTAGGCACTTAGCAAAAAACACCTCTGTTTTCTATGAAAAAATGTGATGTGTCCATGTTGTGTTTTGGGCCATTTCCTTTCGTGGGCGGTATCTCCTTATCGGGAGACTTGGTGGAACGCTGGGTGGAAGGAAATTTGTGGCTCCTCTCAGATTCCAGAACTTTCTGTCACTGAAATGTGAGGAAAATGTGTTTTTTTAGCCAAATTGTGAGGTTTGCAAAGGATTCTGGGTAACAGAACCTGGTCAGAGCCCCACAAGTCACCCCATCTTGGATTCCCCTAGGTCTCTAGTTTTCAATAATGCACAGGTTTGGTAGGTTTCCCTAGGTGCTGGCTGAGCTAGGGGCCAAAATCTACAGGTAGGCACTTTTCAAAAAACACCTCTGTTTTCTGTCAAAAAATGGGATGTGTCAATGTTGTGTTTTGGGCCATTTCCTTTTGTGGGCGCTAGGCCTACCCACACAAGTGAGGTACCATTTTTATTGGGGGATTTGGGGGAACGCTGCGTGGAAGGACATTTGTGGCTCCTCTCAGGTTCCAGAACTTTCTGTCACCGAAATGTGAGGTAAATGTGTTTTTTTAGCCATATTTTGAGGTTTGCAAAGGATTCTGGGTAACAGAACCTGGTCAGAGTCCCACAAGTCACCCCATCTTGGATTCCCCTAGGTCTCTAGTTTTCAAAAATGCACAGGTTTGGTAGGTTTCCCTAGGTGCTTAGGTGCTAGCTGAGCTAGAGGCCAAAATCTACAGGTAGGCACTTTGCAAAAAAACACCTCTGTTTTCTGTCAAAAAATGGGATGTGTCCACGTTGTGTTTTGGGGCATTTCCTGTTGCAGGCGCTAGGCCTACCCACACAAGTGAGGTATCATTTTTATCGGGAGACTTGGGGGAACGCTGGGTGGAAGGACATTTGTGGCTCCTCTCAGATTCCAGAACTTTCTGTCACCGAAATGTGAGGTAAATGTGTGTTTTTTAGCAAAATTTTGAGGTTTGCAAAGGATTCTGAGTAACAGAACCTGGTCAGAGCCCCACAAGTCACCCCATCTTGGATTCCCCTAGGTCTCTAGTTTTAAAAAATGCATAGGTTTGGTAGGTTTCCCTAGGTGCCGGCTGAGCTAGAGGCCAAAATCTACAGGTAGGCACTTTGCAAAAACACCTCAGTTTTCTGTCAAAAAATGGGATGTGTCCATGTTGTGTTTTGGGGCATTTCCTGTAGTGGACGCTAGGCCTACCCACACAAGTGAGGTATCATTTTTATCGGGAGACTTGGGGGAACATAGAATAGCCAAACAAGTGTTATTGCCCCTTGTCTTTCTCTACATTTTGTCCTTCCAATTATAAGAGAGTGTGTAAAAAAGACGTCTATTTGAGAAATGCCCTGTAATTCACATGCTAGTATGGGTACCCCGGAATTCAGAGATGTGCAAATAACCACTGCTCCTCAACACCTTGTCTTGTGCACATTTTGGAAATACAAAGGTTTCCTCGATAGCTATTTTTTACTCTTTATATTTCAGCAAATGAATTGCTGTAAACAAGGTATAGGATGAAAACCCACTGCAGGGTGCAGGTCATTTATTGGCTCTGGGTCCCTAGAGTTCTTGATGAACCTACAAGCCCTATATATCTCCACAACCAGAAGAGTCCAGAAGACGTAACGGTATATTGCTTTCAAAAATCTGACATTGCAGGAAAAAGTTACAGAGTAAAACGTAGAGACAAATTGCAGTTTTTTTCACCTCAATTTCAATAAAAAAAAATTCAGTTGTTGTTTTCTGTAGGAAACCGTTGTAGGGTCTACACAAATTACCCCTTGCTGAATTCAGAATTTCGTCTACTTTTCAGAAATGTTTTGGTTTCAGGGATCCAGCATAGGTTTCACGCCCATTTCTGTCACTGACTGGAAGGAGGCAGAAAGCACAAAAAATCATAAAAATGGTGTATGCCCCAGTAAAACGCCAAAATTGTGTTGATAAATTGGGTTTTCTGATTTAAGTCTGCCTGTTCCTGAAAGCTGGGAAGCTGGTGATTTTAGCACCGCAAACCCTTTGTTGATGCCATTTTCAGGGAAAAAAACACAAGCCTTCTTCTGCAGCCACTTTTTTCCATTGTTTGAAAAAAACAAAATTTTCACTGTATTTTAGCTCATTTCTTGGCCTCCTTCTGGGGAACCCACAAAGTCTGGGTACCTCTAGAATCCCTAGGATGTTGGAAAAAAAGGACGCAAATTTGGAGTGGGTAGCTTATGTTAACAAAACGTTATATGGGCCTAAGCGCGAACTGCCCCAAATAGCCAAAAGAAGGCTCAGCACAGGAGGGGGAAAAGGCCTGGCAGCGAAGGGGATATAGATAGATAGATAGATAGATAGATAGATAGATAGATAGATAGATAGATAGATAGATAGATAGATAGATAGATAGATAGATAGATAGATAGATAGATAGATAGATAGATAGATAGATATCTTTGAGGCATTATCAGCTGTAAGGCAGCAATACAAATGTCAAGATAACTCTTGTGATTATGTTCCTTCCAGAGAAAGAGAATAGACTTTTTTCTAGTGCCATTTTTGACGCCATAAAGTGGCGCAGGTTTATATGCATGTTGCAAAGAACAGAGCTGTAATGTATGTGAATAGCTGAGTGGATTAGTACAGCCCGCCAATAGCTGTGCTTTAAAACAAATTACATATATATGTGTGAATGGAGCTATGGAGAGATGAAGGGTACTTTTGCTGGTTGGATAGTGAGGGAATACAAGGAGGAGATCATTGGACTTGAGCACCAAAAATGATTGTTGCACCTAGGCACCACTAGCACTAAATGCTGGGTATGTGGCAAAGTAAAGTGATAGTGTGTCTTTTCAGTTTCTTTCAGTTACTTTAAATAATCTGCTGATTGAAGGAAGAAGGAAGAAGCAAAGGTAAGGTGACTGACATTTATTGTTGCACACATCACACACACAAATACCAGCAATATTGCTGACAACATCTCTGCCTTCTAAGTAGGTTAGTGTTTTAGAGGGACAATTTAGCCACAGGCAGAGATGGCGTCTCGTTGAATGACTGCTGCTGAAGCCGTAACTCAGGTTATGGCAGACAGCTCTGAGGCAGCATCAGAGACTGAGACAGCACCTACTGAGACAGCATCTGAGGGAGAGGACAATGGAGTAGAATCTGGGAGTGATTTTTCAATCTGCAGAGTCTCATCTGATGACACCTCTTCCAGTGATTCTGAGGGAGACGATGAGTACAGTCATGCTGTCCCTTCACAATTACATTCTGTGCAGTGGGACAACAGCGGGTTAGCCCATCCCAGAGAGCAAGTGCGTGCAGTCAAGCACATATAGAGTGCTCTCATAGCAGCCCCCCAATTTAGTTCAGCCCCACATTTCACCTTTTAGTGGTGACACTGGATGTAAAGTCAATATAGCCAACTTTTTGCCAGTTGACTATGTCCACTATATCCAGCTCTTTTTGGATGTTGACTTTCTTCCTTTCCATTGCTATCACCGGCACTAGGCCTAGTCACACCAGAGGGGTAGTGCTTTTAGCTGGACAAGTTGGGAATGCTAGGTGGTAAGATGGATGTCGATCCATGCATATTGCTGTAGTTTGCTTCACAGAAATGCGAGGAAAAACACTGTTTTTATTCAACGTTTCACCTTTGCCGGGTATTCTGGGTAAAATAACTTTGGGGAATTCACACAAGCCACACCTTCCCTGGGTGTCTTTTTTTTTTAAATGTCTGGGTTTAGTAGGTTTCCCTAAATGGTTCCAGATCCCAGGACTAATGAGTACAGTCACCTCAGTTATCATTATCGCCACAAATTTTTCCTCCCTCCCCTGTTGCAGGCACCTGGCCTACCCACACACCATTTTTATTGGGAGACTTGGGGGAATATTGGGTGGAAGGAAGTTTGTGGCTCCACTCAGATTCCAGAACTTTGCATCGCTGAAATGTGAGGAACATGTGTTTTTTTAGCCAAATCTTGAGATTTGCAAAGGATTCTGGGTGACAGAACCTGGTGAGAGCCCCTCAAGTCACCCATTTCTGGATTTTCCTAGGTGTCTTATTTTCAAAAATGTATAGGTTTGCTAGGTTTCCCTAAGTGCCAGCTGAACTAGAGGCCAAAAGTTACAGCTAGACCCTTTGCAAAAAAACACATTCTTTTTCATTGGAAAAATGTGATGTGTCCAAGTTGTGTTTTGGGGTGTTTCCTGTCACAGGCACTAGGTCTACCTACACAGGTGAGGTACCATTTTTATTGGGAGACTCAGGGGAATGCTGCGTGGAAGAAAGTTTGTGGACACCCTCAGATTCCAGAACTTTGTGTCGTCGAAATTTGAGGACATTGTGATTTTTAGACAAGTTTTAAGGTTTGCAAAGGATTCTGGTTGACAGAACCTGGTGAATGGCATACAAGTTACCCCATTCTGGATTCCCCTATGCATCTAGTTTTCAGAAATGTATAGGGTTGCGAGGGTTTCTTTAAGTGGCGGCTGAGCTAGAGCTAAGACTTTCACAGCTAGGCAATTTGCAAAAAAACACATCCATTTTCATTGGAAAAATGTGATGTGTCCACGTTGTATTTTGGGGCATTTCCTGTTGCTTGGACTAAGCCTACCCACACAAGATAGGCATAATTTGTATCAAGAGACTTCAGCAAACAAGGAATAGAAGGATAAGTGTTATTGCTAAGTGTCTTTCTCTATGTTTGTGCCTTCCAAATGTAAGACGATGTGTAAGAAATATGTCATTTTGAGAAATGCCCTGTAATTCACACGCTACTATGGGTACCTCCAAATTCAGAAATGTGCAATTAACCACTGCCAAACAAATTTCTGCATACAAGGTATACAATGAAAACCCATTACAATGTGCAGCTCATTTATTGGCTCTGGGTACCTTGGGTTGTTGATGAACCTACAAGCCCTATATATCTCTGCAACCAGAAGGGTCCAACAAACATAATAATATATTACTTTCAGATATCTGCCATAGCTGGAAAAAGTTACAGAAGAAAACAGAAATGTATGTTATTTTCAACTCAATTTCAATATTTCTTTTTATTTCAACTGTTTCTGTAGGAAAACTTGACGAATCCGCTCAAATGACCCCTTGCTGAATTCAGAATGCTGTCTTCTTTTAAGAAATATTTAGCTGTCGGGGATCTACCATTGGGTTTATGCCTATTACTGTCACCAAGTACAAGGGGACTGAAAGTACAAAAAATAGTAAAAACTTGGTTGGTCCCAGAAATACGCCAAAACTGTGTTGAAAAATGTGGTTTTCTTATTCAAGTCAGCCAGTTCCTGAAAGTTGGGAAGATTGTGATTTTATCACCACAAATCCTTTGTGGATCCCATTTGCAGGGAAAAAAATCAGATGCTTTCTTCTGCAACACTTTTCCAATTTTTCCCAACAAAAACAAATTTTAGCTGTATTTTCGCTAATTTCTCGGTCTCCTCCAGGGGAACTGACAAACTCTGGGTACCTTTAGAATTCCCAGGATGTTAGAAAGAAAGAAGGCAAATTTAGGTGGGTAGCTTATGTAGACAAAAAGTTATGGGGGCCCAAGTATGAACTACCCCAAACAGCCAAAAAAGGGGCTCAGCACTCGGTGGAGGGGGAAGGCCAAGCAGCTAAGCGGTTAATTGCCATCGCAATTAAATATTTACAAAATATCTTTGCATTGTTGACATTATATAATAACCAATCTGATTTAACAAATATCTTGATTTTGGTAAGATTACAGTACTGAAAAAGGAACAGCCTGGCTAAGCTGAATCCCTGTTACAGAGTTAGAAGCATTCCCAGGCATGTCGAAACTAGATCTCATATCAACAGAACAGTTTGAGGACCAGAAGAAAAGATTTGCTTTCTAAGCAGCATATTCAAACATTTTCAATGGCAGCGCCTAGTCATTCTTCTGAAATTTCTGTAGTTTGATAATTATGTATCTGTTCGTTTTCAATTTAGATTCTGCTGAATCCAGGAAAACCCAAGAAAATGTTACTTTTATTCATGATTAATAAAATGTACGCAGTAAAGCTGTCTTGCATTCCATTAGAAGCCTAGAAGCGCCAAAATCGAAAACAATTAGCTTCATGTATTTGTGCCCCATTAGAAAAACTGCTTTCAGCTATCCACATTATAACAGTGGGAATACATTATTGGCACAGTGTGCACTCTCTAGTAAGACAGATACTGTTTCAAGCTAATCATCAGTTAGCGCCAATGTTGTTTTGGCTCTGATTTGACTTTTTCCTTGCATCTATTACGCGATTTTACAGTGTTAAGACAACACAGAAGGTATATAAAATACAGGCTGATAGATTGACTGTGGTAAGGAATCATGAAAGTGAAACTTAAAAGTACTATATAAAACTCTGTCCCCGAGAAATCCCCAAGTGGTGAACATCACCGAACATGGGAACAAGGTTAGCAAATTACTGTAAAACATAATTAAAAATGATGAAGAAAAAAATGTAATTCATTTGGATTTTTCCCTCACAGATGAATAGTTACAGAAAGATAATTTAAAAGTCGGGGAAGTCAAAAGAAATAAGGCACGATCTCCTCTGCTAATAATAAAAATGTATGAATATAAAAAACACTCTTAAACACTGTGAGTTTATTGACAAGAAAGCAAAGGCATGCATGAAAAACAAAGTAATGCCCATAGCATTAAGCTGCCATTTGTTCCCAAATCAATAACTGCTTCTTGAATTCAGTACAATAGATAGGCAAAAATATTTCTGACGCAAATGATACTTCACGATAGGAATTATGATTTTATGACAAGACCGGAGGCTCCTATTATGCGTTCTTTTCTTGCTTTAATTTAAATAGCAGCAAGTGAAACTACAAATCCCATGGGCGTAAAGAACACAAGCCAATGGGAAACAATCTGAAGTCCATAAATCAACAACCAATGACATAAGAGTAACTGTATTGTGACGTAACTGGACTGCGAACAGCCCTCTTTTCTTGCTGCTCGCAGCCAGTTAAGTCGTTTTTCTTTCTTTCTCCGTGTTTTGATAAGAAATATTGTACTTGTTGCCTTAGTATTGCTTTATTTATTTATTCCCGCGTTACGCAAATTTTTGCTGCCTTGGTCTTCCTTATCTAGCCGGCATGTTGCCGCACGTTTGTTTTCTTATTTACAGTTAAAAGTTGTCTTCGCTCGAGCGTTGCGCTCTGCAGCGCGACGGCTTACCGCGCTGCTGCTTCGCGCGGGCGCTGCGCTCCGCCGCGCGGCGGCTTACCTGTCTCCTTGGGCGTCCAACCGTCTTTTCGGCTCGCGCCCAACGAGATAGGAGCGTCCTGCTTCAGTCGGCGTTTTTCTCTTCATAACGGCCTGCATTTCTCCGAGTTGCCTCTTCGTCCTGACGTGGTTTTCCTGCCGCTCGCTTTCGGAAAGGTTCCAGGTTCCACCCTGAGGCGGGGCTTATTGATTTACTCAGCCTCCAGCCTCGCATATTAACCCTCAAGCTCCCATTTGGTTTTTTGCCTACCTTGTTCCAGTCTGCTTTGTCCTCTGGCTTTATTTAGTTATAATGGAGTCTGGCAATTCCACTTCTCTCCAGGTTGACCAGGAGGAAGTGTCTGCCATTAAACAAGACATTAATATATTTATTCAAAATTCAGTACAGCAAGCTGTCAATACTTCCATGAATAAATTGTCATAAAATCTGGAATGTTCTGTCTTAAAGATGTTTAATAAGACTTTTTCCGCCCAGTCTGCAGGGGATTGCAGACAGCGCCTTTCTCCTAAGCTAAGAAATGTTCAACAAACGGCGCAAAAGACTTGTGAGGTTTCCTCACCCATGGCAGAGGACGCGGTTCCTCAAAAGACTCCGATTAAGGAGAATAACTCTTCAGAAAACGCAGCTCTTAAGCGCAAAGCTAAAACTAAACATGTTATATCCCCCTTAATTATTTCTTCCATTCCGGATACCGATGATGACGTGCCTGACGCAGATTCAGATGTTAATCTATCTGACCATGATGATGTCGATTCCTCACCCATTCCTAAAAAGTCAAAACTTTCTTCTTCCAACGCAGGCACTTCAAATCCTCTTCTCGACTGCGAAGGGGTACCTATGTTTGACCCTTCATTTATTTTACATCCCAATTCGACTGAATGGTATCCGGCAGCTCATGTTGGAGAATACGTGTCAGCCAAATTATTAAGTTCTTTGGACAAGCAGACTCGAACCAAGCTCAAATCAGAGTGTCCTCGCCCCTCTTTGATACACAAATCCTCTACTACCCCTGTCATAGATCAACCCATTTTAACTTTTTTCACTAGGTTTGGCAAAGATCCTAGAAAAGGGATCGATAAAGCCTGGTCCTCTTGCCAGGATAAGTTACTGGATACTATTGGTCCTCTTACGAGGATTTTTGACATGGCTGAATCGGCCAGGATAGACGGGTCTTTTATTGATCCAGAAGAACTGTCTTTATGGGTTCAGAGGGCGTTTTGCCTTTTGGGAAACGCTAATTCGGCCATTTCCCAGGAAAGACGTAAAGGCATCCTCCTTAAATTGGATCCTAAATTGGTCCACCTTGCCACCCTGCAACCTCAGACAAAAACAGAGGGGTTCTTGTTCGGTGATAATTTTATTAAGGAAATAGGTAAATACGTTGCCACCTTCACGTCGCTCGACAAGGCCCAACAGTCTCTGAAGAAGGTATTTCATCAACGGGTTTTTGCCAGGGCCGGCAGAGTCAGGAGCCGCTTTGCCGGCCGACCATATTACACTCAAGGCTCCCGTGGCAATTTCAACGCAGGATATCAAGACTTCAGACCCCAGTTTTACCCGCAAAGGTCCAGAGGCTTCCGCTCCAGAGGTTTCAAAAATACCAGAAATACCAACCAAACAGGTAAATTTGTTTCATTCTCATGTCTCTGTGGGCGGTCGTCTCCGCCATTTTCTTCCAAATTGGCGATCAATCACCTCAGACCCTTGAGTTTTAAACACCGTTCAGGGTTACATGATAGAATTTTATTCAATGCCAGTACAATGCATCGCTCCTCCGCTTCCTCATTTCTCTACAGAAATGTCCGCTCTTATTTCCTCAGAGGTTCAATCCTTTCTCCAGATGCAAGCCATCGCTCTCACCCATCCAGATCCTGCGGGCTTCACCAGCTCCATTTTCTTGGTTCAAAAGAAGAACAAGAAAATTCGACCGGTTATCAATCTCAAGTATTTCAACCAGTTTGTTGTCTACCGCCACTTCAAGATGGAAACCATTCTCCATCTCAGAGATTCCCTGTTGCAGAACGATTGGATGGTTCGCTTGGATTTACAGGACGCCTACTTGGTCGTCCCGATTCATCCGGAACACAGGAAGTTTCTCCAGTTTCAATGGATCGATCAATTCTTCCACTTTACATCTCTACCTTTCGGTCTTTCATCAGCGCCATGGTGTTTCACCAAACTCCTGAAACCAGTGGTAGCACACCTCAGAGCTCGGGGTGTAAGACTCCTCTTTTACCTAGACGATATTCTTCTCATGAGTCATTCCCCACAATTACTCATCACAAATCTCAATCTCACTTTTGCCCTCCTTTCGGATTTGGGATTCATCATCAACAAGGAGAAATCTCTTCTTCACCCTACCCAAAGTATAGAATTCTTAGGTTTTCTAATAAATTCAGTGTCGGCCACCCTTCTTCTTCCCCCGGCAAAAATAAAATCTATAAAGTCAGAGATCCTTCAAGTTTTGCGCCATTCGTCCATTTCACTAAGAACCCTCGCTCGCATCGTCGGTCTCCTCTCATCTTCCATTCAGGCCATATTTCCAGGTCCCCTACATTACCGGGCACTTCAGCGCTTAAAGATTCAACATCTACGCAAAGGGCTTTCTTATGCAGACGTTATTCCTCTAGACTACGATTCCCGTACAGAGCTGCAATGGTGGACAGACCATTTAGATGCCTGGAACGGGAGAACTATCTTTCCATCAGCCCCAGATCTTGTATTAGAGTCAGATGCAAGCCTAACCGGCTGGGGGGCCCGTTGTGGTCCAATCTCGACTGGAGGTTTATGGTCATTAGAGGAGTCCAAGTTGCATATCAACTGTTTAGAGATGCTTGCAGGCTCCTTTGCAATCAGAAGCCTGGCAAAGAACAAAGTCTGTTGCGCTATCCTTCTCAGGATGGACAATATTTCGGCGGTACGTTACATAAACCATCTCGGAGGTACGAGATCCAAAGCCCTAGCAGAATTAGCAAAAAGCTTTTGGGAATTCTGCCTTACAAACCAAATTTCGGTTCATGCAGAATATCTTCCGGGAAGTCTCAATTCTGTCGCCGATTGGCACTCTCGTCACCTTCACGACTCAAGCGATTGGATGCTACATCCCACGGTCTTCAATTTCCTTCAAAACAATTGGGGACCTATGACGATCGACTTATTCGCATCTCGTCTCAACACACAACTACCTCAATTTTTCAGTTGGCATCCGGATCCTTTGGCCCTGGCCTCCGATGCATTCCTCCAAGATTGGTCCAAGTCCCTCTCTTACGCTTTTCCTCCCTTCATCATGATCAGCAGGGTGTTAGCTCAGGTCCGCCGCCAGGAAGCTACTTTAATTCTTATCGCCCCTTTCTGGCAATCCCAGATTTGGTTTCCAACTCTTCTGGAGTTATCCATAGATTTTCCTTTTCTCATCCCTTCTTTTCCAGATCTTCTCTTGGATCCCCTGCAACGCCCACACAACCTCATTCTCGACAACCTCCTTTCTCTTTCAGCATGGAAAATTTCGGGAGTTCCCAACACTTCCCTCTCATTTCGTCACAAGCTTCGGAATATATCAGGCAATCCTGGGCCCCCGGAACAACAAAGGCTTACAAGTCAGCTTGGGCTTTATGGCATAGCTGGTGTCTGGGAAAACACATCGATTCCTTTTCGTCAGATGTCACTTTTATAGTGAATTTCCTTGCCGCTGAAGCCAGTAAGGGGAAAGCTTACCGTACTATTAACCTGTACAGGTCAGCTATTTCTTCTAATCACCATTTTGTTAACGGAAAACCGGTGGGTGAACACCCTCTTATTTGCCGCCTTTTAAAGGGAGTAAAATTTGCCAATCCTCCGTTACCCAAGTACAATTTTTTATGGGACGTTAATGTGGTTCTAAATTTTTTCCTAGCTTGGCCTGACAATTCTTCCCTTTCTTTAAAGATGTTGTCGGCTAAACTCACCATGTTGTTGTGCCTTATTTCCATTAAACGTATTGCTGATGTCAAAGTGCTAGATATTTCTGCAAGACAGTTTACTCCGTCTGGTGTGCTTTTTACTGTGTCTAGAAGAACAAAATCGAATTTACACTCTGTTTTTTACCCTTATTTTCCGGATCGTCCTAAATTATGTGTAGCTCAATGTTTAAAAGCTTATGAATGCATGACTGCTCATCTAAGAACGTCCTCTGCTACTCAATTACTTATCTCTTTCAGGAAACCTTACAAGCCGGTGTCTTCGGCCACCTTGGCTCGCTGGGTTAAATGGATTATGTCTTTGGCTGGGATTGACACTTCTATTTTTGGTGCTCACTCTTCCAGGAGTGGTATGGCTTCCAAAGCCTTTTGGACGGGTTCCCGTCTTGAGGACATTCTTAGATCTGCAGATTGGTCTAATGATAATGTTTTTAGAGTCTTTTATTGTAAACCAGTAGATAATGTTTCTTCAAATGTCATTAATTTGCTTTAAAATCGCATAATAGGAGCCTCCGGTCTTGTCATAAAATGTAGATTTTCCTAGTTTTAATGACGGAAAGTCTTAATTTTATTAAAGACACGGAGGCGAGTATTATCCCACCCGGATTGTGGTAACTTTTTCTGTCTTATTTCCCATCCCTTTAGTGTCAACATCGGCGGTTCAACCGGCTACCTAATCCTTTCAGTCATAACGTGGATGCTCCATCAACATCTTCTTATCCTCTCCTCAGACTTGCGGATCACCAGTGTGCGACTCTCCACCATCAGTTTCCTGGACTTATGAATTTTTGTTCCGAACTGTTATCTTTTATTATGGCTGTTCTCATTCTGGTTTCTATTTTTCCTTTATTTCGTATCAGCTGATTGCCAAGCGCAAGAAAAGAGGGCTGTTCGCAGTCCAGTTACGTCACAATACAGTTACTCTTAAGTCATTGGTTGTTGATTTATGGACTTCAGATTGTTTCCCATTGGCTTGTGTTCTTTACGCCCATGGGATTTGTAGTTTCACTTGCTGCTATTTAAATTAAATCAAGAAAAGAACGCATAATACTCGCCTCCGTGTCTTTAATAAAATTAAGACTTTCCGTCATTAAAACTAGGAAAATCTACATTATCTAGATTACATTTGCTAACAGATTCAAAAGAATAATTCAGGTCTTCCACTGTCCGATTTTACTGCACACAGTTGTAATCCTGAATATAACAAGTTGCCATTTTTGACTTGATTGCTGACTACAAAGTTGTGAGGGTGGGGTTTTGCGATGTAGACATAGTCAATCAATTGCAGCTAATAAATATACATCTTCCATAAATAGCATAATTCGAAGAGAGGGGAAAATACAGGAAGGAACGCATTGTATGAAAAATGTATTTTAATGACCTTGTTAGCATGTCCCACATAATATATTATTGTTTGGAATCATGTGGATTTTATCAGCGGGAAATTAGTAATATCATTCAAATAAAGTAGCCCCCAAAATATGCCTGGATCAAGGCCCCAAAATTGTTAAGATTACACTGCCCGACATTTGACTGATAAATTAGCTAAAGGCATCTTTATTTATTGTCTAGACTTCTGTGACCCATAAAACATTGACCCACCACCCACCAGTGGGTCACGACCCACAGTTTGTGAAACACTGAGATACAAGATGGGCTCACTTCACAAGCCACTAATGCTATTACAGTATGTCTTCGAGCATCTTGATGGATGCTAGGCGCATGCTTTATATTATCTCACTATTCTGCTCATGCTTCTTTAAAAAAACACTCTGCCTTTCACCATTGTGAGTATTCTGTCATGATGAGGGGAGACTACGACATCACTCTAGGATACTGCACAACATTATTGGCCAGGAAGTGGAAGTTCTTAAGAAGAGGAGACTCGTGGCACATCTCTGACCACCAGAGACACCTGGTGATGTCGTAAATATATAGCATAGGAAAGAGAGGCAACTAAGGACTTAACGGTTTGGAAATGTTTTCCTCCAAATGAAAACAACTCAGTGTGCCTTTTAAACGTTGAGAGAATGTCCTTAATTGGGACAGCTTATGTCATTAATATTTCAGGACTTCAACCATGTCAAAGCACTTGAAAGCCAGACTTAAGACACATAAGACACAGTACAACAGTAAGGTTTCTCAATAAAAAAGGTAAAGTAAGACCAGTATCAGCTAAGGACATCTGCAAAACACTTTTCCGAGCAAAAGAACTGAAAGAAGGGAGAACAGGTAATTGATCCTAGGATTAGGAGAATCCACATATAGCATTGGCGCAGAATATAAGTGCAGTATATGCAAATAGGTTGGTGGATGACCCCCAATATTGACTTTCCTATTTGATATGAGTTTTGTTTGTTTTAAACAATTTTGTTACTACAGTTGATCCTCTGAAAAATTTGCAAATCCTGTATCCAGCCCCCACTTAGCTAACCCTCATTGCACAAGACCTTTGGCTGTACATTCAGAGACTGACTCTATGGACTAGTCTGAGGTCAGGCTCTTCACTAAACTCACTCAATGGTTTAGGCATTTAGTCAATTGTGCACAAAGGGAATTAACCACAGGGCTTTTCATGCAGCCAGGCCCTTCACCCGAGAAGGGAGTCCACAAAGGAGTTCTGACATTTGGCTTAGCCAAAGCCTCTTGCTCAGATGGCCAATCCTTGCTGTGCACAACCTTTGGCCTAGTCATTTGCCTAACTCTTACCCACCCATATCTGTGGCTAGGCTCTGCACCCAATCTTTTGCATTGCTTTGGATGTTTTCAGCCAATCACAATGAGGGTTACCAAAGAGGTTCACAGATGCAAAAAAGCCACCCAAGGGCCTGTATTAGCATGTTTTCAACTTAAGTGGGATTTTCTGCTTTGAGCTTGTGGGCTCAGTGAGTGGGGTCAGTAAACAAATACCATGACAAAAATAAAAGTTAGGAAACTGCATAATTGACTAATTACACTTAAAAACAAGGCAATACCTAGGGTCACATTATTGATTAAAGTGTGCATTTATGGTAAACTCAGAATCTCCCGTTTCAAGTTTGTGAACTCTGAAGTAAAAGCTTTAATCCTTAAGTAGGAGGTCTCATCACAAAACATCTTCACTGCAGGCAGAACATCCTGTCCGGAGCCTGAGCACTCGCATTTATGTGCTTGAGAGCTCCTGTTCTGGAAAAAAATAATTGGTTTAAAAATACATGTATTACTAATGTAAATAATGCCTGAACATTTGGATCGACAACTAGCTTGGCATCTCAGAATCTCTAGCAACATATCCCAGAACCTATTCATACTGTAGGAGATATATAAGACATGATCACCCGCAATCCTGAACCAGTCATCAGCAAGCAATCTATAAAATCCCTTCAAGCTATAGGAGCAAATCTCAACTGAACTTGAAAGCCTATAGGGAATGGAACAAACACATGAAAGCACTCAGGTGCAGATTAAAAAGCCCCTAGAGCCTTCTTGCGCCACACAAGAGTCATATCTTCTGTGTCAATGTGGTCCAACGAGGCCAGAATCACCACGACAAATTTACAAAGTGGTGCAATGCATGCGTTGGGCCACTTTGTAACCCTTTGTGCTTCATTATGCCTGCGCCAGGCATAATGTATACAAAGGGAGCATTTCCCTGTTAGGGGGGCTGAAAAAAGATTTCTTTGCATCATTTCTTTTGGCACTTTTAATGGCTGCTCAGAGCAGGTGTTGAGAGGAGGGCATTGTTTTGAATGGGCCAAAATGTTTGATGGCAATCCTGCAAAGCTCCAAACTAGCATAAAAAATGTTGATGATAGTTCCCTAACTACCACCAGGGTGTGCTGTATCTTAGATAGGGTGCACACATGGTGGCATTAAGGGGGGGCGCTAAGGAGTGCAAGAAAAGTGGTGCTGCACTGACCCTCAAAATCCACCTTGTCACTGGCTTAAATCTTGCATAGATAACCAGAGTAAGACAGTTTTATGACTGAAAAAAACAATTCATTCAAAGACTAATCCCCGCGAATACACTCTCATATGCACAACAACATTTATAAATCAGCAATCAAAAACGCAAAATGGATGTGTCTAGCAGGGCATGAACTGTCACAACTTGAACGCTTCTTACTGCAGTAATCTTCCAGTCTCTGCGCACCACCTGGTTTCTTGCTTGTTCTAGATTGACCAAGGTAAGAGCGACTCTTTCCAGTAGCCACGGTGCTGCTGATAATAATACACCAAGAAGGTCGTAACCTCCAGAAGGAGTCCAGAGGAAAAAAAGCCAGCAGGGACAAACCTCTAATCAAGGAACTCCTGAAAAATTAGAAAAGAAAAAACATTGAGGCACAAAAAGGGCTGGAACACAAACTGAAGTCAGGAAAAAAGGTAGAATCCAAATCACGGGATACAGGAGCGAGGAGCACAACTGGAAATGGAAGTGTTTGCAACGCAAGGAACAGAAGACAAACTGTGCTTATATACAGACAAGACAGGAAGTGACATGCAGGAAGTAATGAAGACACCATCTTTGACTGGGAAGAGCCACATAAAGGTAAATGAAAAAATAACCATAGTATAAGATAGGAAGCAAAGCATGCAGGGAAATAATACAGACTTCTGGGAAAGAAAAAATATGGCCAAAGAAGAAACAAAAATAAAAAAGGGAAAAAAGAAGAGAAAAAGAAAAACATCAACAAACAGGTAAGAAAAATTAAGGGGGCAAAAAATGGGTGCAGTGAGAACCCGAGCCAAAAGAAAAGGTCTCAGGTCACGAACTGAAAAGCGGCCTGTGGCAGAAATGGCTGTCCGAGATGCGGATCACCGATCTGACTGTGGCCCGCAAATTGGGGTACCGCCGGTCTGCACGGCGTCAAATGAACAGTGGACTACCCTCTGCTTCCAGACCTCTCTCTCAGATGACAGGTATGCATGGTAGGGTTTGTGGAGAGAGACTGCTATTTCCTCACAGACCTTTCTCTGAGATGACTGGTGTGCAATGTAGATTAAGCTAAGGGAGACAGCTGTCTCTGCAGAGACCTCTGTCTGTAATGAAGGATGTGCATATTAGTATGTGTACATAGTCTGGCCAGCCCTGTAAGACCTATCTCTCAGGTGGTGGGTGTGCATAGAAGGGTGTCTACATGGACTAGCCTCTCCTACCAGACCTCTTTCTTAGATAACAGGTGTCCATAGCAGGGTGTATGGAGCGAGACTGGGCTGTCCAGTTAGAGTTCTTTGTCAGATGACGGTGTCCGTAGTAAGGTGTGGAGAGAGAGACTGATCTCTCATCTGAGACATCTCTCTCAGTTCATAGGTGTATGTAGTAGTGAGTGGAAAGGGACTGCTTTTTCCTCTCAGAACTCTCTCTCAGATGTCAAGTGTGTGTAATAGAGTGTGTACATGAAGTTGTCTCTCTCTCAGATGACGGGTGTGCATAGTAGGGTGTAATGAGAGATACTGGCCTCTCCACCGAGGCCTCTGTCTCCCTTGATGGGTGTGCACAGCAGGGTGTACTAAGAAATACTGCCTTCTCTGCTGAGGCATCTCTCTGAGATGACAGCTGTGTGTATTAGAATGTGTACATGAACCGGCCTGCCCTCTTTGACTTATCTCTCAGAGGGTGGGTGTGTATATTAGGGTGTGTACATGATCTGACCTCTACTCTTAGACCTTTCTCTCAGATGGTGGGAGTGTGTAGTAAGGTGCGTACAGGGACTATCCTCTCCCCCCAGACTACTCTGTCAAATTACAGGTTTGCGTAGCAGGATGTAGGGAGAGACACTGGGCTCTCCACTAAGTCTTCTCTCTCAGATGACGGGTCTACATTATAAGGTGTGCACATGGATTGGCCTCTTCTGTCAGACCTCTGTTTCAGCTGATGTCTATATGTAGTAGGGTGTTTACATAGACCACCTTCTCCTGCCAGATCTCACGCTCAGATGATTGGTGTTCATATTAGGGTGTGTCATGGACTGGCCTCTTGTGTCAGACCTCTGTTTCAAATTAGGGATTTCCATAGTAGGCTCTGAGGAGACTGACTGGCTTCTCTGCTGAGACCTCCCTCATGGATTACATTTATGCATAGTATGCTTTGGCCAGTCACTGTCCTCCCTGCTAACACCCCTCTCTCTGATAATGGGTGTGCATATTAGGGTGTGGAAAGAGGTGTATACTCTAATCTCAACTCTTTCAAAGCCGATGGGTGTATATAGTAGATTATGATAAACACAATCTCCAGTAACACTTCTTCCCACGGTAGCAAGTGTACATACTAATATATTCAAAGATCACCTACTCCTTTCTACTTTTCACAGCCCTTCAAGAGTCTTGTGAGATCTTTTTTTGAAAATAAGAACTAAGCACACACTCATTACAGTACTTATCTCTTACTCACTTTCTCACAAAAACAAGCACCACAATATGCATCATGACTAAAGGGGTGTATTGTGAACTCATCTACTTCTTTTAACTATTTGCAAGAGTCCCACAAGATTGTTAAAATTAGTTAAAACAATATACATTTATTTTCTTCAAAGTAAGTATTCCTTAGTGCACCTATTCTCTGCCAGCCTTTTCATGGCAGTGTTACTGCCATGAAAAGTCTGGCAGAGAACAAGGTCGTAATCCACAGGGCAGCGCTGCATGCAGCACTGCCCTGGTGGATTACGATCTCCGCCACCGCCAGGCCACCGGGATCATAGATCCTGGTGGTGCTGGCAGTTCCCTGGCGGTCTGATCACCAGGTTTTTAATGTGTTGGATAGACCACCATAACAAATGTGGTTCTGACCACCAATGCAAGTGCGGCAATCTGAAGACCGCCACTCTCGTAATGAGGCCCTTAGCTTTTATAGAAAGAACGTTTTTTTTGCTTATAACATTGGCTCCACTTGACAAATCCTCACAAAATTTTCAAAACTCATACTTTGTTAAGTTCAGCTTCTGTCTTGAAAGTTTCGGGATGATCTGTCAAGTGGGGGCCGAGAAAAAAGGGGTGGTTCCAAAATGCATTTTCCCTTTTCATTTTTCCATAGGACATCTAGACACATCTACAGCCCAATCCACTAAACGTAATAACACCAGATTTGGCAAGAAGCTAGATTCTGTTCAAGAGATCACGCTTTTTTTTATTTGGTGTGAATCCGTTCAGTAGTTATGGAGAAAGTTAAGGCCACAAAATATATATATCTAAGGACGCGGCTCCACCGCAGGTCGATCCACAGATCCATGCGCCACAGGAAGAATCTGATTGGCTGCCTGGATCCTGAGGGAAATGTTGCAGCCACCATTTTCTTTTGGTAGCAAACGGTCCCCGGGTCTGAAATGTGAGGGACAATTGAGTTAGTGAGGTTAGGGGACAAGTTCCCTGACCCCCTGAGGATGATATAGTTGTGGTGATGAGATAAATAATGGCTTTGAAATGCAGAAAATATTTTTTAATGGTTTACGAGATCCGTGGATCCACCTGCGGGGTTCAGCGCGGCCATGGTGTAGATACGTGGTTGGATCTGCAGAGCTCAGTAAACGTCTAATTAAAAATGGAGACACTCTCACATTCAGTGTTACACAGAGAGAGAGACACTCTCAGACCCAGTCTGAGCTGCAGGCAGACACTGTCACACCCACTCTCACACCTAATTAAGATTCAACCAAACCAGCTAAATCTGGCTTGAAACAAAGCATGCACTAGTGAGAAACCTGTGACCTGGTGCAGTAGAATGTTGCAGACTGTGTAACCATGGCAACAGAGCCGGAGGAGAATGAGGGGGAAGGGAATAGGAAAAAGATTAGAATGTGGATTTGTTTTGCCATATATATAGATGCAGTAATGAAGAGGTTGTCATTACTGGTTGCCTGCTATGAAAGTGGACTAGTGGACTCCCATTCTTGTGGTTGGTTTTCTGAGCTTTGTTCAGTGAGAAGAAATTCTAACTGGTGAAGGTGAAGGGGTCAGATAGACTGGATGCAGGTTGAAGAGGAGGTCACTGTGTCTGAAGAATAGAAAACCTTTTTTTTTATTTTTTTTTATTGTTTTTAAAGTACCCTTGATATGCAAGGGTATATATATATAAAAATATACTGCCTTATGTATACGGGTAAGGAGATAGAAAATAATTTAAGTATAAAGGGAGACATACTCATTTAGAGACAGTAACAACCACTTGTATATCGATGTACACATAACGAATTTAAGTACATAGGCTGCAGTAAGAGGTATATTTAGGATGTAATATACTGTACACAATATGTAGTCTTGAATATTGATAATTTAGACTCTTATCTATATAAATTATGGTTTAAATAAGGTTTAGGGTACTAATTGTGAGCCTAGGTACACATTTTTGTTTTTTAAGTTCACTCGGCATTAGAAAATGTCTTAAAGTAGTTTTATACTCTGTGTTGTGACAAAAGTAACCCTTTAAGTGAGATGCATGTAGACTATAGAAGAGAGATTGTTTTTATTAAAGGATGAAACGTGGTTCTAAGTTTTAGTGACTGAGTTGAAAGGTTGTAGAGACCTATGTACAGGTATATATGCACTCTAACAGAACATATGGTACTTAGATAGCTAATGAAGGAAAGATACAGTCAGTCTGGTATCTAGTGAAATAGTGATAAAGTCACTTATGTATTCACCAATGGAGATACTAATATACCAAGCTATACACCAAGGATCACACTGAGAGGTTCAATAACATAATCAGAGACACACTGATGCATACATTGATACAGCTAGGCACACACTGATCTGTACACTGGCACACCTATGCACACTGGGGTATACACTTACTTACCCAGGTGCTTACTGATAAGTAGAGTGATACACCCTGGCATGCACTGTTGCATTTACTGACACAACCAGGTGGACACTGATGCATTGACTGAGACACCCAGATGCACTGTAATGCATACACTATAATATCTAGGTGACAGTGATCCATACACTGACACATCCAGGGACACACTGACATATACACTGAGACACTTTGGTTTTCAATAATGTATGTAGTGGGCCACAGAGGTACACTCTTTTTTATACACTGACAGAACCAGGCACACACTGATGTATACAGTGCCACATACAGACACACTGTCCGACATATAGGCCCATTACAAACCTGGCGGTCGGTGTTAAAGCGGCGGTAATACCGCCAACAGGCAGGCAAAAAAATAAATTGAATCACGGCCAAATGCTGAAACCTCCAACATAGACAGCCACTTTAACACTCCGACCGCCACAGGGGTAGAAACAAACACTGTGGCGGTCACCGCCAACAGACAGGTGGAAGATGAAGTACCGCCCACTGTATTTCAAGACGCCTATCCGCCACCCCCTGGAAGAACGCAAGGACAAAAGGAAATGATTGTAATGAGTGTAATCATGAAAAATCAGATAGTCAAAATTCACAATTCAGTATATACAAATATGTACACCATCTACATAAGTCCGGATAGCGTACCTATCATTGTCCGTGGAACACTGGGCCCAAAATGCATGGGCGAAGCCCACACTAGATACCTGACTGGAAACAGAGAGAACACTGATGGGGCATCAGACCGAAAATATACAGGCACCTCAGGGGGAGAGGGAGGGGGGGGCACCTCAGCCAGATGAACGCACTACGCCACTGCTGCACAAGGGGGCTCCATGCCCATTGATGTATCCCGGGGAGTGCAAAGCCACAGTCTCTCAAGTCTCTCCAGTGGGTGGTTTGCCCACTACTTTATCCCGGGGAGTGCAAAGCCACAGTCTCTCAAGTCTCTCCAGTGGGTGGTTTGCCCACTGCTTTATCCCGGGGATTGCAAAGCCACAGTCTCTCAAGTCTTTCCAGTGGGTGGTTTGCCCACTGCTTTATCCTGGGGAGTGCAAAGCCACAGTCTCTCAAGTCTCTATAGTGGGTGGTTTGCCCACTGCTTTATCCTGGGGAGTGCAAAGCCACAGTCTCTCAAATCTCTCAAGTGGGTGGTTTGCCCACTGCTTTATCCTGGGGAGTGCAAAGTCACAGTCTCTCAAGTCTCTCCAGTGGGTGGTTTGCCCACTGCTTTATCCTAGGGAGTGCAAAGCCACAGTCTCTCAAGTCTCTCAAGTGGGTGGTTTGCCCACTGCTTTATCCTGGGGAGTGCAAAGCCACAGTCTCTCAAGTCTTTCCAGTGGGTGGTTTGACCACTGCTTTATCCTGGGGTGTGCAAAGCCACAGTCTTTCAAGTGGATAACAGTCTCCACTGGTTCTGGAGGGGGCCTGGTGCCCAGAGTGCTTCATCCTGCCAAGGACTGAGGTAGTGGATGTATCTCTCAACTGGTTCTGGAGGGGGTATTGTGCCCAGAGTGCTTCATCCTGCCAAGGACTGAGGCAGTGGATGTATCGCTCCACTGGTTCTGAAGGGGGCCTGGTGCCCAGAGTGCTCATCCTGCCAAGGACTGAGGTAGTGGATGTCATTCTCCTCTGGTTCTGGAAGGGGCCTGGTGCCCAGAGTGCTTCATCCTGTCAAGGACTGAGGTAGTGGATGTATCTCTCCACTGTTCCTGGAGGAGGCCTGGTACCTAGAGTGCTTCATCCTGCCAAGGACTGAGGTAGTGAATGTCATTCTCCACTGGTTCTGGAGGGGGCCTGGTGCCCAGAGTGCTTCATCCTGCCAAGGACTGAGGTAACGGATGTATCTCTCCACTGGTTCTGGAGGGGGCCTCGTGCCTAGAGTGCTCCACGTGCAGTGTGACCGGTACAATTCCCTCACCTGGGTGTGTGTGCCACGAGATTGCCGAGGTACAGGTAGCATGATACGCCATGGAGACAGAGACATACCCCACACTGCTGCGGCTTCGCCTTCCACCTGCAGGTGAAAACAGTGATGGCAGTCATGCCTCGTGGAAGCTGCCCAGGGTCCAGGAACTCTCCTCCAGCCTCAGACGACTGACCACTGGGGATGGTAGACATGTCAGCGATGGTGCCACTGTCCGAATACGTTACGGGGCCGGTGGCGGTGTCTGTGGCAGCGGTGCTTGCGGCGGTGTCTGTGGCGGCGGTGCTGCCTGCGGTGCATGGGTCAGCACCTGCTGAGGGACACAGCAGGACGTATCCTGCAGCCTCGGATGGCTGCCCACTGGGGAAGAGGCTGGGGTTTGTCGCTGAGGCTGTAGACATGCCGGTGGCGGTGCAGGTGGCGGTGCAGGTCGCGGTGCAGGTGGCGGTGCAGGTGGCGGTTGTGGTGGTGGGGCAGCTAGTGGTGTTCGCCGCTGTACAAGTTGGTGTGGTCGTGGACAGAAGTTATGACACTGGTCCCTCAGTCGGTGCCACCATGCCCTCTCCTGACCTGCTCTTCTGCTTTTGGCCCATTCCCCACCTTTGATGGTGCCACAGTTGTCTTGCCACTATCCCCTTTTATTTTTGCTGAGCCCTTGGTGGCTGGTAGTTTCGGCTTCTCCCTCTGGAATGTGGGCACCTTTTTCACCTTGGTAGGTGGTGGAATGTCCTTGCCCTCACTACACTACCCACTGGCAGCCCTGATGGGTGGAGCACTCGATGACCCCACAGTTGCTGGCACCACTGCACCTGGGGATTTGGTGGCTGAGGTGCTGGGCCGGGACCTGGAAAGCCTGGCCCTAGGGGAAGTACGGGGGGAGGTGAAGGGAAGAGGTCAAAGTTTGTCAGGAAAAGTTTTTTAGACACACTGGGATGGGAAGATGGAGGGTTTTTTTGAGTGGAGGAAGAGGTAGTGATTGTAGAGGGTGTACGTCTGCTGAATTAGGGTGAAGGTGCATGTGTCGGAGGCTGTTGTGAGGTGGATGGCTGTTAGGTAGGTGTGTGCCTGCGTTTGTGTAGTTTGGGAGGAGGGCTCACAGACACACTGGGAGAGGACACAGGGGATGTGTGAATGATAGTGGGGGTGGTGATTGCACATGAGCGGTGTGTGGTGATGGGCGTGCTGGTGATGGAGGTAGTGGCTGAGGATTTATTGCATGCAGGTGTGAGTGGAGACGAGACAGGGAGGCAGGAGGAGGACGTGGAGGGGACACAGTTGGGACAGTGGATGTTGGTGTATCTGCATGGGGATGGTGCTTGTGTGAGTGTCTGTGGGATGTGTGGTGCCTATGTTTGCCTGAGCCACTCTTGTGTGTTAATGTGTGTGCATGCTGGTATAATGTGTGCTTGGGATAGGCTGAGGTACAGGGGATTGGGTCTGGGTGGAGGACGTTGGAGGGGGGAGGCTGGACACAGGGACAATGGCTGCCATCAGTGCTGAGGCCAGAGCCTGAAATGCTCTCTGTTGGGCCGCCTGCCCAGAATTAATTTGTTTGTCGTAAATGCCTCTCAACACCCTGGATGGCATTCAAAATGGTAGATTGCCCAACAGTGAGGGATCTCAGGAGGTCAATAGCCTCCTAACTGAGGGCAGCAGGGCTGACTGGCGCAGGGCCTGAGGTGCCTGGGACGAAGGAGATTCCCACCCTCCTGGGTGAGCGGGCATGGGACACACACTGAGGGGCTGCTGGGAGGGGGGTGCTGTTAGGAGGGGTGGCGGCTGTACCTGTTGATGCGGTGGGCACAGAGGTGCCTGCCACCGCAAGGGAGCTCCCATCAGAGGAGGAGTCACCGTCACTGGTGTCTGCTCCTGTCCCCGCCGTGGAGCTCCCCTCGCCCTCCGTCCCACTGGTGGCTTCAGACTCCGTTGCTTCACCCTCTAGGGCCAAGTGGGTTGCAGCTCCCTCCTGCTCCTGTGCCAATGCTCCTCCGCCTGATGATGCTATTGCACACAAGAACAGGGAGACCACAAAAAGGGAGGGAAAGACAGAAGAAAAACATGTTCAGTGCATGCAACACCACTACAGTTGGCGGACACAACACACAGGGGGCAGCTCTCTGCACTATACCATGCACTAACAGTTCCTTGAAATTTCACCTGGCCATGGGGTACGAGGACTAAGCCCAATTGCTGCACACCTGGAAATCTCAGGAGCCTGACTAGGTGTTGATGGCTCTTACCACTAGTGGGGTTGGGGTGCCACATAGCCTGCCTCACAAGGGTCCTTGCCTACCAAGTTCGCCCTGGCCTAGGGGAACACACTGCCCACCTCTCCCACCCAGACACCTTGGTATGTGCGCAGAGTCAGCTGAATGAGAGTGTACTCACCCCCTTGTAACTGCTGTGATGCCCTCAAGCACCCATCCAACTCCAGATATGCCACCGCCAGGAATCGGGACATCAGGGGGCTCATGGTGCGACGGGCACCCCTTCCACGTTGGAAGGCCATCCCCAGCTGGGCCTCCACCATCTTCTTGCTCCAGCGGCGCAGTTCCTCCCATCTTTTACGGCAGTGGGTGCTCCGTCTGTGGTAGACCCCGAGGGTCCGGACGTCCTTGGCGATGGCACGCCAAATACCCTTCTTCTGGTGGGTGCTGACCTAGAGGAATGGTACAGAGGGGAAGGAAATTACTCACCCGTCCGGAACGTCATAGTCATTGCCCACCAGTTCCCACCCATGCCGTGACGCACATACACTCACCATCCGCACATGCAGGCCTCAGCCTCCCACCCATGTATCTTCCATCCACACCACTCAAAGCAGGCATTACCCATGCAGCATGCTCACAGTGTACTCACCTGTTTGTCTGGAGGACCGTACAGTTGCGTGCACTGGGGGAGGACCCCATCCATTAGTTTCTCCAACTCCTCTAAAGTGAAGGCAGGGGCCCTTTCTCCAGTCACTGTAGCCATCGTAGCTTACAGACACAGGTCACAGCAGAACTTGCAGTGTAGGTCTTCTAATGTTGAAGGTCCATACGGTCACTACCAGCGTACATCATTATTGGCTCCTGGGAGCCATAGGGCCCAATATTAACCAATGCAGATTTGCGCCGCGGTCTTCGACCGCCCACCGCGATAGTGTACAATGCCAGCACAGCTACCTCTTATCCCCTTGTCCCACCTTACAGGTCAGGCAACCGCCATTTCAGGGGTCCACATGGGATGGATAAAAACTGTGTCACACCTATCTAGGCCGGGATCCAGATAGATACCAGCACATAGCGAATTTTTAACGTTTCTGCAAATAGCACATTGTGATACCTCAGTGTTAGATGACTCTCTGCTCGCTGTTCTCCTCCATAGGACACGTCTGCTGGGGCAGGTGATGAGATGGTGGCATCCTCCGGTGTACAGACCCCTGGTGGACCTGTCGACAATGGAAGAGAGACACATCATAATCACATACAGACTTGATCGTGCAACAATCCTGGAACTGTGTGCCCAGTTGAAGCCAGACCTGATGTCAGCTATCCGCCATCCCACAGGGATACCCCCTCTAGTTCAGGTCCTGTCTAGTGGGTCTTTTCAAACAACAGTGGCCATGGCATCAGGGATGTCCCAGCCAATGTTCTCTAATGTGTTGTCCAGAGTGTTGTCTGCCCTCCATCTGACTGGTGGTTCCCTATACTACTCACCGAAAAAGGTGTGCCAGATAATCGTGGCCTGCTGTATGCTGCACAACCTGGTTTTGCGATGCCAGGTGCCTTTTCTGTAGGAGGATGGGCCAGATGGTGGTCTTGTGGCAGCTGTGGAGCCTGTGGACAGTGAATAAGAGGAGGCAGAAGAAGAGGATATCAACAACCGAAACAACACCATCATGCAATACCTCAGTGAGACACAGGTAAGAAGATGTAACTGCTTCCCACATCTCATACTATTGTTGGAGCTAGCATAAGTCTGTCATTTTCACTCACTGTATGGACACTGACTTGACACTTTGACTTTCCATTTCACAGATCTGTGTCCCAATTTGTGCCCTCTGCTATGTTTACTCCTGACCTACAGCTGTGTTACATTGGTATGTGAACAAGTAAATTGACATTGCTATGTTCCATAGATATTGCAATTATACATTTGTGAAAGCACAGACTGACTCCAGATTGTTTTGTGATTGAAGTGTGTTTATTCCTGTGCAAATTAGTGGAGGGGGTTGTAAATTAAGTCTATTTGTTTCACAGGTGCATTGTCCAAAGGGGCATAGGAAGTGGAGCAATGGGAGTTTAAGGATGGACAGGGTGACATAGTGGGACAGAAGGGTGACATTCAGGGGGTTCTTATTTCCTGGCAGGGGTCTTGGCAATGTTCTCTGTGTTGTTCCTGGATCTCAGGGACCGTTTGCGGGGTGGTTCTCCATCTGCAGGGGGTGGGGTGCTGGTGTCCTGTTGTTCCTGTGGTGGTGCCTACTGTCCACTAGCGCCGGCAGAGGTGGAGGGCTGCTCATCGTCCAGGCTAGTGTCAGGGGCCCGTTGGTGTGCCACTGTGTCCCTCCTTGTGTTGAGAAAGTCTGTCAGCACTCCTGAAATGGTGACCAGGGCGGTGTTTATGGACTTCAAGTCCTCCCGGATCCCTAGGTATTGTACCTCCTGCAGCCGCTGGGCGTCCTGAAACTTGGACAGTACCATGCCCATTGTCTCCTGGGAATGGTGGTATGCTCCCATGATGTTGTAGAGTGCCTCAGGGAGAGTGGGTTCCCTGGGCCTGTCCTCCCCCTGTCGCACAGCAGTCCTCTCAGCTTCCCTGTTGTTCTGTGCCTCTGTCCCCTGAACCGTGTGCCCACTGCCTCCAGGTCCCTGATCATCCTGTGTTAGTGGGGTTGCCTGGGTTCCCTGTAGTGATGGACAGACTGCTGATTGACATGTCCCGGGGACAGAGGGATGGGCTCGCTGGGTGGGTGCTGTGCTGTTTTTTCCTGAGGGGGAGGCTCTGTCCCGAGGTCCCTGATGGGCTGGGCTGGTCAACTTGATCCAGGTGTGCAGAGCTGCTGTCATCACTGCGGGTCTCTTCTGTGGGGGGACTGGATATGTCTGGCACCTCCTGTCCGGTGACGTTGGGTATGGGTCCTGTTGGGGTGTAAATGCATAGTTATTGTATCTGTGTGTGCCATCTTGTGCAATGGGTGAGTGACCCTCTACTCCTGTGCTTGCATTATTGGCTTGGTCCTTGTGTGATTGGTGATTTTGGGGCATGAGTGAGTCTCTGTACTGGACATGCTTTGGTGATGGGTGTCCATGCATTGGTGTTACATGCAGGGCTTGATTTTGGGATGTGTGGGTTGTGTAAGTGGGGTATCTGTAGGTTGTTGGGGTGATGGGTGTGAGGGTAAGGGTGGCGGTATGTGATGGCATGCAGGTGGGGTGTCAGGGATTAAGTAGTAAAGATATGTCTTACCAGAGTCCAGTCCTCCTGCTACTTCTGCGAGGCCCTCAGGATGCAGTATTGCCAAGACTTGCTCCTCCCATGTTGTTAGTAGTGGGGGAGGAGGTGGGGGTACCATCGCCAGTACTCTGTACAGCAATCTGGTGTCTGGATACCACGGAACGTACCTTCCCCCGTAGGTCATTCCACCTCTTCCTGATGTCATCCCGTGTTTTTGGATGCTGTCCTACTGCGTTGACCCTGTCGACAATTCTGCACCATAGCTCCATCTTCCTAGCAATGGATGTCTGCTGCACCTGTGATCCTTATAGCTGTGGCTCTACCCAGACGATTTCCTCCACCATGACCCTGAGCTCCTCCTCAGAGAACCTGGGGTGCCTTTGAGGTGCCATGATGTGGTGTGGGTGATGTGTGAGGTAGTGTCTGTTGTGATATGTGAGGGAATGTGTTGGTGTGTGTTGTTTGAGGTGTGTGGATGTTTGTAAGTGATGGTGTTATGTGTCTGTGGATGCTGGTGTTGTTTTAGGTAGTCTCTCTCTCTGGCCTTCATTCAAAATTTTGGTAGTAAGGGTGATGTGGGTGTGTGGGTGTGTGCTTTATATTGGATTGGGTGTGTGGGAGTGTTGTGTGTATGTGTATCAGGTGTGTGCATTTCGAATTGTCCAATGTGGTTGTGTTTTGTAAATGTGTGTGTATTTTGAGCCTGGCGGTGTTTACCGTCAATGGATTACCGCAGTTGAAAGACCGCTGCATTGATTCGTGGGTCGTGATACTGTGGGCGTATTCCTGTTGGCGTGACAGTGTTGGTTTTGGTATCACCAGTTTATCACTGACCTTTGGTGTGGCGGACTTGTGTGGGTGTCTGTATTGTGGCGGATTCCGAGCTGTGGTCCGTACTACCTGTAGTGGAATTCCGCGGCCGCAGCGGTATGTTGGCGGTCTTCTGCACGGCGGAAAGCGGGATTTACTGCCAGGGTTGTAATGAGGGCCATATGATTCTTCCAGGGATGGAATTATGAATCTAGTAAAAGATCCAGACACATAATGGTACATGCAGTGACAGTCACGTGGACACTAATGTATTCAGAGAATCATTGAGATGTACAGTGATGTGTACACTGAGACAGCCAGGGAGAGAGATATGGAGAGAGTGACATTCACACACCTAGGAGTACACTGGTGTATACACTGCCACACCCTAGCACACACCAATACATACACTGGTTCTCTAAGGTAAATATATAGATATACTGAGACACTTAGGTGCACAGTGATATACAGAGATGTGGAGGGGGAGGTACACACTGAAACATTCACTGATATACTGAGGGACATATTGATGCATAGATTGAGACAGGTACCTACACACTATTGAATAGGCTAACACAAAGGTATACAGCTATGCAGAGGCTGATATACCCAGTCTTCTGGTGATGGGTATACTGATGCACCCAGACCTGAATACTGTCAGACATCTTGAGCGTAATGAATGCATACAGTAAGAGACTAAGCAAGGCACATATCCATAGAGTGACACATGTGGGAGGAAATTAGTCCATACAGAAAAGCTATGAAGAAGACAGACACAAGTAGAGATTCACTGGTACATTGATTGGTAGATGTAGGAGAAAGTCTTGTAATCAGTTATGCAGTAATAGATAATCTAAGATATAGGCCCTCATTACAAGCCTGGTGGTCTTAAGACTGCCAGATTTGCGGGGGTGATTGGACTGCTGCGGTCGTTGTGGTCCAAACACCACATTATGACTGTGGCAGAGCCGCCACGGTCCGACCGCCAACACTGCTAGGTTGCCACCAGTCAACAGTGCAGCCCAGAGAATTACAACCCCCAAATCCACCAGCGTTTTCATGCCGGTTGGACCACAATGAAAGGCTGTCAGAGTGGGGGTGTAGAAGTCCCCCATGGACACCCAAGTCATGCTTTCCACTGCGAAAGTGCAGCGGGTGCTGCTGCATCCGCCACACTGACACATTGCCGCCGGCTTGATTATGAGCCAGCGTCAATGTCAAGGCCCTGTTTCCTGCTGGGATGGCAGGTAGAATGCTGTTTTCGCCTGCCGGCCCAGCGGAAGACTTGTAATAGGGCCGGCGGTGTTCTCACCGCACTGGTGGTCAGATGGCGTTACGAGTTTGGCTGGCGGCCTCTGCCTCCCTCCAAACTCGTAATGAGGTCCATAGTCTCACAGGTATAGGTAAACAATGATGTAGTATATGTTTGCAAATTTAGTATAAAGTAAACTTTGTATTTGAAAATGTTATGGTTAACATTTTTTTCTACATGTGTAAATGTATTCTTTATTTGGTTTCCAGGTATTGCTTTGTTTTTCAGTAAGAAGTTTGACAATGCCTGACAAAAGAGAAACCAGGAAAAAAAAGAAGCAACTTTACTATCTGCTTAAAACTGACCGTAGAACAAAATAAGGTGAAAAGTGTTCAGAAGAAGAAAAGACATACTGGTAAGAGTACTAAGGATTTTTTTTTTAAAGTATGCCTTAAAATGCAAAATGATAGGAAGACGTTAATTAAAACTGGAAATTTGGAATCTAGCGATGAATTGCAAAGTATGGATATTTTAAGAGTTAGGAAATCTATAGACCTTTAAACAGCAACAATTTAAGGAGTTGAGTAAAAATATTTGGAAACAAAAGCACTATATTGAGAATGTAATTGATAAAGCATTTGTTGTGAAGAAGAAACTTTTTGTAAAAATTTTAAGATATAAAGATACTGGATAAAACAGTCATGGCCATGAGGCAGAGAGATTTAAGAAAGAGAATTATTAACGAAAGTAATGTTTGCAAAATTGTTAAAGGTGAATGGATGCACACATCTAGTACGGACCTGTTTTTTAATGAAGAGAGTTACTTCCACGGGAATGCATTAGTACATGCAGTAGACACAAATGGTTGTTGTTATGATGTAAAAGCTCATAATCCTATAGAAGAACAATAGATAGTTGCTAGGGATGTAGAAGAAATAATCGGTGAAGAACTACAAGGAAGATATAAACAGGCTCCTTTGTACAAGTGGAAGTGTAGTAGTATTTGTAGTACTCAACAGTAGTCAATTAATACATTGAAACATTTCTCAGGAGGCTTCTCATGGAGAAGTCTAAACCAAAAAATGAAAATGCTTTAAGAATTAGATCCTTACAGAGTTAGAAAATACAGTAAATTACAAGGGCATTCACTAGCATGTCTTTCAAAGAATGTGTGTCAAAGTAAGTTTCATCACTTTAGAATGCTAGCTGTGTATCATTCAAGAATGCTAGTTTTGGTTAGCAGACTATATTAGGAGAAGACTCCAGCTTTATGTTTAGGATATTTGAATAGAGCTCCTTTATACAGTACTACAACAGAGGTTCAGAACGTTTATGAAGACATTCTGTTCTGTTACTTTGGCCTTGAAGATGAGAATGGGGAAAATGAACAGGTACTGATTGAAGCTGTGCAGGAAATAGACACAGAAATGAATACTGAAAAAATAGAAAAAAATAGACACATTCAATTCAGTGTGTTCTGAGAAACCTGAGCACATTTGTGTCTCTTCTTGGTGTACTCACTACAACAACCAAATTTGTTATATAGATGTATTATGTAAGTGGCTAGAATCTGGTCCATATCTATTTGTAAAATAATACTTTGATTTAGGTACAAAGCAAATTATATGATAAGTTACAAGAGAATACAATGTTAGCTAGAGCAATTCATAACAAATCAGACTTGGGACCTATGCCAGATGAACTTAATGAAATACATGTGTATGAATACATTTTAATACAAATAGTACATCAGTTTCAAGCAAATGTTTGAATGGTGCCAAAATTCAGGGAAACTGCCACAAACAGAACTATAAAAAGGTCTAAAGGGAAGAGTAGTATTTTTACCTCTAGATTAAAAAATATGTTTATACTGTGGGTGTTGAAAAATATGTAAAAGAACCACTGATTATTATAGTAAATGGAGTTCCCGTGAAAAGGAAAAAAAGTGGCAAGAATTAGTAGATGTGAATAAAGTAAAAAAACTACAAATTATTTTAAAGAAAATAAAATTTTTATACTAATGTTGAAATTACTGGAGATGTAACCTGTGTTGAAGATGAAACAGTACAGTCTATTTGACAGATTGAAAATGTGGCCAAGCAGACTTCAGAAGAAATATATGAACCCTATAGTATTTATCCACTAAATTCCAAATATGTTGTAGGGGATTCTATTGGTTTGTTTCAAATGAAAAAAGCTAGAGGAGCTCCTTTGAGTGTCTGGGAAAAAAGTTTAGAAATGGTTTGCCTTCTACATAGATTTCCTACAGGAGTAGGTGGATGTTATAATGACCGACCTGTACAAATACCAGTTGCTGAGTATAGTCAACAACACTATATACAGAGGATTTTAGGTTTCGACAATGTATTCCTTATATATTCCATCTGTTCTTTAAGAGTGATTTGTATGGACTTTCATATGCTATTAACCATATTCTTAAGACACAAGTTAATCTGCAAAATCTTTCTGCAAGAGATTTTGTGAATAAGATAAAAGTAAAAAATGAAAATCTGTAGTACAGTTTCATCAATTTGATGGCTTGTCAATGTGGAACTGAATAATACTTGTACTGCTGTCATGGAGAAATTAAATATATGCTACGTAATCTAGGTTCTCCTACTTGGTTTGTAACTAACACTTAGTTGTGCAGAGTATGAATGGGATGATTTACTAACATTTCTAAGAGTAGCAATCTCTTAAATAAAGAATATTCATTTGAGGACAGCAAAAGAACTTTGCTCTTTGGAGCCAGCTAATGTTTGTAGATATTTCAATCACAAGTTTCAAGCTATGCTGGCTTTCATATGTAATAAAATAAAACATCCTCTTGGAGAAGTTACAGATTTTTGTGGAGAAAATAATACCAAGCAAGAGGAACCCCTCATATACACATGCTATTATAGATAAAGGGTGCCCCAAAATTTGAAACTGACCCTGATGAGTGTGTGTTGTCTTTTATAGAGCAGTATACTACATTTGGCATTCCAGATGACAATCACAACAAACATTTAAGATAGTAAGTTCTATGTTTCTAAACACAGAAGTGTAACAAATATTGTCGCCATAGATACAAATGCAAAGAAAAAGTTTTATACAAGATGTCATTTTGGATTTACAAGGCCTATCCTTTCTGAGGGAAGAGTAAACATCTTTATGTCTGCTGTAAGGCACACACTCGCTAGAAAATCACCAAAAAAACATACAATCTGAGATAAGCAGAGGCTTCCAGATATTTTAATGATTATAACGCTCTCATCCTGAAATTATGAAATGCAAATATGGACATACAGTTTGTTGCTGACAATTCCATTGCTGTTGCTCGGTATGTCACTTCATGCATCACTTAGTCAGAAAAACTGAGATGGAGAAAACATGGGAGGATATTTCTACTTTCACTCAGAGAGATAAGTTCTTATGAGTGTTGTGAAAGGTTGAGTTCAGCTAGCTTGTTCTCAAAGTCTGGAGGAATTGTTTGGGTTAGCCTAGGCTTTGTGAACACAGAGTTTTAGAATATTTTCCAGAAATTCAGTACTTACCAGAATTTGATCCAGAGAGTACAGATATTGTAAAAACAAATATGTTAGACACATAATAGCCAAAAAGAAGTGTACACCATGAAAATATGTGTCTTTATGAAGTTCTTCAACAGTATATGTATAGAAGTAATGTTTTAGAAAACATTGATGAAGACAAATGTAGTTTAGATGGCCATGATGGTTGATTAGTTTGGTCTGAGAGGGTAATATTAATAGAAAGTAAAGGTGCCATAGCAATGAATGAAGTGGAGACAACAATGCAACAAATAAGAGAAGGAAATGTTACATTGGAAGATTTAGTAGACCAACTCAATAGAGAGCAGAAAGAAATATATAAGGAAGTCAAAGAAAAAGTAGACCACTGATTACTGCATGAAAGTAATCAATGTAAGTGTTCAAGTTTTAAACCAATTCTTTTTTATGTCAGTGTACAAGCAGATACTGGAAAAAAGCTTTCTAATACAAACTCTAACACTATATATATATATACAGAAGACTACAGACTCCATTGTATTGTGTATATCAACAGCTCCTACTGGATTAGCTGCACACAATATCAAAGTAATTACCTTGCATTGTCTAATAATGCTCCCTGTAGAACACACAAATACATTTGAACACCAAAAGTTATCTGGTGAAGCTTGCCATGAAGTTTCCAGAGTTTTGAAGAAATTAAAACTTTTAATTATTGATAAGGTGAGCATGGTGTCAAACTTAATGCTTGCCTTTGTCCATTTGAGAAAACAACAGTTATCAAAAACTGACTATGTTGTGGTCTTTGGACAAAGCATGTGATTGTTTCTAGTGATTTGTTACAACTTACCCCTGTGAAAGGACACCTATATTTAAGACTCTATCACATGAAGAAACTAATAGTTATTTAGGCAGCATTGGGAATGTAAATATTTTGGTACATTTTCAATACAAGAAACTAATTACAAACATGTGTCAAGCATCGAATAAGGAAAATGGAAGGATTTTGAACGCTATTAGAGTTGGAATACTTATAATCTTTATGATCAGAACAGAAACCATAGAGCTTAACAGCTATGCTTCTGCGGAACAGCGGATGGTGCAGCGGCTCAAAAATTAATTAAAAAAATATTACAATACTACTTCAGAACTGTGTAAATACTGGAATAAAGTATAACACAGTATCAGCAGCACTTTATTATAAGAATGGGCCTCTTCAATTCAATTTGTAACACTGTATGAGATATAGATGACTTTTTCCCTGGACATCTGGGGTTGCTATCTAAGTATGTATGAGAAAGATATTATAATTACCTAAAAAACACAAACATTATAGACAAGTTATAGTTTTAAAATACACTTAAACCTTAGAATTTCAATAAAAGTACAAAATGTTAAAGGGACATCAAAGCCAGGAGATAAAAGTAAAAAACACAGAGAAATTCAATAAAAAAACAAAGGTACGTTATAGTTAGGAAAAACAAAGGTTAAAGGGATGTTATAGACAGGAAATAGAATTTTTAAAAAATCCTTAGTAATTCACTGAAACAATCAAAGGTTACAGAGACATTTTAGTTCAGGAATAGAACCAAAAAAAAACCTTAAAAATTCACTGAAAAAAACAAAGGTCACATGGACGTTATAATTAGGTTCTGAATTTACTTGTACAAATCTGTAGGAATTCAGCAGTTATAGTTACCTGAGCTAACTATAAATTGTGCTGCTTATGACCTCACATATTACATCACTCATGACATGGTCTGTGACATCAGTGATGGCATCTCCTATGATATGATAAACAATACTTTAATGGAACAGGTTCCAAAAAGCACAATGTCAAGACTGGAGAAGTCTATTTATTATCACATCAACCCAAGTGTACAGAGAGTTCCTTACTTGAGTTCAGACACCCAAGGTTATAATATTGAAAAATGTTTTTTGTAGTTTTCGGTGCAGATATGATCCGCCCCTGGGTGGGCCAGGCCCCGGGGGCAATTAACTGTTGAATGGGGGGATCGCTGCCTCCCCTACGGCCCCGGGGACCACCATCTTCCTGGTGTTTTTCATGAAAATGGAATCGAGAGGCTGCCCGCCCCCTCCATAGCCCCCGGGACTGCCACCTCCCCAGGGCACAATTACTCATCAAATGTGGGGGCTGTTCACTTCCCCTGCATCCCCAGGAACCACCACCTCCCCAGGGTAGAAATAGGAATCAAATGTAAGAGGGCACCCAGCTCCCCTACAGACCCAGGAACTACCACCTTCCTGGGGCAACGCTCGGTGGAGAGGGGCCATGCGCCCCCCCTGATGGAATCAATAATGGCCCTGTGGACCACCACCACCCAGGGCAACTAATGTTATCTCCTGGGTTGCCAATACCCGGGACACAGCTGTTTGCTCTTAGTTGATGGGAGCTGACAGCTCCTACCAAGCAAAAGCAAACAAAAGTTCACTTTCTGACAGCAGGAGCTGTCAAACAACTCCTGCTGGCAGTAAGTGGATTTTCATCTGTTCCCCTGCATGCAAATATGCTTGCAGGGAAATAGGTGAAAACATTGCTCATACATGAAGGGACCTGCTTTTGAAAGCAGGGAGCAATGCAATCTCTCCCGGTGTCCTGAAACTCTCTCTCCCTCTCTCTTCCTTTTTTTACTAATGCTTTGAAATATTTAATTATAAGTGTATCATTCATCAAAGTCTAAAATACTCTCCATCTCTATCCCCCTCACTCTCTTTCTCAATTTCTCTGTTTCAATCTTTCGCCCACTCACATTCCCACTCAGGCTGTTACACACCCACTCACAGACCTACTCAGACCCTGATGCGCTCACCCACTCAAAGGTCAATTAACACACTGATACACCCACTCACACACCCAGACAGACACTCTCACAGCCACTTTCACATTCAGATACACCCTCTCACACCTGTTCATAGGCTGCAGCTAACTATCGCCGTGCATGGCCAAAGGCCTTGTGCAGCTCGGATGGTTAGGGGATGGACTTCCGCATCTGGCCGCAGCATCTTATAATAGGGGTTGGCAGCATGGCCTGCCCACAGGCAGTGGTTGAATTAACAAATAGTAATGAAAATTACTTTACATTTAAAGAGCACTGTTAATTACCTCACACCTTTGATAATATCCTTGATAATATCAATGTAATATTTTCAGTAAAATCTTTGCAGAAACAACTGCATGGTGGGGGTGCGAGTTATAGTTCCCTTAGGGCACGAGTTATAGTTACTTGAGATAACTCTAACTAAAACAGGTTTATTTCTATGATTTTGTACATTTAAAAATGAACCTAGCTATAACACATCGCTGCTTTTTCATATATGTATAAATATATTACACGTAGTGGTCCCGACACTAGCTAGTTATAGGTAGGACCTAGTTTCTATATAAAAAGCAGTTTTGTACTTGCCTACATCTTTGATGGGGCTTGACAAATCTTCACAAAACTTTCCAAACAAATTTGCCATTCCCCTCAGCTTCTGCCTGGCAAGTTTCGGGATGATCTCTCCGGGCGGGTGTTGTTGGGGGGAACGGGGCGAATGAGAAAAAGAGGTTGCCCGAAAATGAGTCTTTTCCATTAATTTTTCCATAGATATTCTAAACAGACAGAATTGCACCAGATTTGACAGGAAGGTATGACCTGGTCCAGAAAGAGTGTTTCATTGTTTTGATGTAATTCCATTTAGTAGTTTTAGAGAAATTAAAGAAAATTCAAATTTGTATATATAGGGACGCAAAGGATTCACAACCCCTCCCGATCTCGTGCAAGGATCTGATTGGCTGATAGCACTTCAGCAACAGAAGTTGTTGAAGTGTTTTCAGCCATCTTGGGATTTGGCTGAAGCTGAGTTCCAAATAAAAGTTAAAATAAAGAAAGAAAGAGGACTAGGGTACCTGGCCCCTTAGCTCTGGTGGTGGGGTCCTAAGGGGATCAAATTAACCCTTAAATTACGGCACTCATGACATCTTTGATAACACCATTGATAGTATCAATGTAATATTTGCAATAAAACTTTTGATGAAAAAACTGTGTATGAGGGGGGCGTGAGTTAGAGTTACCTTAGAGAATGAGTTATAGTTATTTGAGGTAACTCTAACTATAACTGGTGAATTTCTATAGTTTCGTACATTTCAAATTTGAGCCTAACTATAACTTCCCTCTAATCTTTCGTTTATAGATAGACAGATAGATAGACACACATATGTTTGCATATACATATATACACAAATACATATATATATTTATAAGTATATATATATATATATATATATATATATATATATATATATATATATATATATATATAAATATTTATATATATATACGTACATATACATGCATATATTCAATGAAAAAAACTCAAACTAAAACACTGAAATGAAAAAGCAAGTGTTA
This sequence comes from Pleurodeles waltl, assembly GCF_031143425.1. Lineage (NCBI taxonomy): Eukaryota > Metazoa > Chordata > Amphibia > Caudata > Salamandridae > Pleurodeles > Pleurodeles waltl. Next base: position 855,604,893 of record NC_090437.1, read on the forward strand.
TCGTTACATACGTTTCCTTTTGGTTCAAGCTGAGAAAGACATCAAGAAGAAGGATTCTTGCCTTGAATGCTTAGCTCAAGATAAGTGGTCAGCACTCTTCATATGCCTCTTTAGGACCCACTACAATGTGTATTTCAGTGCTTTATAGCTGAGACCTAGCCCTTTACTCACTTTCCTCCAGTAGAAGGGAGCTAATGATAGAAACCAGAGACTAGATAACTAGAGTCTGAGCATGTGGGTTCTTATTGTAAAATTGTTTTATAATGTTTTATGGGGATGAGAATGGATGTTTGTGTAAGTTCAACAGAAAGTTGAATAAGACATCCAACAAAAAGCATTTTTTCATTTGAAGTATAATTCAGGAGGGTGTGCTGGATGGACAGAAATCTAGAACTGTATCATCTCTGCATTTTGCCTTTTTGGCATAGTTAATGGAACCGTAAACCCCATGGTCCTTCATGCAGCACATTCGTTTCTCATCAGGGATATTGTTTAGTGTGCCCTGAGATGAGGAGATGCTACATTTATCTCACCACCCATAGACTCAAGGAGGAAGCCCTTTTTCCCCTCATCTACATTATCCATAGCTGGTGAAAGCATTTCATGCAGTTGGGGCTACTTGTTTATATGTTTATTTGTGTCTTGAATGTTTGTAAACATTATGGGGGTCATTACAACCCTGGCGGACGGTGTAAAAGGTGGGGTAATACCACAAACTGGCTGGCGAAAAAAAAAAGGGAATTACGACCCTGGCGGTAACCGCCTACAAAGACAGCCATTTTAACACTTCGCCCGCCACGGCGGTACAGACAAACAGCGTGGCGTCACCGCCAACAGACAGGCGGGAGACAAAGTACCACCCACACTATTACAACACACCAATCCGCCACCTTTTCCGGGGCGGATTCACCATGGATAAAAACACGGCGGAAACAGCATTTGCTATGGGAAAACGCTCACCTCAACACACTCCACGAGGAACGATGACTCCATGGAGCCGGAACTCCAAATACTACCTGCCCTTGTCTTTCTGCTCCTCTACGAACAACAGCGACGTAGGCGCAGAACATACCAGTGAGTACTGCATCTACGACACAGGGGAGGGGGGAGACAAAAGTTAGGGGGACACCCACCAAACACCCCCACCCTCGCATATTACAACATACACACCAATGCAGTAAAAAATATCACATTAACAACCCACAATCCCCCCGGAAGAATGCAAAGACAAAGCGAGATCCGTTCAAATATTGTAATGTGCCAATATACATGTCATATAAAAATATACTGAATCATATCTCAAAATCTGTCATATTTATATATACAATACAAGAAGTAGTGCAGATATGCACACAACAATGTCCGTGCACCAACAATCCAAAAATGCATGGGCGAGGCCCACAATAGATACCTGACCAAAATCCGAGAGAACACTGCCGGGGCATCAGATTGAAACACTACAGGCACCTCAGGGGGAAGGGAAGGGGGGACACCTCAGCCACATGACTGCAAAGCCAGATCCATGATGGGGCTACATGCCCATTGATGTATCCTGGAGAGTGCAAAGCCACAGTCTCTCAAGTCTTTACAGTGGGTGGGTTGCCCACTGGACCATCCTGGGGAGTGCAAAGCCACAGTCTCTCAAGTCTCTACAGTGGGTGGCTTGCCCACTGTACCATCCTGGGGAGTGCAAAGCCACAGTCTCTCAAGTCTCACAAGTGGGTGGCTTGCCCACTGTGCCATCCTGGGGAGTGCAAAGCCACAGTCTCTCAAGTATTTACAGTGGGTGGGTTGCCCACTGGACCATCCAGGGGAGTGCAAAGCCACAGTCTCTCAAGTCTCTACAGTGGGTGGCTTGCCCACTGTTTTATCCTGGGAGGGCAAAGCCACAATCTCTCAAGTCTCTCCAGTGGGTGGTTTTCCCACTGGACCATCCTGGGGAGTGCAAAGCCACATTGACGCAAGTAGATGCAGTTCTCAACTGGTACTGGGTGGGAGTGGTGGCCAGACTGGATGAGTCTCCCCGTGAAAGTTCCTGTCCTGTCACTGTCCCAGCTGCACATGGGAGAAGGATGCCTGATGTGGCGGCCTATTCATACCCACACGGTGTTTGCCCTGATCAGCGGTCTTCACCATGGCGGTCTTGGCCTTGTTCAGCGGTGCTTTGCCATGGCTGGCTATGGACTGTTCAGCGGTCTTCACCATGGCGGTCTTGGCCTTGTTCAGCGGTGCTTTGCCATGGATGGCTATGGACTGTTCAGCGGTCTTCACCATGGCAGTCTTGGCCTTGTTCAGCGGTGCTTTGCCATGGCGGTCTTGGCCTTGTTCAGCGGTGCTTTGCCATGGCTGGCTATGGACTGTTCAGCGGTCTTCACCATGGCGGTCTTGGCCTTGTTCAGCGGTGCTTTGCCATGGCTGGTTATGGACTGTTCAGCGGTAGCATGAGATGGCGGTTCAGATACTGACACTGGTGTGTGGCATGACGAACTCCACACTGGACATTGGGGTGTGGCATGACGAACTCCACACTGGACATTGGGGTGTGGCATGATGAACTCCACACTGGACATTGGGGTGTGGCATGACGTTCCATCATCGCCCAGCGGGGCTGTGGGATCCTGGTCCCTCCTGGGCACTGACTCTGGCGGTGGTCTCCTGACCAGTGACGATACTCGGGCCCTCCTGGGCAATGACTCTGGCGGTGGTCTCCTGACCAGTGACGATACTCGGGCCCTCCTGGGCAATGACTCTGGCGGTGGTCTCCTGACCAGTGACGATACTCGGGCCCTCCTGGGCACTGACTCTGGCGGTGGTCTCCTGACCAGTAACGACAGTGCTGGTGGTTGTGTCTGGACCGCCAGAAATGATGGCGCACTTCTCCGCCGTGACACTCACAACAGGCTGGGCAGACTTCCTCTGAACCTTCCCCACCTTCTTTGGAGTTACAGCTGACTCACCAATCGCCTTTGCATCCCATTTCTCTTGTTGTCCCACCAGGAGTCTTGACACGGTCCCGTCGTCCACTCTCTAATTTCGGTGCCTTTACAGGGGGTGGGCTGACAGTGCCTTGGCTCCGGGTCCTACTCCCTGCCCTGGTGGATGGTGCACTCCAAAAACCTGGAACACGCACCACTGGTACTGGAGGCTTTTTGGCTGAGGCGCTACGACGGGACTGATGAACTGGGGGGGGGCAAACAGGTCAATTTGACAGAGGGACAGTTTCTGACGGACACTGGGATGGGTAGTTGGAGGGGGTCTGGGAGTGGAGGTAGAGGAGGTGGTTGTAGGAGGTGTCACTTCAGGTGTTTTGGGTGCAGGTGCAGGTACTGGAGGCTGTTGTGAGGTGGATGGATGTTGGGTAAGTGATTGCCGGCGTTTGTGTACTTTGGGAAGGGGCGTCACAGACACACTGGGAGTGGACACAGGGGACGTGTAAATGGCAGTGGAGGTGGTGAGTGCAGGTGAGCGGCTTGTGGTGCTGGGTGTTCTGGTGCGAGTCTTAATGCCTGTAGATTTGGTGCATGCAGGTGTGTGTATAGATGACACTGGGAGGGAGGAGGGAGAAGTGGAGGAGGGGGACACAGTGGAGACAGTGGATGTTGCAGTGTCTGTATGGGTGTGATGCTTGTGTGAGTGCCTGTGGTGTGTGTGGTGCCTATGTTTGCTTGAGCTACTTGTGTGTGTTGACTTGTGTGCCTGCTGGTCTGCAGGTGTGCTTGGGATGGGCTGGGGTACAGGGGATTGGGTCTGGGTTGAAGGGGGGAGGCAGGACACAGGGACAATGGCTGCCATCAGTGCTGAAGCCAGAGATTGCAGACAGCCTGACCAGAATGAATGCCTTCCAGGAATGCATTACTGTGTTTCAACTCTCGTTCTACACTCTGGATGGCATTCACAATGGTAGACTGCCCAACAGTGAGTGACCTGAGGAGGTCAATGGCCTCCTCACTGAGGGCAGCAGGGGTGACTGGGGCAGGGCCTGAGGTGCCTGGGGCAAAGGTGATGCCCACTCTCCTGGGTGAGCGGGCACGGGACACACGCTGAGGGGCTGCTGGGAGGGCGGTGCTGGTAGGGGAGGTGGCGGCTGTACCTGTAGCAGTGGGGCGCACAGATGGTGCCGCCACCACAGGGGAGCTCCCATCGGCGGACGAGTCCGAGTCGCTGGATGGTGATCTGGTGGCCGACGTGAAGCTCCCCTCGCCCTCCGTCCTACTGGTGAATTCAGAGTCTGTGGTGTGGCCCTCCATGGCCATGTGGGATGCAGCTCCCTCGTGCTCCGGTGCCACTGTACCTCCGCCTGTTGATGCTGATGTACAAAAGGACAGGGAGAGCAGGAAAAGGGGGGAGACAGAAGAAAGAGAGTTTTAGTGCATGGCATACCGCTACCGTTGGCGGACAAGACAGACGCAGCAGCCCCATGCATTACGCCATGCTCCTGACCTCTGCACATGCTATTTCTGGGAAATGGCCTACATGGCAATGGTAGTAATCTGCCCACATGGATGGCAAAGGGGCAACTATACATCAACTTCCCTCTGTTTTGAGCTGGGGTAGAGTGCCACATGGCCTACATAACGGAGGGGCATTGCCTACCTAACTCGCCCTGGCCTAGGGACACCCACAACCCACCACCCCCACCCAGACACCTCCACTGCACGCAAAGTCCATATGATGAGGTAGTACTCACCCCCTTGTGTCTGCTGTGATGTCCTTAAGCGCCCATCCAACTCCGGGTAGGCCATCGCCAGGATCCGGAACATCAGGGGGGTCATGGTGCGACGGGCACCCCTCCCACGTTGGGAGGCCATCCCCAGCTGAGCCTCCGCCGTCTTCTTGCTGCAGCGGCGAATGTCCTCCTATCTCTTACGGCAGTGGGTGCCCCGTCTCTGGTGGGCCCCCACTGTCCGGACTTCCTTGGCGATGGCACGCCAAATGTCCCTCTTCTGGTGGGCGCTGACCTACATGACATGCACAAGGAAAGAGGACAGTCATTACCTACTGCACCGTCGTTGTGATTGGCCCACTCCCAACTCTATCCCTGGCCCATTCATCCCCATGCATAACTGTTCTATGTACTCTGCCCCCTTCCCTCATCCACCCAGCCCTCTCCACCCAAGCCTAGCCCATCCAACGTGCTCCCTGTGTACTAACCTGTTGGTCTGGAGGACCGTAGAGTAGCGTGTACTGGGGGAGGACCCCATCCACAAGTTTCTCCAACTCCTGTGCAGTGAAGGCAGGGGCCCTTTCCCCAGACGCAGCAGCCATCGTCGCTTCCAGACCGAGGTCACAGCCGCACTAGCAGTGTAGGTCCTCTCCTGTCGAAGGTCAGGTATCTAGTGATTGAAGAGATAGAAAGTGGTGGTGACGTCCGCCGTGGTGACGTCCGCGGCGGTGCGCATCATCACCGGCGGCGCACCTGTTCATTGGCTCCTGGGACCCATAGGGTCCAATGTTAACCAATGCAGCATTGCGCCGCGCTCTACGACCGCCTACCGCGACGGTGTCCAACGCCAGCGCAGTTACCCCACAATCCCATTGTCCCAGTTTAGAGGTCAGGCAGCCGCCATTTCAGGGGCCCACATGGCTTCAATTACTACTGCGTCACACATACCGAGGCCTACACTCAAAACCTTTCCCGTATGGGTTAATTGTCTGTTGTAGTCTTGTATGTGACTGTGGGTACATACCTGGAGGAATGCTGACAGTTTCTTCGCTGTTGTCCTTCTTAGGCACCATCAGTTGGGACATATTGGAAGATGGCGGAATCCGCCGGTGTACCGACCGCTGGTGGACCTGTTGACAATGGAAGAGCGACATGTCATCGTGACCTACCGGTTTGACCGTGCCACAATCCAGTAACTATGTACCCAGTTGGAGCCAGACCTGATGTCACCGATCCGCAATCCGACTGGAATCCCCCCTGACGTGCAGGTGCTGTCAGTGCTGCATTTCCTTGCAAGTGGGTCTTTTCAGACAACAGTGGCCATGGCATCAGGGATGTCCCAGCCTATGTTTTCCAACGTGTTGTCCAGAGTGCTGTCTGCCCTGCTGAAACACGTAAGAAGATACATCATTTTCCCTGAGGTGGAGGATTTGCCTAAAGTGAAAGGTGATTTCTATGCCCTTGGACATATCCCCAACGTCATAGGTGCTATTGATGGGACCCATGTAGCTCTGGTACCCTCCCCCGCAGGAATGAACAGGTGTACAGGAACAAGAAGAGTTATCATTCCATGAACGTCCAGATGGTCTGTTTGGCAGACCAGTATATCTCGCAGGTAAATGCTATGTTCCCTGGCTCTGTGCATGACGCCTACATCCTGCGGAATAGCAGCATCCCTGATATGATGGGTCAACTCCAGAGGCACCGTGTATGGCTATTGGAGGACTCTGGTTACCCCAACCTGTCCTGGCTATTGACCCCAGTGAGGAATCCCAGGACCAGGGCAGAGGAACGCTACAATGAGGCCCATGGGCGGACTAGGAGGGTGATTGAGCGGACCTTCGGCCTCCTTAACGCCAGGTTCAGGTGCCTCCATATGACTGGTGGATCCCTATTCTACTCACTGAAGAAAGTGTGCGACATCATCATCGCCTGCTCCATGCTCCATAATTTGGCATTGCGACGCCAGGTGCCTTTTCTGCAGGAGGATGATCCAGATGACCGTGTTGTTGCAGCGGGGGAGCCTGTGGAGCCTGTGGACAGTGATGAGGAGGAAGCTGATGAAGATGAAAACAACAACAGGGAGTCAGTCATACAGCAATATTTTCAGTGAGACACAGGTGAGTACATTTTCATGTTTCACATATTATTAACTTTCACACGTCTACCTCTATCCTGTACCTACATTTCACTCCCTATTTGTTAACTGAGTTGTCCCCTTCCATTTCAGTGTCACTATTGTGGTAACCTACGTGTCAGCAGCTTGCACCCTTGATAGGCTTGTGATGTGTGACATTGGTATGTTGGCCTTCCAATGGGTGACCTTTTTTAACACTGTAATTGACAATACAAAGTTCACAATCATTGACTGACTCCAGTTTTATTAGTGTTTCAAGGGTGTTTATTTAAGTGCATAACAATGAAGGGGGGTTGTGAAATGGGGATGGGTGATGGTGGAGGAATGTCCATGGCAGAATCCAGTCTATTAGTCTCACAGGTACATTGCACATCTGGCCATTGGAAGTGGAGCTGGGGCAGTTCCGATTTGGACAGGGTAACAAAGTGGGACAGTGGGAGGACGATCAGGGTGGTCTTATTTCCTGGCGGGGGTCTTGCCATCTTGCTCTGTCCTGTTCCTGGATCTCAGGGCCTGCTTGCGTGGTGGTGGTCCGTCTGCAGGGGATGGGGTGCTGGTGTGGTGGTCCTGTGGCGGTGCCTCCTGTCCACTAGTGCCGGCGGAGGTCGTGGGCATTTCATCGTGGTGGCTAGTGGCAAGGGCCCCTTGGAGTGCCACGCGGTCCCTCAAGGTCTTTTGAATGTCCGTCAGCACCCCTACAATGGTGCCCAGGGCGGAGCCGATGGTCCTGAGCTCCTCCCTGAACCCTAAATACTGTTCCTCCTGCAGACGCAGGGTCTCATGCTACTTTGCCAGTACCGTTGCCATCGTCTCCTGGGAGTGGTGGTATGCTCCCATGATGGAGGAGAGGGCCTCATTGAGAGTAGGTTCCCTTGGCCTGTCCTCCCTCTGTCGCACAGCAGCCCTCCCAGTTCCCCTATGTTCCTGTGCCTCCGTCCCCTGGACCGTGTGCCCACTACCACTGCCCCCAGGTCCCTGTTGTTGTTGGGGTGGTGGGTTCGCCTGGGTGCCCTGTAGTGGTGCACACATCGCTGATTGACCTGTCCTGGGTAGGGAGGTTTGGGCCCGCTGGGTGGGTGCTGTGCTGGTGTTCCCAGAGGGTGGCAGTTCGGTGTTGGGCTGTGGCTGGGCAAGGGGAACCGACTGTCCTGAGGCCCACGATGGTCCGGGCTGGTCATCAAGATCCAGTGGGGCAGAGCTGCTGTCGTCACTGTGGGCCTCTTCTGGGGGTGGAGTGGTGTTGTCTGGACCCTCTGGCGTAGTGACGTTCCTTCGGGTTCTTTCGGGGGTATGAGTACATGATTATTGCATGTGTGTGTTTCATGATGTGCAATGTTTGGGTGTGCGTGTCCCCCAGTGCAGGCATTCCTGTGTGGGGGCTTGTGTGGTGATAGTTGGGGGGTGTTGTGGGTCTGTGCAGTGGACATGCTTTAGTGATGGGTATCCATGCTTAGTTAGGTCATGCAGGTTTTGGGGTTGGGATGGGTGGTTGGTGTCATGGGTAGATAGATGAGGATTTGGAGTGATAGTGGTGGGTGTGAGGGTGTGATAGCATGCAGGTAGGGTGGGGGATATGATAGTTGAAATTTGACTTACCAGTGTCCGTTCCTCCAACGACTCCTGCGAGGCCCTCAGGATGCAAGATGGACAAGACTTGCTCCTCCCATGTTGTTAGTTGTGGGGGAGGAGATGGGGGTCCGCCGCCAGTCCGCTGTACCGCGATGTGGTGCCTGGATACCGTGGAACGCACCTTCCCCCGTAGGTCGTTCCACCTCTTCCTGATGTCCTCCCTATTTCTTGGGTGCTGTCCCACAGCGTTGACCCTGTCGACAATTCTTTGACATAGCTCCATCTTCCTGGCTATTGATGTGTGCTGTACCTGTGAGCCAAATAGCTGTGGCTCTACCCGTAGGATTTCATCGACCATGACCCTGAGCTCCTCCTCGGAGAAGCGGGGGTGTCTTTGGCGTGCCATGGGGTGGTGTGTGTGATGTGTGGGGTGGTGTATGTGTTGATGAGTGTGGTGAGTGTAGTGGTATGTGGTGTTTTGTTTGTGGGTGTTGTGTGGGTGATGGTGTAGTGTGCCTCTGTATGATGGGGTTCTCTATTCTGTGCTGTCTCTCTCTGGCCTTCTCTCAGAAATTCTGGTCGTAGGGGTTTGTGTGTGATGTGGGTGTGTGTTTTATATTGTAATGGGTGTGTGGGAGTGGTGTGTGTATGTGTATCAGGTATGTGTATTTTGAAATGTCCAATGTGGCTGTGTTTTGTAAGTGTGTGTGTATTTTGAGCGTGGCGGTGTGTACTGCCAATGGAATACCGCGGTTGAAAGACCGCCGCGTGGATTCGTGGGTCGTAATAGCATGGGCGTGTTTCTGTTGGCGTGGAGTTGGAGGATTTGTTTCCGCATGTTTCTCGCTGACCTTTGGTGTGGCGGACTTGTGTGGGTGTCTGAATTTCGGCGGATTCTGAGATGTGTGTCATAATAGCTGTGGCGGTCTACCGCGGCGGTGTATTAGCGGTCTTCTGCACGGCGGTAAGCGTCTTATACCGCCAAGGTCGGAATGACCACCTATGGGTCCTGTTCATCAAAATCAATAAAGTTACAGATGGAGATTTACATCTCAATGGAGTGAATTTTTACGGGCTTTTATTATTAACAAACATTCCCCAAACTGTAAGTCGAATGTTGCACAATCCCACACTTTCTAGGCATACTTCTTGGAGTGTCATATGTCACCTTATGGGATCCAGTCATATTCCTTTTGTGTGGTATTCTACATAAGATACAATTCTTCAGTGAGGCAACAGTGCATCCTCTGCAAAGGCACACTTAATTCTACATGATGAAAACTTTTTCTCCATTGATCAAGCCCTTTTTTTCACACTGTCACAGAGACTTAGGGCCAGATGTAGGAAGCTGTTTGCATGGTGCAAACTGCGAAAATCGCAGTTTGCGCCATGCAAACAGCCTAACGCAATGCTCATTCACAAATTGCGAGTCGGTACCGACTCGCAATTTGTGAATGCGACTCGCAAATAGGAAGGGGTGTTCCCTTCCTATTTGCGACTCGCATCGCAATTCAGAATTGCTTTGTGACCGCGAATGTGGTCGCAAATCAACTCGCAGTTACCACCAGTGTCACACTGGTGGTAACTCATTCGCAAAAGAGAAGGGATCCCCATGGGACCCCTTCCCCTTTGTGAATGTCGACAAAAATATTTTTTCAGAGCAGGCAGTGGCCTATGGACCACTGCCTACTCTGAAAAAACTAAACCAAATGGTTTCGGAAGTTTTTTCATTTTGCAACTCGTTTTCCTTTAAGGAAAACGGGCTGCAAAATGAAGAAAATAAAACTGTTTTATTTAAAAAGCAGTCACAGACATGGAGATCTGCTGACTTCAGCAGGCCACCATCCCTGTGAGTGCAGGGACTCGCTATTGGTGTCTGAGACACCGTTCTGCATCCGATATTGCGACTCGGAAATTACGAGTCGGACAGACTTGCAATTTCCGTGTCACAATATCAGACTTTGCTACATGTGGCCCTTAATTCCCGTCATGATCTCTTTAATCCTTTCTGGTGGTAGAGGCTGAAAGTTAGTTAACATGGAGCAGTCCTTCCCTAAAATGCTATTTAAATAATAGTATGGGTCAGATATCCCCACAGAATGAGTAAAACTTGCTTGAATTTGTAAGATTTTATTTTCAAAAAAGGTTACCTCCTTATTGCAAAATTCTTGCAAATTCTCCAGTTCCGGGGGTATAGAGGGGACCGTAGGAGAACGTACCACTTTCTCTAGGGGCATTTGATGCCTCCTTAATTTTTAAAGTAAAATAATAAGATTTAGCTTTAATTCTTGCATCTTTATAGGCCCTAAGGACCACTCTAAGCTTCTCTTTCTCCTCAGAGTTTGGATCTAACTTCCATCTCCGTTCTTGTTGGTGATATTTTCTCTGTAAGCTCTTGAGATCCTTAAAAAACCAGGGGCAGTTAACGTTTTTCTTTTTTTAAAAGAAAGGGGTTCAAAGCGAAGCAAGTTAATCAATTGCAATATTGATCCCCTGATTAAAACTGTCAGTTTCTGACAGAGAAAGATTCCTTGCAGCTTCCCACCCTGATACCAATGCCGGTCCTAGTTGTTGACTCTTAATACGGTTCCAGTATCCAACTGGTTTCATGGTTGGACCAACATACTGAGGGAATTGAACATTAGTCAAACTAAAGATGAGAGGATGGTGGTCAGTCCAATCAAGCGGCCCATTCGTCAACACAACCAAGTCATCATGATGGGCAAATATCTCGCCCAGCAGGTGACCTGCCCTGTATGTGGCTGTCCCAGTCAAAATCTGCCATGAAATTCAGGAACTCTTTAATGTGAGTACAGTATTTTATTTTTCTGATGGTTTTTTAAGCAAATACCCTTGCAAATCTCTGATGAGATGTTTAGAGCTTCCCAATGTCAGGAAAAAAAGGTCTTAAAGTTAATAGCCAGACCTCCTCCTCTACTTGAAATTCTATCCAGTCTACAAAATGAGTATCCTGGTGGTGTGACAGCTATGAAATCAGGGCTGGAGTCTCCTTTTGCCCAAGTTTCAGTAATAAAGAGGCAGTTTAGGTTTTGATGAACAATTAAGTTCTATTTCAATCTTATGTTTAATCAAAGAGCGTGCATTAATAAGTGCACAAATCAGAGAGTTAGCATTTACAGCCACTTCCTTTTTGGACCTTACACATACCTCGTGTGCCATACCATGAGGAGAAGTGATGTTGCATTATATATCCAGGGTGACGAATTACAATGTTTGCAGTCCCACCCATTTGAATTCTCTGGGGCGACCTTAAGCGTATGCTTACATCCCTGGCCTCCTGCTGATAAGCGGAAGGTATGAGAGGAGTAAGAACTGCAGGCAAGCACTGACTGAGAAGGGGCATAGTCTCCGGCCCCCGGCCCTGGTCGGTCACAGACGGGCGCAGATGGGCTTGCCATAGGTGCGCCTTTGGCTTGCCATCGGAGAACCACTGCACGCATCCACTGTGCAGCCGCATCGGCCCATGAAATAAGAGCTATGGCACAAATTGCGCGTGCTCACAAGTCACAGGTCAGCAGCTAGTCTGTTGACATGAATTCTCCCAAGATGGTAGAAAAGCAAGTTTTGAAGGGGAGGGCTCTAACAGGCCCCCTCTCCTTACTAAGATAATCCAGACAGGCCTTTAGGTGAAATGGTCTACAACGTACAGGATAAAATCGTATCTTTGCAGGCAATAAAATGAAACAATCAAAAAGAACACTCATGCTCTATTGTTGCTGCGCAGCCACATCGGTCCCTGAAATAAGAGCTACGGCTCAAATCACACGTGCTCATGCCCTGAGAGAGAGATTAACACTGACAGTGGCATTCCATAGGCAAAGAAGAACTGCAGGTGATGATAGGAGGGTGTTTGACTGAAAACATTTTTGAGTATATATTCAGGTGCGCAAATATTAGAGGTGGCTGATGAACTTTGAAATTGGGGGAGGGGCTGTAAATAACTATCCTAGCTTGGCTTCCTGCCTCCTATTCTCATAGTGTGACAGTATCAAGGGTCAGCCAATCTAAGGAGGTGGCAGGATAGGGGAAAGATATACTCAACTTATGTAACAGATCCGGGCAAGCCCCTAGAAAACTGTTGCTGTAGGCAGCACATGACTGCCCTCATCTCTGCCTCGTAGAAGCACATTGCACAGGTGAGATGTGGGTGATATTGAAGTCGGTCACCTCACATGGGAAGTGTGTGTTTGTATACTACTGCGGGGCACTGCTACTTCCAGATTGGGTAGTATGAGTGCCTCAGACAAGTCTTCCAATCTCCCCCTTCTCCTTCCTCCAAGACTATTAGGGGTCTGCCCCCCAACACTCTCATACAGGGACCACCCCTGCAAATGTAATTGAATGTTAAGTTACACCAGTAGCTTAAAAGCTTAATTCTAGCAATTGAAAGTACTACATGGCTGAGAAACCCATTGCAATAATCAGGTTAACATTATGCCTATTGTTTGTTAGCATCAGCATTTCACTGCACGAGGTGGAATATGATGGTGATTTCAGCACCTCCTGTTGCAAATTCACTTGCTCCATTCTAGGGAGTTTACTGAATCAACATGAGTGTTTCCCTGTACTGTTTATTTTAGTAAGCTTGTTGCATAGGGGTGCCACCTTCTGGTCACTCCTAAACTGTAAGTCCTTCTGTATGTTGCTCTGCACAGCCCCACCCACACTGCCTTGGTGACCCAGACCCTCTCTCTACTTCTTTACTGAAGGACATCTGACTGTTTCTATTTGCAGAGTGCCCCCTGCCTCTGTGATGATATTTACATGGCAGCCCAGCAATCTCTTCAATATTGCTGGTGTAATGCATTGAACAAAACTCTGCTATGCTTTTTTGTATCTTTCTGTAATGGAGATGGTGGCACTCCTACTATTCATCAGGGCATGAGTGTAATGCATGAATGCTCCAGTGAAGCTCTTTCTTAATACTACCATTGAGTCTATTAGGACTACCACATTTTGGTGACGAGGATGGGAAAAAAACGTAAAAGGAGCATCCATGTAGAAATTTATACAGGACAATGAGACTCCTTCAAGCTATTTATCTTACCTGCATCAGTGTGAAGAGACAAAGCTTTTGGAAGTGACTTCAGTTGTTTGTTTTCCTGCTGTGCAGCTGTCGTTCAGGGTGACATATATCGTTATTGGAACTTATGCCATAGAAAGGAGTGTGCCAGTCTACGTTTGCTTGAAGTCCAATTTGTTTGGAGATTGTTGCTGCTCTGGAGTGGCTACATGTACGTGCTGAATTACAGGAGTGCAAATGAGTGCAGTGGAGTGGAGGGATTGAGGTATTTTCAATGCCTTCAGTGCTGTGAAGGAGCGAGAATTGGTGCGAGGAGTGGTGCGATGCAAGCAAGGACGTGAGTTACCATCCAAGAAGGTAACCATCTGTGGACTTGTGCATGGGGTCACAGAAAGCTCATGTTTGCAGTGTGCAACAACTCTTTGGGCACTCAGAGATTTACTACAGAATGACTAAATGACACACTCACAACTAGTGTGGCACTTTCCCCGGGGATTATGGGAAACCAACGTGATCACATAAAAGCCAAACGCATCTGTTGGAACTGGTTGGTTGGAGATGCGTCCCTCTGTATCAGGAAGAAATTTCATATAATGACACTGACAACTTCTTAGTCATTGGGATTTCTTCTATTTTCAAAGAAAAGTGTGAGAAACAGATGAAGCTGCAAGGTTTGCTCATTATTTAGAACAAAATGACAATTGTTGTGTTATGTGGGTAAATATTTATTACTTTTCTCTGAGTTTATGAGTAATGTTTGTGGAAATCCACCACCACCATTTTTTAAGAGGCCACATCAACCCAGTATGAAGTGGGAAAAGTTGTCAAGACATTTTAAAAACTATCTGTTGTCTATTAATGGGAATGCAACCAATTCACAAAAGGAAAAAGCTCTACCTTTAAATCCGATGGGCATGGATACGTCAAATATTTTTGAACTTCTATCTCCTCTACCAACCCTACAGTGAAGGGAAGCAAAGGATTATGAATGTTTTACATAGGCGCTAGATAGACTCAAAAAGAGATTTACAGAAGAGCCACATATTGTTTTAGAAAGATTTCATTTTTACACTCATCACCTATTAATTGATAAGTCCACTGATTCAAATGCATCTAGTCTAAGAATACTTGCTACTGATTGTGCATTTGGGGCACAAGTATATACCCTGATTGAGGATCAATTGATAATACATTGTTCCAACAATAAAGTGCTGGAACACCTTCCTCATCTGCGGAAGTCAATGTTGCAGGAAGCAATAGAGATTGCAAAACGTGTGGATCAGTCCATTAACTCATTTATTACAATTAATGTGGAAGTTGTATCTGTTGCAGTGGCTGCACTGGCAGTTAAAAATGTACAGAAATTGTCATTGTCTAAAGGGAAACAAGTTAAGAAAATTGACAATAATGTTGCAGCCAGTATGCTACAGTGTACCCACTGTGTTTGAAAATCACACTCGTATCAATTTAAAAGTTGTCTGGCTAGCGTGAAAGAAAGTTTTAAATGTAAGAAATGGGTCATTTTGGTGTTGTGTGCTAGAGTGTGAGCAAGAGGATGTCTAGCATACCAGAAAATAATATAGAAAATGCTGTGGATGTTGAAACAAGCTTTAAGAATACTGTGCTTTGTGTAAAAGAAAAATTAAAAAATATGGATAGAAACACAGATGAAAGTATAAATAGTCAAGTAGTGTGTAACACCATGTTTACAAATGATATTGTTAATGAGCCATATATATATCACCATTGCGTGTAATCAACATTGATGAGAAAATGTAGAGGTTATGAAGGATCCTGGGGCCAGATGTAGGAAGGCATTAGCGCCTCGCAAAGGGCAAAAAAAGCCGTTTGCGAGGCGCTAATGCCCTCACGCGATGCAGAAACACATATTGCGAGTCGGTACCGACTCGCAAAATGTGTTTCAGACTCGCAAATAGGAAGGGGTGTTCCCTACCTATTTGCGAGTCGCACCGCAATGTAAGTTGATTTTTGACCGCGAAAACGGTCGCAAATCAACTTGCAGTTACCATCCACTTGAAGTGGATGGTAACTCATTCGCAAATGGGAAGGGGTCCCCATGGGACCCCTTCCCCTTTGTGAATGCTCACAAGAATATTTTTTCAGAGCAGGCAGTGGTCCTATGGACCACTGCCTACTCTGAAAAAAAACGAAACTAAAAGGTTTCGGTATTTTTTCTATTTGCAGCTCGTTTTCCTTTAAGGAAAACGGGCTGCAAAGAGAAAAAAAAAAAACTGCTTTATTGCAAAGCAGTCACGGACATGGAGGTCTGCTGTCTCCAGCAGGCCACCATCCCCGTGAGTGCCTAGACTCGCTATGGGGTCGCAAACTGCGACCCACCTCATAAATATTTATGAGGTGGGTCTTTGCGACCCCATAGCGAGTCGCAGAAGGTGTCTGAGACACCTTTCTGCATTCGCTTTTGCGAGGTGCAAATTGCAAGTCGCAGGGACTTGCAATTTGCACCTCGCAAAAGGGAACCTTCCTACATCTGGCCCCTGGATCCTCATATACAATTATTTCTGACTCTTTCTTCAACAAAATTTGAAAAAATAAAATTTGGAACCAAATGATGTACACGTGTATGACTTTGGAGGGAGGTAAATTAACATGTAGGGTATTGTATTTCTGAAAGAACTTTCAAAAACAAAACCATCCTTAGTAAAGTATATGTTGCTGTTAATGGTCTAAAATTGCTTGGCTGGAGACATCAAGGAAAATTTAATATCACTTTAAATCCCAACGCTAATGTTGTAGTGGGGATGGCAAAAGGACTGTTAATGGTATACAGTGTAAAAGAGGGTGATAGTAAAGATCCAAAACGTATTCCTAAAAAACACAGGAGTGTGTTTAGAAAAAAGCTAGGGATGATTAAAGGGTTTCTCCTAAAATTAAACTGAAGAAGAATGACCTACTGACTAAAAACAAACTGAGACATGTTACATTATCTGTGAGATATGAATTGTGTGAAATTATCAAAACAATATGTGAAGAATGTGTAATTGAACCTGTTGGTTCTGCATGGGGTTCTCCTATAGTTTTGTTTAAAAACAAAATGGGGAGCTCATGATGTGTGTTGACCTCAGATCTGTCAACGATGAAATTGTTATGGAGAGTCTCCCTTTATCCAAAGTTCAAGATTTGCTTGCGAAGTTAGATGGTGCTAAATATTTTACCACCATTGATCTAAAAGCAAGATTGAACTGACAGAAGATTCCAGGCACATTACTACATTCATAACTCCTGAAGGAACATTTTGATATGTCAGAATGCCATTTGGGTTGGCAACCTCCACATCAGTGTTTCAGAATGTAGGAAAGTACCATCTTTCTTGGCATGTTACCCCCAATTTTACATGTATGTCAGTATGTTTTTGCCTGTCTCACTGGGTTCCTGCTAGCCAAGACCCCAGTGCTCATAGTTTGTGACCTAAATGTGTATGCTTGTTTAGTGCCTAACTGTGTCACTGAGGCTCTGCTGATCAGAACCTCAGTGCTCATACTCTCTTTGCCTTTAAATTTGTCACTAGAGGATAGTGACTACCTTACCAATTCTAATTGGCACACTGGACCCCCCCTTATAAGTCCCTAGTATATTGTACGTAGCTACCCAGGGCATTGGGGTTCCAGGAGATCCATATGGGCTGCAGCATTTCTTTTGTCACCCATAGGGAGCTCACACAAACCCTTGCACAGGACTGCCATTGCAGCCTGCGTGAAATAACGTACATGTTGTTTCACAGCCATTTTCACTGCACTTAAGTAACTTATAAGTCACCTATATGACTAACCTTCACTTGCTGAAGGTTAGGTGCAAAGTTACTAAGAGTGAGGGCACCTTTGCACTAGCAAAGGTGCCCCCACATAGTTATGGGCCACTTCCCCAGACTTTGTGAGTGCGGGGACACAATTACATGCGTGCACTACATATAGGTCAATACCTATATGTAGTTTCACAATGGTAACTCTGAATATGGCCATGTAAAATGTCGAAAATCATGGAATTGTCCCCCATTCCAAATCTGGTGATTGGGAGCCTATTCCATGCATCCTTGGGGCTCCAATATGGACCCCCAGTACTGCCAAACCAGCTCTCTGAGGCTTGCACTGCAGATATAGCTGCTGCCACCTCACAGACAGGGTTCTGAACTCCTGGGGTCTGGGCAGCCCAGTCCCAGGAAGGCAGAACAAAGCATTTCCTCTGGTTGTTACACCCTCTCACTTTGGAAATAGGTATTACAGGCTGGGGAGGGGTAGCCTCCCCCAGCCTCTGGAAATGCTTTGAAGGGCACAGATGGTGCCCTCCTTGCATAAGCCAGTCTACACCGGTTTAGTAAACCCCAGTCCCTGCTCTGGCGTGAAACTGGACAAGGGAAAGGGGAGTGACCACTCCCCTGTCCATCACCACCCCAGGGGTGGTGCCCAGAGCTCCTCCAGTGTGTCTCAGACCTCTGCCATCTTGTTTTCAGAGGTGTGGGGACACTCTGGAGGCCTCTGAGGGGGCAGTGCCAGCAGGTGATGTCAGAAGCCCCTCCTGATAGGCAGTGGGCTGCTATTATTGTGGCTATCTTTCACTGGCAAAGGTAGGGACAGACTCTTTACTGTTAGGGAGAGTGATGCCAACAAAGTTTTGAAGGATAAAATCTTACATGGATTTGGCTTACCACTGAACAATACAGGATAAAGTTCAGAGATACCAGAAAAGAGTCTTCTCAAGACTGGACAGACTTTGTAGACTGTTAAGTGAAGGCGTTGGAGGGATGGTTACATGGCAGTAAGGTGACTGATTATGAAAGCCAATATAATCTAATTTTGAGAAAGCATATCTTGAATAATTGTGTGTCAGACTTGTTGCATCAATACTTGGTAGACTCAGATTTGACCTCTCCCAAAGAATTGGGAGAGAAGACAAATGGGTCAGAACAAGGATGAGCGGAAAAGCTCAAACAGGGGTCTCATGACAAGGGTGGAGACAAAGACAAAAATAATTCTGAGTCTTCATCAGGCCCACAAAAATCCTGGAGGTGGGTCCAAATCGTCTTGTCACAATCAAAAGAAGCCATGGTGTTATTTATGTAAAGGTAAAGGTCATTGGGCAAGTGATCCTTCCCTGCCCAAAGAAAAACACCAAGGCTCCCACCACCGCAACCCCCACTGCGTTCACTAGTGCCCCTTCTAATAGCAGTAGTGGTGGGAAGAACACTACAAATAGCCAGACAGAGGGTGTAGCTGGGCTCACCATTGGTAATGTAGTGGGGGTTGGTCTAGTTAGGGAGACCACAGAGGCTGTTTTAGTCTCTGATGGTTGTCTCTCTGTGAACACTGATGGGGTGGTGGCATTCCAAGAATAAATTTCGATATACTCCGAAACTGCTGACAAACACTGTGAGACAGTGAGGAAAGCTCTAGGTATTCTGGAAGAGAAGGGAATGACAACTCAACTAGACAAGTGCAAATGTTTTGCATCACATTAGAGTATTTAGGGCATCAAATTAATAGAATGGGTATTTCTTCTAACAAAGATCTTCTTGACTCCTTTAGAAACACGATTGAACCTCAAAACAAAAATCAGCTCAAATCATTTTTGGGTTTATGTGAGTATCATTCTAGTTTAGTGTGCAACTTTGCAGACATAGTACTTCCATTACGGTTACTATTAAAGAAAGGAGTTATTATTGAATGGACCAATGTACACACCTCTGCATTTATATTAATCAATAATGCTATTATTGGCTGCAAACCACTATCTTCATTTTCACAACCTGCTGCAATTGTGGTCACAATTGATGCCAGTGCCACAGGTTTGCGTGTAGAATTGAGCCAAATCAAGGGAGTGGAGGAGAACACCATTGCTTTTGCTTCAAGTTCACAAAATATAGAAATGATTTATTCCACAATAGAATGGGAGTCATTAGGATATACATGGGCAGTGGAAAACATGACATACTTGTGTGGTAAGCTTTTTACATTGAACACGGACCATAAACCTATTATATCATTGTTGTCTGAAAATGAAGCAGGAAGAGCAACATCTAGATTAGTTAGATTGCTTGAAAAGTTGTATGAATATAATTTTACAGGGGTGTATATACCTGGAATACAAAATATAAAAGTGGACTGTTTGTCTAGGCTATCAGATGACCTTCAACCGATGAGTAACTTGTCCCCTCAGGAGGCTTGTTTTGTAGTGACTGTTGATGATGTGATACTTTGAGTGGTACAAGTTGTATCTAGGGTACAATTGATGAATTCCACTTCTGAAGATGAAACAATGAGCATTTTGAGTTAGTATGTTACTAAAGGATGGCCGCTGGAGAAACACTTGTCTAAAGAGTTCAGAGTGTACTGGAGAATTAGAGGTAAGTTGACTCTCATTAATGATTTGATTTTCAAGAGTGAATCTTTTGTTCCACCAGTAGACAATAGAAGAAAATGTATTTAAATTGTCCACGTGTGGCATTCAGGTTGAACTAATACCATAAAGAAAGTGAGAGATCTGTTTTGGTGGGCCTTACATGGATAACAATGTTATTAACTTTGGAAAGGATTATACTTTCTCTGTTGATTGATACAAAGTTCTTAAGACACTGCATACCAATCCGCTACAATCTTCTATGCCTGAGAAGCCATGGAAAAACTTGCTATTGACGTGTTAGGCTCATATGAAAGTGTCCAGAGCAGAAAAGTTTACATCTTAGTTGTATTAGATTGCTTTTCAAAATGGGTGGAGGTGAAATTGGTTTCTCAAATTGATTCTTAAACAATAATCACATTTTTGCAGGATATATTCAGAAGAGAGGGAATTCCTGATTACTTGTATTCGACAATGGCACACAGTTCACTTCAAGTGTATTTACTAACTTTCCTAAAAATGCAAATAGTTGTCACATAAGAACTGCATTATACTCACCAAATATGAATGGTTTAGTAGAAAAGTTTAAAAAAACCTTAGTGAAAAGCATTAATTTGTCTCTCAAACACAAATTGATGTCAAGAAACATATAGCAAATCTATTATGGTCATATCATTCTACCCCAAATTGCACCACCAAGTTTCCCCCTTTTGTACTGCACAAAGGAAGTTAACTAAGGAAAGAATTGAACCCTAGTTAGTTTTGTTTGAATGCTGGTAAACAAGCATCTCTGAAAGTTGATGACAATATGAAAATCAAACTACCTTTGCATGTGAAGAAAGGATGCTTTCATTTCTCTGAAGTTTTTAAAATAATGAAACTAGGAAAGAACCTGTGTTATTGAGCACTTGGTGGAGTGTTTCTAGATTGGCTAAAGTGAATGTAACAGCTTACACAGATTACTACAGTAGCAATGTACCTGGTTTTGTTAGTTATACCATAAAGCTTAAGAATATTGAAGTGCCTGAACATTCTTCAAATATATCAAGTTTTGTACCAACTGCAATAATTCGGAAAATAAATAGGACTTTATTGAAAATATTAGAAAATTCATAATGCATTAATGTAATGGAATTTATCATTTCACTTATTTCATTTTTCATCCATTTTTGTTTTTAGTTTTAAATAGGGAAGGAAGGTATGTAGTGAGTTAGAACATAGATTGTTAAGTGTTCTGTATTTTATTATATGCTGGTGTGTATCGCAGTAGTCACACTAACCTGATATTATATTCATTTGATGTTATTGTTCTCAATATGTTTATCCTTGATATATATTCAAAATCCTGGGGAGTATTTTGAGTTCCGTTGCACTGCCATTCTCTGGATGTATGGATGCTCCAATAAAGTTCTTCCTTAATAAAACATTGGGTCATTTCAGGCCACCACAATAAGGAATCTCCAAAGTTATCCTATGAGAGGGGTAGGTCTCACAGTAGTGAAAAATTGAGTTGGGGACCTTTACTGCCAGGAAATGTAAAACATAAAAGTAGATGTCCTACCTTTTAATCTCACATCACTCTGCCTTAGAGGCCACCGGGGGCCTGCCTTAGGGGTGACTAATAAGTAACAAACAGGGAAGTTTGAAGCTTGGCAAGGGGTTTTGAATGCCAAGTTGACATGGCAGTGTGACTCTGCTTTCAGACTGGATTGGCAGGCCTGGGACATGTTTAGAGGGTTATGGAAGTTGGTGGCACAATCAGTGCTTCAAGCCCACTAGTAGCCTTCAATGTACAGGCCCTGGGCACCTTTAGTGCACTTTATTAGGGACTTATAAGTAAATGACATATGCCAGTTGGGTATATCTAAACTATATTTAAGGGAGTGAGCACAAACACTTTAGCATAGGTTAGCAGTGATAAAGAGCACAGAGTCCTAAAGTTGACAAAACGAAAATGGCAAATTTGGAGACAAGCAGAAAAAAACATTTGGGGGAAAGACCACTACTTAAATCCAGTGACCCCCCCCCAAACAATTTCTATGATTTGAATCCCAAAACGATATAGAATAACTTGGATAGTAAAGTAGAAGTCTATATTAAAGCATTACACAAATTACAGTAGAAGGTTGTAGATTTCAATATTAGTTTTTTTCTAAAACCGCCTCATTACGAGGCTAGTGAGCAGACCCGACGACCTACTGCCATCAATGACAGGATCTCAGATTCTGACAGGCTGATGGTGGTGCAGGGTGTAATCAGCCAGGGCGGCACAGAACCCAGCGCCACCCTGCTGATTACAACCTTGTTCTCTGACAGCCATTTCATGGCAGTCTGACCGCCATGAAAAGGCTGGCGAAGAACATTTGTGGGGAGAAAGGGGGCTCCTGAACTGCCTATGCTTGCGGCATTGCAATGCAGGCGTTCCCCTGCCCAACACCATTTGTGCAGACAGTGCACATTTCAAGTGTGAAGGTGCCCCCTGCATGCGGCAGAATTGCCACTGGCTCGGTTATGAGTCAGCGACAATGCGGCCACACCTTTCCCACTGAGGTGACTGTCAGGAACATTGGTTTCTGCTGGTCAGCCTAGTGGGAATGTCATAATGGGGCTGGCAGGGAGGTTGCCAGAATGGCAGGAACCACCCTGTTGGGAGTTTGGAGGATGGGTGTTTCTGGCTGCCAAACTCCTATTCAGCCCTAAAGTGACTCTAGCATTTCACTTTGTCTTCTTTGTTTTTAATGCATGCTCTTTTGGTATGCTCATGCTAGTGCTTCATGCGAAGTTATCAATCATCAATACTAGGTTCTGTTTGCTGTACCTGTGCTGCTCCCACAAATCAAGCTACGTATGCCAGCTTAAATTTTAGCCTCTGCTTACAGACATTTTTAACATTTTCATTTTTACATTCTGGTTTTGCATTAAAATGTACTTGATTATTCTGCTAATATTATTTAATTTTCAAAACTGTTACAAACCCCAAGTTAAGAATCTCTGATACAGAACTTCCTTATTCTCAAGCTCTGACCTTTGTCAGTATCTGTGATCCTAAAAAGTTTTCAAGACCAACCAGAGTGTTTGGAAGAAAGGACAATTCGAGCCAGCCCTGCAAACCTGATCAGGTACACTGAGTGCCAGGTAGATAGAGTCCATCATTGTCCTTTTAAACAGTGGCTTTGGTGGTGAATGACCAGCATATTGGATTAAGTATTGTTACCAGGAAAACATTGTGGAACAGAAAATCTGAGAAAAGAATGTCATTTTTTTGTATAAAATATGGTTTTATAGAATTTTGTTGTATTTAGTATTGTTCAATTTAGTTGTAATAAATATTGCTTTTTAATTAATCTAATATATATTAATTCAAATTGTGAGTATTATTAGTATAATTGTTCATAACCTTTTATAAAACAGTTGAGGGGGCGTGGCCAAGGACCCGGAGATGGCGCACGCCTGAACTCTTAGCTCCGGAGGGGCCGGCGAATAGAAAGTCAAAATCGTGCCTTCCCCGGGCCGAATGAGGTCCAGGCTGCGGGGCGAGACCAGAGGAGGGGGCCGAGCGTGTGTGGGCCCCTGCGGCGACCCCGGGGGTGCCGAATCTGCCCGTCGGGGACTTCGGAGTCTGCGGGTCTGAGCACGTGACAGAGGCCGCGGCCTTGCGTGGTGCCGTGAGCCGAAGTGGTGAGTGCACGGACGGCACAGAACAGCGGGAGGCGCCGAGCAGGCTCTCCGGCAGCGGCGGAGGTGCTGGCGGGGGCCAGGGGGCCCAGGTGAGATCGCGCACAGCTGAAGCGCACAGAGACTGTGCCACTGGAAGCGCGCGGCCCCGGAATAACAGAGGGGGCAGGAACGGGATCGAGGTCGCGGCCTTGGGCGGGGCCGTAGGTTGAGGCGGCCCGTAGGCCTTGCGTGGACCAGAGGAGAGGGCCGAGCGTGTGTGGGCCCCTGCGGCGACCCTGGGGGCCGAAGTGGTGAGGGCCCAGGTGAGATCGCGCACTGTGGAGGCGCACGGAGACTGAGACACTGGATACGGGTGACCCCAGAAGAACACAGGGGGCAGGCCCGAGATCGGGGCCGCGGCCACGGGCAGGGCTGCAGGTTGAGGCGACCCGGAGGCTGAAGAAAGCGGAGGTTGCCGGCGGAGACTACGAGCTGGGGTGGAGATGCCATTTGGGTTCTGGTGGCCCAGCGGAAGTCGCACTCTGACGGGTGGTGAAGTGGTGCTACTCTGGGCCACGGACGAGGCCCCTAGGAAGGATTGGGGACGAAGCGAGGCCAAGAGCGAGAGAGAGGCAGTGTGGAACGATTTCGAGGTAGCGACGTGACCCGGGGTCAAACTGCGGGGCCGCTTGACTTGAGGTGGGCCTTTGGGCCCTGGTACACACCGAAGAAGCGGAGAGAACGAGGGATAACGGGACCTGGTGGACCCCTGCAGACACAGGTGAGCTAGATGCATGGTGACTGGTTTGACCGAGCCGGGGGCCGGATCGGGGTGGCCCCGGACGGAGGTGGCCCGTGACCCATGGGGGTTGAATGAGTACCCGGGGCTGAGGAACCCAGAAGATAGGATCAAGCAAGCGAGGAAAAAGGGCCGACTGATGAAGCTGGCGGATGGCGGATCGCGCCCCCGGGGGCGAGGGGCGGATTGCCTAAAAGGTTGAACCGTGGACTCCCCCGGGCGCATTGGAGTACTGGAGATCCATAAAGGAGTAGGACTGAGCACAGAAGTGTCCCTGGTGCAACAAGGGAGACAAGCGGGAGGAAATTTAGTGCCACGATGAAGAGTGACAGTTGAGAGTCCATGACGGGCTAAAGGACCTGGAGCTGAGATGGATAGCGCTTAAACGTAGAGCGCCTGGGAGAGGCATTCCGAAGCGGAACAACTGAAACAGCTGGGGCAGCTGTCGGGGCGAGGTCCGCTGTTGATCAGATGCCCCCCAGGAGCCGCCACAAGAACAGAACCATGGCCGCTGCAGCTCAGTCCGGGAGCGATGACTCGGACCCACAGGGCCACATGCAGATCAAAGTCCAGGATACTTTAGATAAAATACTCGGGGCGATCGAAGACACCAAAACAACGTTGCAACGGGAGATCAGTCAAGTAGCTGTGGAGGTGAGCCTACTGAGAGCGGACCACCATAAACTGGCAGACAGAGTCAAAGAGACAGAAACTGTACTGGCCGAGATAGCACCAAAGCAGAAAGACCTGAGGGCTGAAGTGACCTCCCTGGCCGACAGAGTGGCGCGACTCGAAAAAAGAGCTGAAGATACGGAGGGGAGGAACAGAAGGAACAATGTGCGCGTGGTGGGCCTCCCGGAGGGGGCTGAGGGGGAGAACATTGTTGAATTTCTGGAGAAATGGTTCAGTACCTCAGTGGCGCCGGGGCGCTTGACCCCATTCTACACGCTGGAACGAGCACATCGGGTGCCGGCGAGGCCCCTTGCCCCGGGGAGACCCCCCCGGGCCGTGATAGCTAAACTCTTACACTACAGAGACAGGGACTCCCTCCTGCAAAGGGCCAGGGAGACGGGCCCATTTACAGTCGCAAATGGGGAGGTGACACTGTTCCCGGACTTTACCCTGGAGGTGCAAAACAAGCGGTCTTCGTTTCTGGCAGTTAAGAGAGCCCTAAGAGAGGAGGGAATCCAGTATTCGCTACTCTACCCAGCCAGATTGAGAGTGATGCTGGAAGGGAAGACAACATTCCTCCAATCCCCTGAGGAGGCATGGGAATGGCTTGAGTCACGTGGCCCTCAGGCGGGGGGTCCCGTTGGAGAGGGCCCGACCGGTGGCAATGCTCGCCGAGCCCTGAAGGGAAGGAAGACCAGAGACCGCAGACGACTGGCGCCCACACAAACACAGAAAGAGAAAGGCAGGAAGGAAGCACTGGAAGCGGCAGCACGCATGGGTGGGGAGGCATCCCCTCAGGAAGGTTCTGGGAATGAAACGGACGACACGTTGGTGTCCTCTGCGGAAGACCTGGAGCATTCAGCCCGAGCCCCGAAGGTGACCCCACAAACAGCTGACGAACTTGGCTAGCCAGGGCCTGCGGAAGGCGCCGGGGACTGGGCATGTCAAGCGTAATGGCGGCCCCTCCGGACTTGGCCACCCCCCGGAACAGAACCTCGCCCATTCAAAATGGCGAGTACCGCTGATCAAAAGTTGAACAAGTTGCACGGTTGCATAGTTTACTGGGCAGCCTACAGGTTAGGAGGTGCCCTGGGGATGGGGAGTTGGGATACACAGTTACAAGTTAATATGGCAATGTGGGTGGCGGAATTTGACTGCGGCAAAGACATGATGATGTGGGAAAATATCCTTGCGACTGGGGAGAAGCGGGGGTATTGTCACCAGAATGAAATCATGAAATGGCGGACTATAATTTATTGACCTGGAACGTTAGGGGGATGGGCACTCCAGCTAAAAGGCACAAAATACTCTCTTACTTAAAGAGAAGGGGAGTACAGTTGGCATTACTACAGGAAACACACATGGCGTCTGGAGAGGGAGAGAAGCTAAGGCGCAGGTGGAGGGGGCAGGTGTTTGCAACAGAATACTCAGCTTATGCAAGGGGCGCTTTAGTATGGATCAGAGCGGGGGTCCCCTTCATATTGACCTCTTCCAATATAGACCGGGAGGGAAGATTCGTGATATTGGAAGGAAAGCTACAAGGTATCCCAATAGTCTTAAGCTGCATATACGCCCCCAACCAAGACCAGGTCCCCTTTATGACGAGCCTATCGAGACACCTCACACGCCAAAGCGCTGGGGAGCTATTAGTAGGGGGGGACTTCAATGCAGTACTAGACACAAATCTGGACAGGTCCACCCCGCCTCTGCATGGGGCAGCGACCATCAAAACAGCCAGAAGGCTGAGTGAGTGGCTGGACATGTGGGGGTTGTCGGACGTCTGGCGAATGCACCACCCAACGTCTAGTGAATATTCATACTACTCGGGTCTCCACCGAGTGCATACCAGAATTGACAGAGTAGTCTGCACAGCAGGCCTGATAAGTAATATGACACGCTCAGAATACTTAGCCCGCACTTTGTCTGATCATAATCCCTTGTTAATAACGATGAGGATGTCGGAGGATAGACCCCTTATACCATCATGGAGGCTTTCTCCCTCGGCACTTGAGGACCAGGCGTACAGAGAGGCCCTACGCGGCCACTTGGCAGAATATATTGAGACGAATAAGGGGTCTACTCCTTCTATGGCCTTAGAATGGGAGGCGCTTAAGGTAGTGACAAGGGGCTTCTGCCTGGGGCAGTCGGTGGGGGTGAGGCGTACACTTGAAAAAGAATTGAATGACCTGGAGAAGGATATGCACGAGAGGGAGTTGGGACAAGGGAAGACAGCGCAGGAGAATGAAGAATATAACCGAGCTTGTAGGGAACACTCCCGCATTGAAGAGCAACTCCGGTGCCACGACAGGCAAAAATATCTAGCATCCCTACATGCGGAAGAGGGTAGATCGGGGAGACTACTGGCGTGGCTGGTCCGCCCGGGAGAGCAGGGTGAGCCCATCACATGTGTAATAGACGGGGAGGGGTCTCGCAGACTCAGACCGAGCTCCATAAACGATGCGTTCAGAGAGTATTACTCGCAGTTGTACGGGAAACCCAGCGAATTGCAGATGGAATCTTTCAATAGATACCTACAGCAAATCCCACTACCAACACTGAGCGCAGATGAGAGAGACAGCCTGGGGGGACCAGTAACGCTAGAGGAAGTAAATGAAGCTATAGAACAGTTAGCACCCGGAAAGACCCCAGGGACAGACGGTCTCCCCATGGATTTCTATAAAAAATACAAATTGCTGCTGGCCCCCCAATTGACAGGGTTGTACGCGGAGGCGCTGCAATATGGAGAACTACCACAGACAATGCGGGAGGCTTTAGTGGTACCACTCCCCAAGACAAAAGACAGGGAAGCTCTGGTGACGGACTTTAGGCCTTTATCTATGTTAAACAGCGACTTCAAAATACTTAGTAAGATAATGGCTGCCCGGTTGCTCCCTCTCATGACAAAGTTAGTGCACGCTGACCAGAATGGTTTTGTCCCCGGCCGTAGTACCTCCCTGAACCTGAGAAGGGTGTTTACGATCTTGCACATGCCCAGGGATCAGAGACCGCCAGAGGGAGCCTTACTCGCGGTGGATTTCGAGAAGGCCTTCGATTCCATCAGATGGGATTATTTAAGGACTGTGATGCTTAAAATGGGGCTGGGGGAGAACTGGGTAAAATGGGTGGACTTGCTGTACTCATCCCCGTTAGCAAGAGTTAAAACCGGAAGGATGATCTCCAGTGCATACCCAGTATACAGGGGAACTAGGCAGGGTTGCCCCTTGTCCCCGCTACTGTTTGCCCTGGCAATCGAACCCCTGGCATCGCAGCTGCGATGTGAAGGCGTGGGCAAGGGAATTATCTGGGGTCCGTCCGAACATATAGTCTCCCTGTATGCAGATGATATACTTATTTACATGAGGGACGCGTCAAGAGGACTCACGTGGGCATTGGGAATACTGGAAGACTTCGGGGGCCTATCGGGACTCCGACTTAATCGGAGGAAAACATATGTATTCCCCGTGATGTCAGACAGTGCACGCCCAGATGCGTGCCCAGCTGACGTAAACTGGGCCCCGCGGACATTTAAATACTTGGGCATACAGATATTTCACGAATTAAACGATCTTAGGGACGGTAACCTCGGCAGGACGCTTAGATCATTGCGCTCCTCGGTGGGATTTGGAGATCATTAAAACTAACAATCATGGCCAGGGTGGCGCTCTCAAAAATGGTCATGCTACCACGCCTCCTCTACTATTTTGCTAACTTACCACTACAGATCCCCGCGGCATGGTTCCGAGAGTTGAACGCCTTGCTCAGAGAACTAATATGGGATGAGGGCCGCAGAAGAACTGCGCTCTCGACCATCTGTAGGCCGACGAGGTTGGGAGGCCTGGGCGCCCCAGATTTCGTAGGCTATTACCTGGCATCTCAGTTACAATGGGTGGCCGGCTGGCTAGCGGGTAGGGGGCGGCTGGACCTGGCCACCGCGAACGGTGAAATTGACATAGCTCAGATTGCAGCAAATATGGCGGGCAGGAAGATGGCCCCCATTAGAGGCAACATAATGTACAATGTGGCGATGAGATGCTGGAAACAATGTGAGAGGAGGACTGGAGTGGGGCCACCATACTCTCCCGCTCTGCCGCTGGCGGCCGTCGCTCTGGACGTGGGGGCGGAGGGGCCAGGGGGACTGGGTTTGGGGCCTTGGACGAGAGCAGGGATAGAGACAGTGGGGGAGCTATTCAGGGAGGGGGTGCTGAGGAGCTTTGCTGATGTAGTAGAGGGGGGGGTCCCAATAGGACAGTTTTTACTCTTTGGAAGGCTGGTGCATACCCTGAAGGAGCATTGGACCACGGTCAATGCAGAACCCGCTCCCCACGGAGTGTTGCACCTCCTGCTGACAGAGGGAGAGGAAACTCACCTAATAGCAAAAATATACAGGGCCCAGATAGAGGTAGCAGTGGATCCCCTGCGACCCCTAAGAGAAAAATGGGTGAAGACAATTGGGCGGGACCTGACCGAGTCAGAGTGGACTAGAGCACTTGCTTACCCTGGGGTGATCTCACGCAACACTAGGCTGAGATACATACAATACAACTATCTACACAGAACATACCTTACTCCTCAACGACTGCACCGCATATACGGGGGGGAGCCCAGGACTTGCCCCAGATGTGGAGACGGGGAACCCGACTTTGATCATATGATGTGGGGATGCACGATGCTCCAGAGGGGATGGACGGCGATGACGACTAATCTCATGGAGCTGTTCGGTACGGAACTCCGGCCAACCCCCGACATTTGTCTATTCGGCCTCAGAGCTAGTGCCAAATGGAGCAGGGTAGAGAGTCGCTTCCTTGACCTGTCCCTGGCCCTTTACAAAAGGCTGATTACGAAGGGTTGGAAATCGAATGCACCCCCTTCATTGACAGAATGGAGAGGCGATGTCACAAGATGGTCCAGAGCTGAACTACAGGTCCTTAAGGCCGAGGAGGCCAGGGGAGCCCGCCAGACACCCATCGCCCCGGAGTGGGAAAACCTAGTGATAAGGTGGGACGGCCTAACGAAGGGACCAATGGTACCTGAGGGGACGGGAGGAACCACTTGAGAGGGTCACCTGATGTGCTTGTAAGCGAAAGTTCCAGTGAACAGGATGGGAGGAACATCAGGAGCCCCGCTGGCCCGGGCGCAGAGGGAGCGAGTACAGAGGACAGGACGCAATAACTAAAAGAACGAAGGAGGGAGGGGAATAGTAGATAGACCGCTTCTACATAGTATGAAACTCTATGTCAACCCCCCCTCTCTGAAGTTAAGCAGCCACACCCACATGAGCCATTAAGCCTATATACAGTTTGAAGTGGAGTTAAGTCTGTTATCAGGTCACCAATATTAAAAGTAACGAGGGGCACTGTAAGTACTGTCTCCATAAAGTCGGATTGATTAAGTGATGGGAGCAATATTACACAAGTATTATTAAACTACTGAATTGATCAAGTAATTGTGAAACACAATGCAAACAAAGCAAAACAGTGGTGCGGACAACTTAAGAGATGTGTATAATAATGACAAAACGTTACTGTAAAATGACCTACAAATGTAAAACAGCAAACAGTTAAATAAAAATATATTTGAAAAAAAAAAAACCTTTTATAAAACAGTTTGTAATTTTAAATGTGCATCATTTAAATTTGATTCATAATTTCTAATATAGTAGCAGTTTGTAAGGGAATAGAGTGGGATGCAATTTAAATTAGAAATAATTTACCATTAATTATTTTTGGTTATCAAATATTTAATTGCTTACTAATTCTTAAATATGTTAGCTTTTCATGTTAATGTGAGTTATTTATGTTAGTAATTCATGTTTTAGTAATAGGTTGTTGGGTTTTATTTTATGTTGTTTATTTTTGTATTGAAAATTAAATATTGAAATTATTTGTTTATAACTTGCTTAATGATTTAATTTACTTAGTTAGGCCTAATTCATAAATTGTAAGCTATATTTTATTTTTAAACCTTTTTCAGTACATTATAACTTACCAAGGGGGTGTTGGGTTTGTAGGGGAATATGGTAAGAAGTCCTTGGAATTATATTTTTTAATAATTATTAATGATAATTAATGTTTTTTATAATGACGGAAATGTGAAATATTGTTATTTAAATTATTGTTTTTTTGTGATTCATTTATGTGTGTTACATGTTAATATTTGTGACATGTACTTTCTTATTTTTTACTTTTGTTTTCTTAAGTACCATTTTCAATTAAATATTTTATTTAATTTCTTTGGTTGTTTGTGTTTTTTTGGGTTGTAGGGAAGGAGCTGAATTTAATTTTAATGATGTGATTGTTTACATTATTTTGTTGTTTTTAACCTACTTTGTATTCATTTTTATATCAAATATAGTTTTAAAATATATGTGTGGCTGGCACAGTGCTAATACTATGCTTAAAAACTCTGCTAGAAAAACAGACACATGAGGTGAGCAATGTCAGTGGGGTGTATGGTGTTCCATGCACAGGAGCTGCTCCCCACCTAAATTTAGAAACCCAGCTTTCTTTTTGCATAATTTATGCAGCACTCTAAGCCTGAAAAAGTATTGTCTTGACCTACACTGGGTGTTCCCTTGGGACAAAGCTATACTACTCTGATGAGCTTTCATTAGAGTGAAACACTTGTGTCAGGGGATGCTTTAATTCATTCCAGGTTGGCTTGGATGGAAGTTTATCAATCCAAAGCTGTAATACTGTCATTTTTCAGCTCAGAATGGGACGCACTAGCTAATCCTAAGGAAAAAGACTTCGCTGTAAAAATGCCAAAAGACTTTGCCCCTCATTACTTGTTTGGTGGGACCACCAAACTCACAGGGAGGACGCTACCACCATCGCATTGGCGTCGCCCGCGCGAATTACAATGTTCCCGCTGGGCTGACCGGCTAGAACATTGCAATACTGATTCACTCCAGTCAGTCCAGCAGGAACCATGCTACAATAAATCACTTGGCTTCGTTAAGGGAGCTGAGTGCTATATTTTAGCACAGAGGGATTCTTCTATCATTCATGGAATGCGCACTGTCTGCAAAGCAGACACTGCACATTCTGATGGTGCTGGGCGGGAGTGGCCCTGAACTGCCCATACCATGGACTTGGGCAGTGCAGGAAGCTTTCTGTGGCCCCCTGCACTTGCTCTCCACCTGCCTTTTCATGGTGGGCAAGCCACCATGAAAAGGCTAGCGGGAAACAAGGTTGTAATCAGCCAGGTGGCGCTGAGTTCAGCACTTCCCTGGCTGACTACAACCAAGACTGCCATCAGCCTGTCTGGAACAATGTCCCCGGCGGGGACGACAGTCCCCCGGTGGGTCCACCCACCAGGGTTGTAATTGAGCAGTCGGACCATCAGGTCTGACTGCCAATAAGAGTGTGGCGGTCACCGGACTGCCAGACTAGTAATGAGGCCATTTGTCACTTTCTAGCTTGGCATGGAGGACATTATATAAATAACACACGTAAAAACTCTGCTAGAAAAACTGACATTTGAGGTGAGTAGAGTATTTGTGGTGTTTTAGGGTGCTTCATATATTGGAGCTGCTCTCTGCCTAAACTTGAGAACCTACCCAGGGTTCCCTGCTTCCTTGGGAACTTTTATCCCATTGGTTAGGGAGTAGCCAGGAAATTCCTTCACCCACAGGCTGGCACTGGGCACAATAATGGCACATACAACATCCCTCTCAGGACGCTCCTGGACCTGTGAGGATCACAGGAAGCACAGCAGTGTTTTCTGAATCCATATTGAAATCTCCTGCTTGCCTTACACCCATGTGAAGTGACTCCTAGAGTCTGTTGGCTGAACTTCTGTTTGATGAACAGGTACACAACAAGTGTCTGGAGTACTTTTCCTTCCACTGTTCAGCTGAACCGTTCCAACTTTACCTGCCCTAAGCCCTGCTGCTGGCATCTGATAGAGTGAGTTCTAAGCCCAAGTGGTGCCTCCCAGGCCTTGGATCCCTGTTTTAGAGTGTACTCAGCCTGTCCAAACTTCAAAAATATCAAAGAACCAATGGGAGACTTGGACTTCTGTTAAGAAAAAGCTGTCAAGCCGAAGCTGTAGACATGGGTACACCAGTTTGATTTTTTATTACACTTGTTGGATTGCCCCACTAAAGGCAACCTGGCTTCTAGAAAAGTTTCAAAGGCCGAACATAGAGGGCTTTAGTAGGACCAATACCGAGCAGCAACCCATCATTGTCAAAGACTTCCTGGACACAAACATCAGACTTCACCCTCTTGGAGTTTTCCCTTCTTCAAGTCTTGCATCAGATCCAACTTACAGCTAGACCTGCCGGGGCCTCGTTGACAACTACTTTTCTCCAGAAGAAATTCTAAATCAAAGGTAAGCTTTCCACCATGATGAGCCTGGTCCCTATATCCCACCCCCACTCCATTACAGTCAGCCTTAACTTTTAACTTGACTCATTCTAATGTGACCAGATATATGTGGCTTGAGCTTCATGCTATTTAGCACTATTTTTCATTCAAAATTTTAAAATCTTGTGATTTACTGATTGGGGTTTGTATTATTTGGAGTCATTTTATTTATAAAAAAAGTCTCAGTTTTTTAAAACTGATTTGGTATTTTTCTTGTGTTGTGTTGTCACATTGATATTGTTTGGGAACTGCATACATACTTTCCAGAAGTACTGTAATTCAAGCCTGACTGCTCGTTTGCCAAGCTACCGGAGAGTTCAGAACAGGTTTAATTATTGACTTTAGTTGTTCACTCTGACAAAGATTGTGAATATTTTTGAGGGGGATTCTCACCACCCTCATCTAATACTCCAATTTCCTAAATGTTTCCACCATGATGTGATATCTAAGGATAAAGCCACTTTTATAGAATTTTTTTACCTTAATGTTAGTGAAATGGCACATCAGTGTGTTTTGATACACCAACAGAAGCATCTTCAGACTCACTTTTAGCACACTATTGGCATTTAATTTAAAGGCCCTGGGAAAATAGATCATGTAGGAAAGCCCTCCTTTTTGCCCTGGTCACCCCCACACTTTTTGAACAGGTACTGGTGGTTACTGACTCTTGGCTGTGCCCTGGGTACTGCTTACCAGTCCCAGGGCCAATGCTCTTTGTAAAGTGGATATGCAAATTAGGTTAATTATAATTGGCAAAGTTAACCTACCTATACGTCCCTAGTATATGGTATGGCATGGAGGTTTAGGGACCCCAGCATAGGTAGTGCCCCCATAGGTGCACTGCTGAGGTACCCAGTGTCATTTGAAAGGCAATTTCGACTTTGGAATTAAAAGCAGTTCCAAAGTCTTAAACTACCTTATTTTTACATTTAAGTCACCCCTAAGGTGTGCCCTATGGGCCCCTAGGGCTGAGTGCCATGTAACTATAAGCAGGGACCTTATAAAAATATTTTTATAAGCCCTGGTGAGGTAAAACAGCCAAATTTGTTTTTTCCTCATTGTAGTGAATGGCCTACATACGCTAGAATGGGGAGACTTTATTTTAATTTTTAAAGTCCCCTTAAGTAACAGATACCAAGAGTTTGGTATCAAATTAATTGTTATAATAAATCGGATTTAATATAACTTGTTCAGGTAAAGAGTTTTAAACTTTACCTGAAAAGTTGCCAACTTCAGCCCTGCAGTGTTTTTGCTGCTGTGCTCTGATTGACCAGCCTCTGGCAGCCTGGCCAGGCTGCCTTGATGAGGTGTGATGTGGCCTGGCTTCACACAAAGAGATGTGCCTGTGGGAGGAGATCTCCCCTCAGCAGATGGTGAGGCAGGAAGGGGGAGGGCTGCCAAAATGGTCTTCAAAGGCAGAGAAGGACATTTGGAGCAACCTAGCAACACCCCCACATCCTGCAACCCCAGACAATTAGGTGCCCCCTTGAGTAGATTAGGAGAGGGGTGTGTTTATGATTTTTAGCCACACCAGTGGGTGGGCTCAGCCAGATGTAACCTCCAAAAATGACTTTCAGCCATGATGGATGTTTTAGGAATGTTGCTCCCTGGGATTGATTTTTGCCACACTTCCCAGGAAGTGGTCATTACAGGGGGAAGGACCCTGCACCTGATTGGAGAACCAGGACCCCCCTGTTTTTCACCCAGGAGCAGAGATAAAACTGGCAGACCTGCACCCACAACTGAGATCCCCATCAGATTCCAACAAGGAGAAGAAGGACTGCCCTGCTGGACCCCTGGCTTGCACGTGGACCCTGCACTCTTAAGGACTGCACCAGCTGCACACTTGGGCTTCACCACAAGAAGGACTTTGCCTGGCTTCAACTGGTTCAAGGAGGGACTCCCTGTTTGCTACAGGTGAAAAATTGCTAACCAGAGTCCCCTGCACCAACTCCTGAAGAAACCAACCAGCTGACCACTGTCCAGTGGCCAAAAAGGACTTTGCACCAGGTGCATTCGGGGAGTTGTAGTCCACACCCCCAAGGATCATCTCAGAGCCTCTGGAACCTTGGGATGAGCTGCGGACCCCAAAGGAACCTTAAAGGAACAACCGGAAGAAGATCCAGAAGTTTGGAGAAGTTTGGAGAACTTTTGAAAAAATGCTCCATAGAGTGCTTGCCTCAACCACGACCCGGCCTGACTAGCAGGTTCGTCCTAGTGAAGAAAATCTCCAAAAAAGAGACTAAGTCCGAACGTAGGAAGTTGACCAGGTCCTCCCAGCCAGCGTATCCGAGGAGGGCTCAAAGGACATCGGTTCAAGATCCAGGGTTGCCCCGGTCAAAGGATTTTCACCTCGAAAAAACGACTAAGTCCGAAGGTAAAAATCTCCACCGAGGGCTCCCGCAACACGTATCCGGAGAAGAGTTCCAGGAGGGCGGATTATACTGACAGGTTCATCCCGCTGAAGAAAATCTTCAGAAAAATGACAACGTCCGAAGGTAAACTTTTGACCGGGGCCTCCCTCGGGCTGTAGACGAGCCGGGCTCCATCGCAGTCGGCCTTACACTTTGACTTTGCCCCGGTCGAGGTGCGACCAGATGACCAGACTGGCGCTTTTTGTTTTTAGGCGCTACAAAACAATAAGGCCCATATTTATACTTTTTTAGCACCGCAAGTGTAAAGCATTCAAATATCACAAAAGAGTAATTAGATAAAACACAGGAAAAACTTTAAAAATTCAAAACCAATTCATAAAAATAGATAATATTTTTATCTTTAAAATGACACAAAAACAAAGAAAATCAGATAAGGGGAACCAGAGACATGAATTTTTAAAGAATTAGGCCCATATTTATAGTTTTTTAGCGCCGCATTTGCTTCGTTATTTGGCGCTAAAACGGCGCAAACTTACAAAATACAATTGTATTTTGTAAGTTTGCGCCGCTTTTGCGTCAAATAATGAGAGAGAGAGAGTAGAGAAGAACCTTGATCTTGGAGGTGACTACAGCAGAAGAATGATCAGTTAGAGAGAGAAGCCATCTGATGCCCAACCAAGATGTACTAAGGACTTTTACTCTAGCTGACCCCAGGACTATGATGGGTCTCTCCAGGACTGGTCCCCTAAAGACAGGTAACCAGAATTGAGGTTTGAAAAATGAAAAACCATGATCTTTCACAAAAATAGAATATTGCATCACCTGAGGGTACATAATGACAGTGCCCATCAACACATAAACAAGTCATTAAAATAAATACATTAAAATGCATTTATTATATATATATATTTTTTTTTAACACTCTTTGTAACTCACTAGTCGCTTCCCTTCTTCTGTTTTTTTTCTTTTTTCTCTTTTTATCTCTCTCTTCTCTCTCTTCTCTATGTCCTTTCCAAATAACCCCCCTTTTTTCTTTCTCCCTCAACCCCCCCAACAACTTCCCCCTCACCCTTCAATCTGCAATTTTTCTCCTTGCACCCCTCTTTCCTTCTTCTTTCTCCCTTCCTTTTTTCATATCCCCCTTTCCCTCTTCTCCCCTTCCTAAACCCCCCAGATCCCTTCCTTCTCTCCCCCTTCCCCTAACCTTCCCCCCACCCTTCATCCCTGTGTTTCCCCTCCCCCTTGACTTTTTTTTTAACAAAACCTGGTGCCACTCACCTATTTTTTCAAACAGGCACCGCGAGGGGCATCCGTGAGTCAGGGCCCCCGCAGTCCTCCTTTAGGACACCGTCGACCACCATTTTGGGAGGTTGTCGGTCTAGTCTTTGACGCGCCCACGATTTGGGATGCGTGAGCAGTTTCCCTCACAAATACCGGATCCCAACTGGGATCGTGGTGTTATACGGGCCTCCTGTGAGATGAGAAGTAGGCTAATGGTGGGAGTGCTGCTTTGACGAAGTAAGTGCACACAATATTTTTGACCATCTGCAGTGGTAACAACGAGCTCGGCAAATCTGACTTTTACAGACTATGGCCCTCATTACAACCTTGGTGGTCTTTGCAAAAGACCGCTGAGGCTGCGGGAGCCAGGATACCGCCAGTGCTGGCGGAATGTCTGGCTCCCTATTATGACTTTTCCGCTGGGCCAACGGATGGTAACAGTGCTACAATCAGCTGGCCCAGCGGAAAAGTCACATCAGCATTGCTGCCGGCTCGTAATAGAGCCGGCGGCAATGCTGATGTGCAGCGGGTGCAGTAGCACCCATCAGGCAATTCAAGGCCTGCAATTCTGGCAGTGAAATGCACGTGAAAGGGCTATGCCTGGGGGCCCCTGCACTGCCCATGCACTCGGCATGGGCAGTGCAGGGGCCCACAAGGGCATCCCCAGTCCCCTTGCCACCAGCCTTTCCATGGTGGTGTCTATCGCCATGGACAGACTGGCGGTAGGGTGAGCCAAAATCCCCAGGGCAGCGCTGCCCTGGCAGATTACGACCGCCGGGGCTGCCATGGCCATATATATCCCCGGCCCCAGCAGTGTTACCACGGCGAAACCGCTGTGGTCATAATATGGTGACTAGTACCGTCAGCCTGTTGGTTGTACTAACGCCACTATAGCGCTGGCGGTCACCGACCGCCAGGGTTATAATGAGAGCCTATATCTTTCAGTGTGTGACTACAAGCACACACCCCTACCGGAGGACCTAAGATGCGAATAGCATAGATACAGAAAGTAGGTCATGCAAGCACCACATGTGTTTTTTTAGAGGTGCCTCACGTGTTTAAGTGTGTTGTAGTGTTTCTTATGTGTAGTACATCTCGTATTTGTTTTTTTCTGTATGAATTACAAATGCCATTTGGCTGGGTGATGGTGACATTAGCACCACACCTTTGAGAGCTGCATTTACACTTTTATTTATTTTCCTTTCTCTTCCACAGTTTTGTCCAGCAGGATAACATTACTGACGGGTCCTATTTAATATATTTAATTTCGTTATATACATTAACTTGGCAGGCGCACAAGCAGTAACACTAGGGAGTTCACTTTGATCCTGAGGAGGAGGCTAGGCTAGACTCCGAAACATGTAGACCACCTAGGAGGACAGGTACATAATGTACTCACCCTCCCCCTAGCCCTTTTTAATCATACCACCCCTGTGAGACTTATTAAATTGGTAATATCATCCAGAGGATGGTATGATTAACTCTCCAGGACCCCATCACTCCTATCCCTTACTCGTATGCACATTGTTGAACCCAAAATTGCTCCCTCGTATTCCGTTGGTCGCAGCACGCCTCGTTCTGCAGCAGAACGGGAAGAAACCCAATGATGAAGCATGCCACCAAGGGGTAACCCTGGTGAGTGAGGGTTTTTCAAACGACAATAATTTTTTTCTCCTTGTGGAAGTTTCTTTTCCTGGCAGGGTCTTTATGAACCTTTACTGAAGCCTTAAGGAGGATAGACCCAGTCCCTCTGAATCCTCCTTCTCCCTTTTAGTTAATATATTCGGGCAGCGCACAGCTGCTTTAGCATTTTTTCGTGAAACCTCTTCACACTCACACATGAAGGACAAGTAGCACATATAACAGAAATCACTGTGCTAACTTTCTCAGCTGAGGAGGTTGAACGGATCTTAGAACCATTATCCCATTTGATGACACACCCACATCTGGGAATATAGGTGATAGCAAGGATTGGTATGAACTTAACACACTTAAACAAGACCAGGTGAAGACCATAATCCATGGTATAATGATGACTGAGTACCTGAGGGCAAGTGCAGCACCACAGGACCTAATAGTGAGGAACAAACCTTTCATTTTCCAGAATGACAAGATTTTAAAAAAAGACTGGTCACTTATATCGTGGCATTGCACTCACGATTGGTTGATTCTGATTATGAAAATGGCCCGTGTCTTGCAGAAGAACTCAAGGGCGAAATCCTCACCATAGAGGTTCACCTAAAAGCATTCATGTCAACAGGGGCCCTAAAAAAACGCTTAGAGGCGCTTAACCAATCCATCAATGAGTATGACGTATATCTACAACAGGCTAAATACCAGAAACTCAAGAAAGATGTCAGTAAATTCTCCCATGAGAAGGTGTACCCCTACATCAGAGAAGACTATGTACCCTCAGGGAGTAACCCAGGGTATAGCACTTACTCATCTGACTCAGGTTCTAGCAATTCTGACTACAACACAAAATATTTTTTTTCTAGTAGGGGTCACAATAGGAGGGCAAGGCGAACAGGCTTCACCTTTGGGAGAAGGTGGCCTATGTACCCCATGTACCCACTGCATATAATGCAAGGCCCTTTTATGCCAGGCCCTTTTTCACAAGGTCCCATGCCACCTCACAGGCACCCTCTACCTTTCTAAATTTGGGGTCCCCAGGGAGACCACCACCCACAGTACTGTTCTTTTTTAGGGACAGACCAAGGACGCCCGAAGGGCAGGACAAAGAGACAGCCTCAGGTCCATTGGCACCGGACGCAGAACAGGGGAGAATGCTGACCAGGAGTATGACAGTGGAGAATTCACAAGGTCAGGACACCCAAGCGGGCACAAGCAACCACACAGCTTAATTGTTAACTTGAGTGGTTTGACACTTACCCCCACACAAACACGTGTCCTGGAGAAAGGTTTAGGATTTGTCCCCATTGCCCCATTAGACAAATTCAAGCTATGTATAGAGGTCAACAAATTCATAAGGAAGGTTAAGCTAAGATCCTACTTTGGGGACCGCCTATCTACTGTGGGCCCCACTATGGGTGACACTGGTCTACACAATAAATCCTCTTTCACAGTACCAAGTGCTTCTATCCCAGTGGAAATCTTGGCATTTGAACAAGCAGTCATGAAAGATATTAATGACATTGATCCTACCTCTCTAAGGGTATTCCATAATACAACAAGGGAAGAAAAGAAGCGCTACAAGACCTAGCCAACAATACAAGCATAGTCATTAAACCGGCAGACAAAACGGACACCCTCATCATTCAGATCATAAACAACTATAAGAATGAATGCTTAAGACTACTGGGCGATACACGGAATTGTGAGAAACTACAGGAAGATCCAACTAGTTTCCTGCAAAACATAATCAGCAGTATGGTTGAGCAAACATTGACACACGACTGGATTTCACAGAAAGAGGGAAAGTTCCTGATGAACAGGAACCCAGTGACCCCATACTTTTGCACTATTCCCAAAATCCACAAAAATCTGGAAGCACCACCATTGAGACCCATTGTGTCTGGCATAAACTCAGTTTTGGAACCCCTGCCCCGTTTTGCTGATGCTTTCCTCAGACCTATAATCCAAAACACAGACACGTATTTGAAGGACACGAAGGATGTACTGTGTCTCCTTAAAGAAAGACCTTTCGATCCTACTAATGAAACTCTGTTGGGTTTATATGTAGAGAGCCTGTACACCAATCTACCTCACTCTGGTACTTTACGCATTATAGAGGAGGTCATTTTTTATATGGACTGGGAATACCAGACACCAGGCAACTTGGTTCTGGAGTGCTGCTTCTGGGCATCAACCAAGAACTTTTTCGGTTTTGAAGACACTCTGTACCTTCAGAAACATGGTACAAGCATGGGAAGCATCTTTGCTCTGAGTCTAGCAGGTCTTTACTTTCACCATCTGGAAAAGGAAATAATTCTTAAAACCACCAACCCATATAGGGAAAACATCACTTTATGGAAAAGATACATTGACAATATTCTAGTCATTTGGAACGGGGAGGAATCACAAATAGCCCCTTTTTTGGCATGGCCCAACATGCAGGATCAGTTCCTCAAATTCACTCTAACGAAGAGTAAAGAACAACTAGTTTTTCTTGATCTTAACATTATAGCAACTAATGGCACCCTAAAAACTACCACTAATAACAAACCAACAGCTAAGAAGTGTTTAACAGTGCACACCCTTGTAATTTGCGAGAGAACCTTCCCTTTGGACAGTTCCTCAGACTCAAGAGAAACTGTTCTGAGGTATCCGACTATAAACAGCAAGCCCAGAACCTATCATCAAAACTGGAGGCTAGAAATTACCCCCAGGAATAATCAACCGTGAAAAGCGCACGCAATAAAAATAGAGAGGCCCTTTTGGACACCCCTCCTCAGAAAGACAAAGAGGCAAGGCCCATATGTATTTCGACATTCAATGTAGACTCCAACGTGATGAATAAGATTATCAACAAACATTGGCGCATTTTAAATAGCGGCTGTCTGGACTTTCCCAAACGTATGTTTTCCAATATGTGTGGCAAAAGTATAAAGGACACACTGGTACGCAGCAGACCACATCCACCAAAGAGGGGGTTGAACACCACCAACCTCCTACCACCACCAACAGGACATTACCCATGCAGCAATTGCAGTTTGTGCCATTTGACAAGCACGAATAAGAGGGTTATTTTTAATAACAACTCCACATGGGAAATCATGGGTTTTACCAACTGCAACACCCAAGGAGTAGTCTATATGATTACATGCCCATGCAATCTGCATTACATAGCAATGACTACCCATAAAGCAAAAATCTGCATTGGAGATCATCGCAGCAACTTAAGATGTGGCCGCACCACCACAAAAATGTCCTCCCATTACATCATTAGCACACACACAGTTGTGACTACCAATGGTTCATCCTTGCACACCAAAAGTCGGTTAGGTCTGAATCCTTCCTTCTTGAAAGGGAACAACAGTGGGTTTTTAAATTATGCACCCATCAACCTGATCTGAACGAAAACATCTCATGGGGACAACTAATGCAACACTAACCACTGTCCCCCTCACTTGAGCAAGACACCCACACGTTCAATATAACATGTAGATATACCTAACATAGACCCCTTAAAATCACCATCAAGATACTTTATAAACATTTTCCTCTAGACCTAACATATGGCAGCTACCTTCTCGCATATATGTATATATTTTTGAACACTGCTCGTGACTCACTAGTCGCTTCCCTTTGCTCTGTTTTTCTATTCTCTTCTCTATGTCCTTTCCAAATAAGCCCCCTTTTTTTTTTTTTCCCTTCTCCCCCAACAACTTCCCCCTGACTCTTCGATCTTTTTCCAATTTTTCTCCTTGCACCACTCTTTTCTTCTTTCTCCCTTTGCCATATCCCCTTTTCCCCCTTTTCTCCCCTTCCTAATCCCCCCAAACCCCTAACTTCTCTCCCCCTTCCCCTAACCTTCCCCCCACCCTTCATCCCCATGTCATCCCTCCCCCTTTCCTTCTTTTTAAACAAAACCTGGTGCTGATCACCTATTTTTTCAAACAGGAACTGCGAGGGGCACTCATAAGACGGGGCCCACGTAGTCCTCCTTTAGGACACCGACAACCGTCATTTTGGGAGGTCCTCGGTCTAGTCTTTGACGCACCCACGAGTTGGGATGCGTGAGCAGTTTCCTGCACAAATACCGGATCCCAACTGGGATCGCATTGTTATTCGGCCCTCCGGCGAGGTGAGAAGTAGGCTAATGGTGGGAGTGCTGCTTTGACGAAGTAAGTGCGCAAATATTTTTGACCACCTGCAGTGGTAACAACATGCTGGGCAAATCTGACTTTTACAGACTATGGGGGTCATTACGACCCTGGCGGACGGCGGAGAAGCGGCGGTAAGACCGCCAACAGGCTGGCAGTCTTTTTTTTTTTATTATGACCATGGCGGTTACCGCCATGGTCATCCGCCGCTTCTCCGTTCCGCCCGCCAGGGCGGAGACGACCGCCGGGCTGGAGACCAGGGTCTCCAGCCTGGCGGTCGTCACTATACCGCCGGCGGTATTTGGACCTGGCTTGCCGCCATGGATTTCCTGCAGTTGGAACCGCCATGAAATCCATGGCGGTAAGCACTATCAGTGCCAGGGAATTCCTTCCCTGGCACTGATAGGGGTCCCCCCCACCCCCCACCCCCACCCTGACTCGCTCCCCTACACCCCCCACCACCCCTGCCACCCCCCAAAGGTGGCAAGACTCCCCTCCCCACCCCGACCCCAACATCACATCACTCATGCACACACGACACGCACGCAGGAACCACCAACACACATACACGCACACACACGGACATACATGCAAACATCCACACACATAGTCAGAACGCACACCCACATTTAAACATACACGCACACAACCATGCAGACATAGCTACAGACATACACGCACTCATTCCCATACTCACGACACCCCCGCAAGCATACAGGCACTCAGACATCCCCACTACATACACACACGCACACCCCCATGCATGCACACAACACACAGCACCCCCCCACCCCCCTCCCCTCACGGATGATTGACTTACCTGGTCCGACGATTCTCCGGGAGGGGACGGGAGCCATGGGGGCTGCTCTGCCGACACCACACCGTCAACAGAACACCGCCACGCCGAATCACAGGACGTGATTCGGTGGGGGGTGTTCTGTTGACGTGGCGGTGGAGGTGGAGCAACCTCCACTTCCCCGCGACCCTCCAGTATGGCTGTTGGCGGCTCTCTGTCCGAAAAAGAACAGAGAGCTGCCAACAGTCATAATACGCCGAGCGGCAAACCGCCAGCACTGGCGGTCTTCCGCACGACGGTCCCTCAGCGGTTTTGACAAAAGACCGCCGAGGTCAAAATGACCCCCTATATCTTTCAGTGTGTGACTACAAGCACACACCCCTCCCGGAGGACCTAAGATGCGAATAGCATAGATACAGAAAGTAGGTCACGCACACACCATGTGTGTTTTGTTAGAGGTGCCTCACATGTTTAAGTGTGTTGTAGAGTTTCTTATGTGTAGTACATCTTGTATTTGTGTTTTCTGTATGAATTACAAGTGCCATTTGGCTGGGTGATGGTGATATTAGCAGCACACCGTTAAGAGCTGCATTTACACTTTTATTTATTTTCCTTTCTCTTCCACTGGTTTGCCCAGCAGCATAACATCACTGATGGGTACTATTTAATTTATTTCATTTAGTTATATACATTACCTTACCACATAGCTAGTAGCAATAGTACTTCCATCAGTGGCAGGCGCACAAGCAGTAACACTAGGGTGTTCACTTTGGTCCTGAGGAGGAGTCTAGGGCTAGACTCCAAAACATGTGGATCACCTAGGAGGACAGGTACATATTATACCCACCCTCTCCATACCCAGTTTTAATTATACCACCCCTGTAAGACGTATTAAATTGGTAATATCATCCAGAGGGTAGTATTTTTAACTCACGAAGACCCCACCACGCCTATTCCTTACCCTTACTAGTATGCACATTGTTGAACCCAACAGTGCTCCCACGTATTACGTCGTTCACAGCATGCCTCGTTCTGCAGCAGTTGGCGGTCGTGTCTGCCGTACAGGTTGGGGTCGACGTGGACCTGCCTTTGATTTTTTGGCCCTTCCCCACCTTGGATGGTGGCGCAGCTGTCTTCCCACTTTCCACTTTTGTTTTGCCTGAGCCCTTGGTGGCAGGTGTTTTCCCCTTCTCCCTCCGGGATGTGGGCAACTTTTTCTGTTATGGAGGTGGAGGAATGTCCTTGCCCTGCTACTTGGGACACTGGCAGCCCTGTT
Source organism: Pleurodeles waltl (assembly GCF_031143425.1). NCBI lineage: Eukaryota > Metazoa > Chordata > Amphibia > Caudata > Salamandridae > Pleurodeles > Pleurodeles waltl. The sequence goes on from NC_090437.1 coordinate 855,649,686, forward strand.
GCTTGGCGCACTCCAAAATCCTGCTATTGCTGGCACCACTGTGCCCGGTGATGTGGTGGCTGAGGTGCTGGGTTGGAACCTGGAAAGGCGGGCCCTAGGGGATGGAGGGGGGGGAGGTGTACGGAAGAGGTCAACATTTGATAGGAAAAACTTTTTAGACACACTGGGACGGGAAGATCGAGGGGGTTCGGGAGTGGAGGAAGAGGTAGTGGATGTAGGAGGTATACGTTTGCTGACTTTGGGTGAAGGTGCATGGGCTGGAGGCTGTTGTGAAGTGGATGGCTGTTTGGTGGGTGTGTGACTGCGTTTGTGTATTTTGGGAGGAGGGCTCACAGACACACTGCGAGAGGACACAGGAGATGTGTGAATGGTAGTAGGGGTGGTGAGTGCACGTGAGTGGTGTGCAGTGATGCGTGTGATGGTGATGGAGGTAGTAGCTGAAGATGTAGTGCATGCAGGTGTGAGTGGAGATGAGGCAGGGAGGGAGGAGGGAGACGTGGAGGAGGGGGACACAGTGGAGGCAGTGGATGTTGGTATGTCTGCATGGGTATGGTGCTTGTGTGAGTGCCTGTGGGATGTGTGGTGCTTATGTTTGCCTGAGCCACCCTTGTGTGTTGAGGTGTGTGCATGCTGGTCTGATGGTCGCTTGGGATAGGCTGAGGTACAGGGGATTGGGTCTGGGTGGAGGAGGTTGGACTGGGGAAGTTGGACACAGGGACATTGGCTGCCGTCAGTGCAGAGGCCAGAGCCTGAAATGCTCGCTGTTGGGCTGCCTGGCCAGAATGAATGCCCTCCAGGTTTGCATTTGTTTGTTGCAAATGCCTCTCTACACCCTGGATGGCATTCAGAATGGTAGACTGCCCAACAGTGAGGGATCTCAGGAGGTCAGTAGCCTCCTCACTGAGTGCAGCAGGGCTGACTGGGGCAGGGCCTGAGGTGCCTGGGGCGAAGGAGATGCCCACCCTCCTGGGTGAGCGGCCACGGGACACACGCTGAGGGGCTGCTGGGAGGGAGGTGCTGGTAGGGGGGGTGGCAGTAGATGCAGTGGGCACAGACGGGCCCGCCACCGCAAGGGAGCTCCCATCAGAGGGGGAGTCGGTGTCGCTGGTCTCTGCTCCTGTCCCCGCTGTGAAGCTCCCCTCGCCCTCCGTCCCACTGGTGACTTCAGACTGCGTTGTCTCGCCCTCCAGGGCCATGTGGGATACAGCTCCCTCCTGCTCTGGTGGCACTGCTCCTCTGCCTGATGATGCTAATGCACAGAAGAACAGGGAGACCACAAAAAAGGGGGGGGGAGAAGAAAGACATATTCAGTGCATGCAATACCGCTACCGTTGGCGGGCACTACAGACACAGCAGCCCTCTGCACTACGCCATGCAATTAGAGTTCCCTAATTAATCACAGGGACATGGGGTACAAGGCCTATGCCCGATTGCTGCACACATGGAAGTCACAGGATCCTGACTAGGTGTAGATGGCTCTTACCACTGTTGGGGTGCCACATAGCCTGCCTCACAAAGGGTCCTTGCCTACAAAGCTCGCCCTGGCCTAGAGTAACCCACTGCCCACCTCCCCCACCCAGACACCTCATAATGCACACAGAGTCAGATGGATGTGACTGTACTCACCCCCTTGTGGTTGCTGTGATGCCATCAAGCGGCCATCCAACTCCGGATACGCCACCGCCAGGATCCAGAACATCAGGGGGATCATGGTGCGACGGGCACCCCTCCCACGTTCGGAGGCCATCCCCAATGGGCCTCCGCCATCTTCTTGCTCCAGTGGCGAATGTCCTCCCATCTTTTCCGGCAGTGGGTGCTCCGTCTGTGGTGGACCCCCAGGGTCCGGACATTCTTGGCAATGGCACGTGTGGTGGTCGCTGACCTAGAGGAATAGTACAGGGGAAAAGGATGATATTTAACCGTCCGGACTGTCACAGTCATTGGCCCACATTCCCACCCTTGCCCTGACGCACATACACTCACCGAATGCTCATGCAGGCCTCAGTCCCCAGCCCTGTATCTTCCATCCACACCACTCCAAACAGGCATTGCCCATGCAGCATGCTCACAGTGTACTCACCTGTTTGTCTGGAGGACCGTAGAGTAGCGTGTACTGAGGGAGAACCCCATCCACTAACTTCTCCAACTCCTCCGAAGTGAAGGCAGGGGCCCTTTCCCCAGACACATGAGCCATTGTCACTTCCAGACACAGGTCACAGCAGCACTTGCAGTGTAGGTCCTTTCCTGTCGACGGTCAGGTATCAAGTGAGTGAACAGAGAGAAAATGGCGGTCACGTCACCGCCGGCGTCCATCGTCATTGGCTCCTGGGACCCATCGGGCCCAATGTTAACCAATGCAGGATTGCGCCACGGTCTTTGACCGCGACGGTGTACAACGCCAGCGCAGTTACCTCATATCCCCTTGTCCGACATTACAGGTCAGGCAGCTGCCATTTCAGGGGGCCACATGGCATTATTTTTAAATGTGTCGCACATATCTAGGCCTTGCATACAGACAGTGACAGGCACATAGCGGATTGACAAATGTGTGCAATAAATTATTTTTTTACTACCTCAGTGTTGGCTGACTCTGTGCTCGCTGTTCTCGTCCATAGGGCACGTCCGCTGGGGCAGGTGAGGAGATAGCGGCATCCTCCAGTGTACAGACTGCTGGTGGACCTGTCCACAATGGAAGACAGACACATCATTATCACTTACAGACGTGATCGCGCCACAATCCAGGCACTGTGTGCCCAGTTGGAGCCAGACCTGATGTCAGCTATCTGCCATCCCACAGGAATCCCCCCACTAGTCAGGTCCTGTCAGTACTCCATTTCCTGGCAAGTGGGTCTTTTCAAACAACAGTGGCCATTGCATCAGGGATGTCCCAGCCTATGTTCTCAAACGTGTTGTCCAGAGTGTTGTCTGCCCTGCTGAAACACATGCACAGCTACATCGTTTTCCCTCAGGTGGACGATTTGCCCACAGTGAAAGGTGACTTCTATGCCCTGGGACATATCCCCAACATCATAGGTGCCATTAAAGGGACACATGTGGCATTGGTACCCCCCGCAGGAGTGAACAGGTGTACAGAAACAGGAAGAGCTACCATTCAATGAATGTGCAGATGGTGTGTTTGGCCAACCAGTACATCTCCCATGTGAATGCCAAGTTTCCAGGCTCAGTGCATGATGCTTACATTTTGAGGAATAGCAGCATCCTTATGTGATGGGGCAACTCCAGAGGCACTGTGTGTGGCTAATAGGTGAGGACAAGGACCGTATACCCTGTGAATAGTTGTCTGGGGTTGTCCCTAAGGGTTAGTGTGTGTCTAACAGTTGTCCCTCGACATTTGCAGGTGACTCTGAGTACCCCAGCCTGTTATGGCTACTGACCCCAGTGAGAAATCCTAGAACAAGGGCAGAGGAACGCTACAATGAGGCACGTGGGCAAACTAGGAGAGTGATCGAACGGACCTTCGGCCTCCTGAAGGCCAGGTTCCGGTGCCTCCATATGACAGGTGGTTCCCTCTACTACTCACCAAAGAAGGTGTGCCAGATCATCGTGGCCTGCTGTATGCTGCACAACCTGGCTTTGCGATGACAGGTGCCTTTTCTGCAGGAGGATGGTGCAGAAGGAGGTCTTGTGGCAGCTGTGGAGCCCATGGACAGTGAAGAAGAGGAGGCAGAAGAAAAGGATATCGACAACAGAAACAACGTGATCCAGCAATACTTCCAGTGAGACACAGGTAAGAAGACATCACTGCCTCCTACATCTGATACAATTGTTAGACCTATCATATGTCTGTCACTTTCACCCAGTGTATGGACCCTGACCTGTCACTTTGCCTTTCTATTTCACAGATGTGGGTCCCACTGTGTGACCTCTGCTATGTTACCTCAAGGACTAGAGCTGTGTGACATAGGTATGTTGACAATACAATGGACATTGCTATTTTTGTTAGTTATAGCAAATACACATTTGTGAAAGCACAGACTGACTCCAGATTGTTTACTGGTTCAAGGGTGTTTATTTAACTGCAAATTAGTGGAGGGGGTTGGAAAATGGTCAGGGATGATGGTGGAGGAATGTTCATGGCAGAGTCCAGTTCTTAGTCTCACAGGTGCATTGTCCAAAGGGGCATAGGAAGTGGAGCTAGGGCAGTTGATGGATGGACAGGGTGATGAAGTGGGAAAGAAGGATGACATTTAGGGTGGTCTCATTTCTTGGCGGGGATCTTGGCATTGTTCTCTGTCTTTGTCCCGGATCTCAGGAACCATTTGTGGGGTGGCTCTCCATCTGCAGGGGGTGGGGTGCTGGTGTCGTGGTACTGTGGCGGTGCCTCCTGTCCACTAGCGACTGTGGAGGTGGTGGGCAGTTCATCATCAAGGCTAGTGTCAGGGGCCCCTTGCTGTGCCACAGTGTCCCTCCTGGTGTTCACAAGGTCCTTCAGCTCCCCTACAATGGTGACCAGGGTGGTGTTAATGGACTTCAAGTCCTCCCTGATCCCCAAATACAGTTCCTCCTGCAGCCACTGGGTCTCCTGAAACTTGGCCAGTACCGTTGCCATCGTCTCCTGAATGATGGTACAGTCCCATGATGTTGGAGAGGGCCTCGTGGGGAGTGGGTTCCCTCGGACTGTCCTCCCCCTGTCGCACAGCAGTCCTCCCAGTTTCCTGGTTTTCCTGTTCCTCTGTCCCCTGAACCTTGTGCCCACTGCCACTGTCCCCAGGTCCCTGATGTTCTTGGGTTGGTGGGTTTGCCTAGGTTCCCTGTAGTGGTGGACACACTGCTGCTTGATGTGTCCTGAGGACAGAGGCATGGGCCTGCTGGGTGGGTGCTGTGCTGGTGTTTCCTGGGGGGGAGGCTCTGTGGTGGCATGTGTCAGTGTGTTGGGAATCGACTGTCCCGACTGTCCCGAGGTCACAGATGGGCCGGGCTGGTCATCTAGATCCAGTTGGACAGAACTGCTGTCATCACTGTGGGCCCCTTCTGTGGGGGGTGGACATGTCTGGAACCTCCTTTCCGGTGACGTTGGGTGAGGGTCCTGCAGGGGTGTAAAGGTATGAATATTGCATCTGTGTGTGCCATTGTGTGCAATGGGTGGGTGACCCTGTACCCCAGTGCTTACATTCTTGTCTAGGACCTTGTGTGATATTTGGTTTGGGGATCTGTGTGGGTATCTGTAGTGGACATGCTTTGGTGATGGGTGTCCATGCTTTGGTGTTGCATGCAGGGCTTGGGGTTGGGATGGGTGGTTTGTGATAGTGGGACATATGTGAGGTGTTGGAGTGATGGGGGTGAGGGTGGGGGTATGTGATAGCATGCAGGTAGGGTGGGGGATGAAGTAGTTAAGATCTGACTTACCAGAGTCCATTCCTCCTGCTACTCCTGCGAGGCCCTCAGGATGCATATAGCCAAGACCTGCTCCTCCCATGTTGTTAGTTGTGGGGGAGGAGGTGGGGGTCCACCGCCAGTCCTCTGTACGGCTACCTGGTGTCTTGAGACCACGGAATGCACCTTCCCCCGTAGGTCATTCCACCTCTTCCTGATGTCATCCCTTGTTCTTGGGTGCTGTCCCACTGCGTTGACACTGTCTACGATTCTGCGCCATAACTCCATCTTCTTAGCAAAGGAGGTGTGCTGCACCTGTGATCCGAATAGCTGTGGCTCTACCCGGACGATTTCCTCCACCATGACCCTGAGCTCCTCCTCAGAGAACCTGGGGTGTCTTTGCAGTGCCATGGTGTGGTGTCGGTGAGGTGTGAGGTGGTGTGATGTGTGAGGGGATGTGTTTGTGTGTGTTGTGTGCGGTGTGTGGATGTTGTGTGAGTGATGGTGTTGTGTGCCTGTGGATGCTAGTTTGTTGATGGTGGTTTCTCTCTCTGTGCTTCGTTCTCAATTTTTGTCGAAGGGGTTTGTGGGTGATGTGGGTGTGTGTTTTATATTGTATTGAGTGGGTAGGTGTGGTGTGTGTATGTGTATCAGATGTGTGTATTTCGATTTGTCCAGTGTGGTTGTGTTTTGTAAATGTGTGTGTATTTTGCTCGCGGCGGTGTGTGCTGCCAGTGGAATACCACGGTTGAAAGACCGCTATGTGGATTCGTGGGTCGTGATAGTGTGGGCGTATTCCTGTCAGCGTGACGGTGGAGATTTTGTTATCGCCAGTTTATCACTGACCTTTGGTGTGGTGGACTTGTGTGGCTGTCTAGATTTTTTAGGGGATTCCGGCCTGTGGGTCGTAATAGCTGTAGCGGATTTCCGCTGCTGCAGTGGTGTGTTGACAGTCTTCTCCACGGCGGTAAGCGGCATTTACTGCCAATGTTGTAATGAGGGCCAGAATATTCAGGTGAGAGGGAGGCACAGTTGTGTTGCACAGTATCTTGCTGTTAGAAATTGGGCTGTTGGTTGACTGTGGTGTGAACCTTAGTCAAACAGCGACCACAATCTTAGTAGGGGTAAGTGTCAGGGAAACCCCAAAATACCCTTTGCTCATCATCTGGTAGCTTGGCACAGAGCAATCAGGTTTAACATTGAGGCAGTGTGAAAAGTATTTGTGCAACACTTCAAATAGTACAACAGTGAAAACACCACACAAAATGAATCTACATGTTTAGAACAATGGAGTAGACTTTAATAAATAAAACAAGACCAAAATGACAAACAATTAATAAGCAGAACTTGCGTTATGAATGTTTAAAGAATGAACTGTAAAATAGTACTTAAAAGCAAAAAGCGCCCATCAGGGATATTTGGTCACACTGGATCAGGACAAAGTCAAAACTTCAGCCCGCCCCAGTAGAGCAGAGTTTGGCTACAGGGATCCAGTTTGGCCCATTGAACCATAGTTCCTTAAATCCTGATTGTTGTGTTAGTTCCAAACCAGGTCAATTTTCTCCAAGCAGTAGTTATGATTCGTCAATTTTCTCCATGCAGCAGCAATGTATTGGTTCTCAGATGCAGTGGAGGTAGGGTGCGAGTATCTGCTTTTTCAATTTTGAGCTTCCAGGACCCGGGTCTTGTAATGTGAACACAGAGGGTGACGAGGTGTTCTGTGGTTGAGGCTATACATCAGGTTCAATGGGGGCAGTCCTTTCACCCCTGGAGGGGAACAGAAGGCAGTACCTCAAGGAAGGAGTCGCAGTCCGGCAGAGTGGCAGTCCTTCAGCAGCATGGAAGTCCTTCTTCCTGGCAGAGTAGTCACAGGTCCTGAAGTCTACTGTGTTGGTGGTGTCAGAGGTCCAGTACTTATAACCAGTTGGGCCCTTGAAGTGGGGGAGACTTCAAAGACAGGTCTTTAAAGGTCCTGCCATTCCTGACCTGGCTTCGGACTCACTGCAATGGGTTACTCAGCCATTTCTGTGGGGGCATGACACAGCCTATTATGGTGTAAGTGTGGCTGTGGCTGTGGCCAGTTCCTCCCTCCTATCCTGCCAGGATGGCCCATCAAGCCACACAAATCTTCCCTTGCATATGGCTGTGTAAGTGGAATACACAAAGTCAAGTTGTCACCCACCCTAGACAAGTGATCAGAGGCAGGCTCCAAATGGCTAAAGCAAGAAAATGTCAACTTTCTAAATGTGCTATTTTCAGAATCTCTATTTAAAATTCAACATCACCGTAAGCTGTGATTTTAAATTGCTACTCCAAAGGCACCAAACTTGAAGTGTTTGTCTCTTCCAGATTGCAAATTACACTTATAAGATGTAATAAGGTAATCCCAATGTTATCCTATAGGAGAGATAGCATTGCTGTAGTGAAAAATGACTTTGGGAATTTTTCATTACGCAGGCATATAAGTACATGTACAGGCTTTTAAATACATTGCACCCTGCCCTCTGAGATTTCTAGGGCCTACCTTAGGGGTGACATATTTATAAAAAGGGAGGTTTATGCCTGGTAAAAGAGTTTTTTTGCCAGGTCGACACAGCACTGTAAAACTGCACAAACAGGCTCTGGAATGGCACTTGCAGGCCTCAGACATGGATAAAGGGCTACTAAAGTGGGTGGCACAATCAGTATTGCAGGCCCACAAGTAGCATTTAATCTACAGGCCCTGGCCACATGTAGTGCACTTTACTGAGGACTCAAAAGTAAATGAAATATGCCAATTGGGGATAAGCCAATGTTGCCATGTTTTAGGTGAGAGGACACAAGCACTTTAGCACTGGTTAATTGTGGTAAAGTGCACAGAGTCCTAAAGTTAGCAAAAACAAGGTCAGTAAAGTGGATGAGGTAGGTAAAATGTCAAAGGGAGGACCATTCCAAGGCTGTCCGGTCTAACACTTGCAAAATGGTAGTGACTGCGGATGTGTGTTTGTGGACCCCAGCAGTAAAAAGTGTGCAGGGTTAGGAGGGTTGGTAGTTCTTCACAAGGGCCACAGCTTCAACATTAAGGTGGTTTCGTAGGTAATTCAGTGGACATCACATCAGTGCAGAGTGATCACAATTGCCTATTTAGTTTCTTTAGACAAGCCTAGATTTTGCTTTCGTTTGGCTCTTAGCATGAGTCCTGTGATCACATTTGACTGACCTGGTACCTTAAAGTAAAATTAGAGGCATGGATGAATGAATTGGATAAGCTCACAATCAAGATGTGGTGCCTACTAAGTATCGAAGTTATACGTGCTACTTCAAACAGTGGGATAACAATACATCTTATCACAGTGACCAGATAATACAGTCTATTCAAATTGGCAGAACATTCAGAGTGCCCCGTTGTAATCAGTGTTGAAAAGCTAATATGCACACTTTGACAGCTTTCAGCAAAAACAGTCCTAAGACCATACACTGTAAGATCTGAATGCTTTTTATCGCACTAACTGGAAATACAATGCCGTGAACAGTCAATGTGTTGGTTTTCCGGTTATATATACTATCAAACATGAAGATGTAAGCGTGCCTGCAATATCACGCACTACCCACACGGCAGCAGGGAATATATGCCCAATTGTGGTACAGCACTCACTGCAGTGGAGGACTCAATGTGAACATGAAGCACATGCACAGCTCAGGCTAAAGCAGGTGACATAGATTATACATTTTTAGGTGTGTGCCCTCAATTGTGTGAGATCTTCGGTTGTGAGGTGAGGGTGGCTTATCTTGTCTCTCTTTTTTGTGCATTCTTCTACTTGCAGACACAGGGGCTGGAGTTAGAGGTGAGATGGATGCTGGTGCACCCTAGAATCACCATGATCGAATTCAGAAGTTGAAGGAGCAAAACAAATGTTACTTTTCTCATGACACGTTCCTGGTTCGTACAAAGGCCGAAGTTAAATGTCAGATAGGTAGTCTGACTTACTACTGCGTATTCTTTTAAAAAAGACATCGCTGTTTATTCTTCATCTGACTACAAATCAAGAAGGATGCTAAAGTAAACGACGTGACAATCTTGAGGTACATTGAGCGTTAAAGTAAACGCTGTAGGTTGTCAGTTTTTTCTAACAAAATGTAAATACAAATATTCAAAAGATATCATCAGTTAGGAATCTAAAAACAAAGGAAGAAAAGCATAAGTCTCAAATCGGTTTCCCATTAGAATGCCCATCCAGTGCTCTTTCTTCAGTCTCTCAAGTAATGCAAATATTATCAATACTTCAAAGTTTTTGTTCTGTTTTTCTTTTAGATCCATGTCCTGTAAAAGGTCTCATACTACTTTCAAATACATCTTACTTCCATATTGACTGCTCTTTGTCACCTCACATTGGAATGAGGAGCAGTTCCTAAGTTTTAGAAGTGGGGTATTAATCTGTGACTTAATAAAAACCAGGGCCAATCCTGCCTCAAAATCCAACTATTGCTCTACGACTCTGTTATTATTCCCAAGCCAAAATCATGGATACCATTGTCAACTCTCAGCTGACACAATTTATTGAATCAGACAATATTTCATATTCATATCAGTCTGGCTTTCCTGCCTCATAGCAATAAGACTGTTATAATCAACAAAGGTAATGACTTTCACTGGATCCTGGCTGCATTCATTTTATTAGATCTGTCAACATATTTTGACACTTCGTCCAGGGAGCTGTCAGGTCGGTGTCACCAACACCTTTTAGTCAGAGCTAAACAAGCTTAGCTTTGGTGAATTACAGGGAGTGGCATTGATCACAACATTGCATAACATTTATGTAGCGCGTTTAGTTGCATTAATTTGCTCCTTAGGTGTAAATTGTATTCATACCACAATGACACACATAGACTGCACTGATAAAATGCAATACGCTCAGAGAATCTCTTTGTGCCGTTCTGGTGTGGTTGAATAATAATTCCCTGTGTCTAAATATTGACAAAACAGAGGCGATCTCTCTTTGGAAACACATCTTGCTGCTCCGCAAACAGGTGGCTGGAAGAACTGGGACTCCCAGCTGCCCTTTTTGGTTTGGCTGGAAATATTTGGTTACAAACTTTCATTTAAAACACACATTAACAAGATATTCTATATTCTTTACATCTTGAGAACTCGAAATCAGCGATCCAGGCACTGTCGATCTCATGTCTGGATGACTGCAATTCCTTCCATCTGGGGCTTGCTTCTTATCTTCTGTTAAGATTTGCAGCACATTCAGAATGCTGCTGCCCGATGTCTCTTGGGTATCACCAAAAGAAATCACATTCAAAATCCTATTTGAAGTCCCATATTTGGCTACCCATTGACTGAATATGTGTCTTTCAGGCTGTAGTACTATGCCATAAAGTTATTTATTGCCCATCTCCGGATGCTCATTACCTGCAAAATCATCTAAAAACCTACACCCTAACAAGAACTTTGAGGCCTCAAGAATCGACTCTGTTAGTACTCCTACACTTTACTAAAGTGTGCCTAAAGCAGAGATGTGGAAATTGCGACCACAAAATCTCGAAACTGCAACGTTTTCTTCTTTGTTTTTGCAAGCTTCTGAAAAGGCATCTTTTCTGTAGTGCACAGCAATTCCAGTACTGTATAGATGTGTTAGCTCCAGTATATAGCCCCAGTATCTTGTTATAGGTAAAGAAAGGGACGGACTGGCTCGTATGACTATCTGACAGTGCTGCCTGCTCTAACAAGTCATTGTGTGGGTCGTTTTTGTCGCTGTTTGTAGCCCTCATGTATGATCAGGTGGGTTGATTTTTTTCTCTAGTATTACCACAAACATTGTCTGCAGCAAGCACAGATGCATGCAGTCACCCATTTCTGCAAAGCACATAAACAGTCTTTGCAAGTTCAAAATTACCCTGATTTGCAAATGTTGGCCATTTTCTTAGGTACCTGATTTGCTAACGGGACAGCCGCAGCTCTTCTGCAATGGGGGAGGGGCATCGCCCCACTGGCTCAGAGCCAGCAGCTGAAAAATAAAACTATATTTTCTTATAATTTATTTTCAGCTGCTGGCTGGGCCAGCATGTTCGGGGAGAGGTGGGGCTGGGGCATAGGAGAGAGAAGGAGGAGTGGAGTGCATATAAATGTGCATGTCAATTTGGATGACCGTCTTAGGCAGGCCAAACAAATATGCGCACTTAGGGCCATATTTATACTTTTTGACGCACAACTGCGCTTACGCAGTTGTGCGTCAAAAAATTTAACGCCGGCTAATGCCATTCCAAAGCGCCATGCGGGCGCCTTATTTATTGAATGACATTAGCCGGCGCAGCTGACTGGTGTGCGTAAAAAAAAATGACCCACGCAAGGCAGCACCGGCGTAGGGGAAAATGGAGCTTGGGCGTCAAAAAATGGGGCAAGTCAGGTCTGAGGCAAAATATTGGCCTCATCCCGATTTGCGCCATTTTGTTTGACTCCCAACCCCCATTGAAATGACTCCTGTCTTAGCACAGACAGGAGTCATACCCCCTTGCCCAATGGCCATGCCCAGGGGACTTATGTCCCCTGGGCATGGTCATTGGGCATAGTGGCATGTAGGGGGGCACAAATCAGGCCCCCCTATGCCACAAAAAAATAAAATAAAATACTTACCTGAACTTACCTTAAGTTCCCTGGGATGGGTCCCTCCATCCTTGGGCGTCCTCCTGGGGTGGGTAAGGGTGGCAGGGGGTGTCCCTGGGGGCATGGGAGGGCACCTCTGGGCTCCTTCCGAGCCCACAGGTCCCTTAACGCCTGCCCTGACCAGGCGTTAAAAAATGACGCAAAAGCGGCTGGACGTCATTTTTTAAGGCCCGCCCACTCCTGTGCGTCATTTTTGCACGGGAGTTTAAATAAGGCGCACATGCCTTAGAGTCATTTTTTAGAAGGGAACGCCTACCTTGCATATCATTAATGCAAGGTAGGTGTCCACGCAAAAAAATGACACAAACTCCAAGATCTTTGGCGCTAGACGGGTCTAACGCCAAAGTATAAATATGGAGTTAGCTTTGCGTCGGATTTGAGTAAAAAAAAACGACGCAAATCCGGCGCAAACAGAGTATAAATATGCCCCTTAGGCTTCTCCAACTCAGCTGGGTAGAAGAAACAGAACAAACTCCTTGTGTCTAAGTGAATGCTAAACCAGCCTGCTCTAGCCAATCCCACACTGCTCTCATGCTTGGTAATAGCAAGACAGCAGTGCGAGGATTCCTCAGGGAATCTCTGAAGCTGTCCAATGGACTGCTGGGACCAGGGAGCAAAGGAGTGCGAGGCGGCCGGCAGCACCAGGTAAGAGTTTTATATTTTCTTTATCATTAAAACGCTCTGTGCCCCTTGTGCACTCCCCCATGCACCCTCCACATGCACCCTCCCCATGCGATCCCCCATGCACCCTCCCCACTACTTTTAAATTGTGTCATTCACCACTGTAGTGGGAGCCATTTTTATTTTGGTGGTTGGTTGCCAGGGGTGTTTTTTGTCTCAGTCAGACCCAGTAGGCAATTGAGGTGCTCTACAGGTTGTAAATAAATAAAATAAAGGAAAAGAAAAAGAAAACTAATATTAGAACCCCCACTGCTTTTAAATTCAGGATGCACATTTCTATTGCAGTTATTACTCATACCTTTGAAGAACGAAATTAAAAACATGCAAACTTGGTGAACTCATTTAGATGTCTGTTTTGTTTTCAACAGCAGCATTGCCTTCAAGGGAAACCATAAATTCTGGAGACCCACGCATGTGGTCAGATGATCGATTAAACTCAGGGGCTTATTTACATTGTTTTGGCGCAGGGCAGTGCAGCAAGTCACTTTGCTACGCTGCACTGCATCAAAAGAAAATCTCAGAAATATGCTGTATTTATGATGTACGGCACATCCCAGTCCTATTCCACGGTGCAAAAGTGGCTGCATTGTGCCAATGCAGGCACTCTTGCACCATGATGCACGGGTGCCTGCGTTGTAGGAATGATTGTTGTTGTGCAGGCAGAAACCCAATGTATTTCTAATTGCACAGGTTTTTTTAGACGTAGAGATGGCCCAATATCTAGGTAATATAATAGGTCATCTTGATTAGAAGTAACCATCTCAAGAAAGATGACAGCCACAGGTGATGGGTCACTCACCAGTCAAAATAGTCTTCCTCAACATGATGGATATGCATTTTCGCTCAGTATACTATGTCCTTAAAAATATTGATGAAGACTTAAAAGATGGTGGATATGATTGACGATATACGGGGGTGGACCATACATTTTCTTGTTATCTTGTATTAATCTTTCAATGTAGAAAGGGTTTTTTGATCATCATGACGGACAAACTATATTAGGTGTATGCTGTTTAACCCCTTCGCTGCCAGGCCTTTTCCCCCTCAGGTGCCAGGCCTTTTTTTGGCTATTTGGGGCATGGCGCGCTTAGGGCCTCATAACTTTTTGTCCACATAAGCTACTCACGCCAAATTTACGTCCTTTTTTCCCAACATTCTAGGGATTCTAGAGGTACCCAGACTTTGTGGGTTCCCCTGAAGGAGGCCAAGAAATTAGCCAAAATACAGTGAAAATGTTGTTTTTGTTTCAAAGAAATGGGAAAATAGGGCTGCAGAAGAAGGTCTGTGTTTTTTTCCTTGAATATGGCATTGTTAGTCTTTTCATCCTTGGCGTGGTCTCCCTTAAATCTTTGCCTCTGTTCCTCAGGTTGTTGATGTGTGCTGGACTCTGATTTTACTGTTTTTGTTACTCTGGGCACTTTACCACTGCTAACCAGTGCTAAAGTGCAAGTGCCCCTTTCCAAAAGTATATATAATTGGCTTATCCATGATTGGCATATTTGGTTTAATAGTAATTCCCTAGTAAAGTGCACTAGAGGTGCCAGGGCCTGTAAATCAAATGCTACTAGTGGGCCTGCAGCACTGGTTGTGTCACCCACATAAGCAGCTCTGTAATCATGTCTCAGACCTGCCACTGCAGTGTCTGTGTGTGCAGTTTTAACTGTAAATTCGACTTGGCAAGTGTACCCACTTGCCAGGCCTAAACCTTCCCTTTTCTTACATGTCAGACACCCCTAAGGTAGGCCCTAGGTAGCCCAGAGGGCAGGGTGCAGTGTATGGTTAAGGTAGGACATATAGTAATGTGTTTTATATGTCCTGACAGTGAAATATTGCTAAATTCGTTTTTCACTGTTGCAAGGCCTGCCCCTCTCGTAGGATAACATGGGGGATACTTTTAAATCTGATTAAAGTGTAGATTCCCTTTAGGAGTGCATGGACATGTGGAGTTTGTTTGGGGTCTCTGAGCTCACAATTGAAAAAACATCTTTTAGTAAAGTTGATTTTGAGATTCTGTGTTTGAAAATGCCACTTTTAGAAAGTGGGCATATTTCTTGCTTATACCATTTCTGTGACTCTGCCTGTTTGTGGATTCCCTATCTGGGTCAGTTTGACAGTTGGGCTGGTTGCACCTCACACTAGACAGTAACACAAAGGGAGCTGGGGTGTAGCCTGCATATCCTGATGAGCCATCTGTGCTAGAAGGGAGAGGAAGAGTGGTCACTAACACCTGGAAGGGCTGTGCCTGCCTCACACAATGCAGTCTCCAACCCCCTGGTGAGTGTCTGGGGCCTGGCCTGGGCAAGGCAGGATTTCACATTCAAAAGAGACTTTACTTCGAGAAATTGGGTATGAGAAGGGCACCCAAAACCACAGACTTTAGAAACCCTTATGGAAACAAGAGGAACCTCTGCCTGGAGATGAGCTGAAGAGCTGAGGAAGAAGAGCTGCCCTGCCTGTGACTGTGCTTTGTGGAGCTATCCTGCAATTGCTGCTTCTGCCAGAGTAAGTGGGCAAAGACTTGACTTTGTGTGCCTTCCATCTTGAGAAGACATCTCCAAGGGCTTCGTTTAGAGCTTGCCTCCTGTTGTTTGAAGTCTCAGGGACAGAAAAGACTTCTCTCTGCCAGCACCTGGAGTCTCTGGAGAGACTCCTACTCTGTCCTGTGGTGCCAATTCAGTTCATGGGACCCTGAAAGGAGAAGCTGGCAGCCTAAAGACAAGGAAAATCCACACACAGAACGCCGTGAGGAGAAAAGATTGATGTGACTCCGATCAGCGGTTGAAGAAACGATGGGCTGCCGGCTCTGCAGTTGAGAAAAGACACTCACATCGCTGACAGAGGCTGGGAGATCACAACCCGCGCTACAGGGTTTTCGGATCATCGTGCGGCTGGATTTCCAACTCAAGTATAGCTGTGCATGGAAAAACAACGCAAGGCCTGACCGGACCCGAGAGTGCTGACCTGATTGACGCATTGCTCTCCTGCGGAGACAAGAAACGACGCGCCCTGACCCAGTGAAAGGAGAAATGACGCACGGCCTTACTCGCGAGTGGAATCAATGCATCGCAAGCACTTTTGATGCGCACTCGCCCGTGTGGGGTTGTTTTTGATGCGCTCAAGGTATTTTTTCATGTTGACAGCATTAGTGTGTGTATAAAACTACTCAAAGACTCTTTTTGCATTTTTATTGATAACTTGACTTGTGTATTGTGAATTTTTGTCATTTTGGTCTTGTTTTGTTGAGATAAATATTTCCAAATCTTCTAAACCTGTTTTGTGTCATTTTGTAGTGTTTTCATTAAGTTACTGTGTGGGTTGGTACAAATACTTCACACCTAGCACTCTGAAGTTAAGCCTACTGCTCTGCCAAGCTACCAAAGAGGTAAGCAGGGGTTAGCTGAGGGTGATTCTCTTTTACCCTGACTAGAGCGAGGGTCCTTGCTTGAACAGAGGGTAAACTGGCTGTCAACCAAAGAACCCATTTCTAACAGGCATCAACAAAGGGTTTGCGGTGCTAAAATCACCAGCTTCCCAGCTTTCAGGAACAGGCAGACTTGAATCAGAAAACCCAATTTTTTCAACACAATTTTGGCATTTTACTGGCACATACCCCATTTTTACGCTTTTTTGTGCTTTCAGTGTCCTTCCAGTAAGTGACAGAAATGGGTGTGAAACTAATGCTGGATCCCAGAAACCTAAAGAGTTCTGTAAAGTAGACAAAATTCTGAATTAAGCAATGGTTAATTTGTGTAGATCCTACAAGGGTTTCCTACAGAAAATAACAACTGAAATGAAAAAAAATTAAAATTGAGTTGAAAAATACTGCAATTTTTCTCTACATTTTACTCTGTGACATTTTCCTGCGATGTCAATTTTTTAAAACCAATATACCGTTACGTCTGCTGGACTCTTCTGGTTGCGGAGATATATAGGGCTTGTAGGTTCATCAAGAACCCTAGGTACCAAGAGCCAATAAATGAGCTGCACCTTGCAGTGGGTTTTGATTCTATACCGGTATACAGCAATTCATTTGCTGAAATGTAAAGAGTGAAAAATAGGTATCAAGAAAACCTTTGTATTTCCAAAATGGGCACAAGATAAGGTGTTGAGGAGCAGTGGTTGTTTGCACATCTCTGAATTCCGGGGTGCCCATACCAGCATGTGAGTTATAGGGCATTTCTCAAATAGACGTCTTTTATACACACTCTCTTATAACTGGAAGGAAAAATGTAGAGAAAGACAAGGGGTAATAACACTTGTTTTGCTATTCTATTCCCCCAAGTCACCCAATAAAAATGGTACCTCACTTGTGTGGGTAGGCCTAGCGCATGCAACAGGAAATGCCCCAAAACACAACGTGGACACATCAAATTTTTCCACAGAAAACAGAGGTGTTTTTTGCAACGTGCCTACTTGTGGATTTTGGCCTGTAGCTCAGCTGGCACCTAGGGGAACCTACCAAACCTGTGCATTTTTCAAAACTAGAGACCTAGGGAAATCCAAGATGGGGTGACTTGCGGGGCTCTCACCAGGTTCTGTTACCCAGAATCCTTTGCAAACCTCTAAATTTGGCAAAAAAAAAACTTTTTCCTCACATTTTGGTGAGAGGAGACACAAATTCCCTTCCACTCAGCGTTCCCCCAAGTCTCCCGATAAAAATGATACCTCACTTGTGTGGGTGGGTCATGTGCTTGCAACAGAAAAAAGGCCAAAACCTTGTAGAGATTGAGGGGATAGCACAACGAGTTGATAAGCACATATTCTTCTTTTATACATCTTTAGGCTGACTCTGCTTTGGGGACCCACACGAGTGAGGTGTCATTTTACCTCGGAGACTGAGGGGAACGCTGGGGAGTAGGAATTATGTGCTGGAGCGGTGATCCTACTAAGCAAAACTCTGAAAAATATGCTTTTTTAAGCAAATTTTGAGGTTTTCAGAGGAGTCTGGGTAAGAAAATGTTGGGGGATCAACGCAAGCCACAGCTCCCTGGACTCCTGGGGGTGTCTAGTTTTAAAACATGTCTGGGTTTGGTGGGTTTCCCTATATGAAGGCCACACCCAGCACCAAAAACATAGGTGCCCCCTCCCCCCCAAACACAGGTAGTTTTGCAATTTATAATTTTGATGTGTCCACATATGTCTGTGATGTGCCAAACACTAAAATTGTGAAAAGAAACACACTTAGGTTATGTGAAAAAGACCCCTTGCCCACCAATCAATTTGGTGGCATGCTTCTTCATCGGGGTCCCCCCGGAGATAACTAGGGTGTCACAAGTGTGCTGCGACGCCTGATTACAGCGGAGCAGGTTTTGTCATTTTTACCACACATACTGGTTGGATTTGGCACGAGGGTGAGTGATGGTTCAGTAAATTAAATTTTATTAACAAGAGATTTCACAAAAGTGAAATGCACTGCTAATAACTGAAAGGCCAAAAAACTATACCAATGACTCACAGCTCGTGAGCTGTAAAGCCGCGTCAAGGCACCAACTGTTTTACAATCCATTCACACACCTTTCATACATGGCATGCACAAGACCATTCCCACCACCGGCCACGGGCCCAGCACATTACAACACTTGCATCGACAGACAGCGCCACTCAAGGGCCCATCACTTACATACGCCCACATGCTTGATACAGCAGTCACACTAGCTGATGGGAGTGTGTGGACTGACGTTTGGCTGGCACCGCCAGCCAAGCACCACCCCACGCACACCGCGCGACAAGCGTCACCGCACGCACACCGCCATCACTATTTTTTTATAAACAACAAAGAAACCACTAACTAATTATAAAATAAGTACAAAACTACAAACACAAAAGCTCTAACTAAATACATGACAGTAATGCCAACCATGAAACTGAACATTTGAAAATATAAAATTGGCAGTTTACGCTCACAGTATTTGCCAATAATTTTTTTTGTGTGGTAACTTCTAAAACAGCCAGCCACAGACAGCCCAGGTTTTGAAGGGCAATAGGGGCAGTACATCAGACTCTCCCTCCGGATACTTCTTCGGGCACATATTCTACATTTCTTAGTGGGCAAGTCTTTTTTGGGAGTGGGAGGAATGTGATCTGGAAAGTGGTGATCTTTCAATCGAGCCACATAATCCACCACTGCTACTCTAGGAACTCTTGCCTGTTCCACCACAATAAGGCTCTCTATCACTGACTCCTGAAATTTATCAAATGTCATCCTTGACTCAGGTGAACAATCCTTGAACACAATAAAAGCATTAAAAGTTGCTAAATGAAATAAACGTAGGGCCAACTTTTTATACCACACGTAAGTCTTACGAAGAGCAGTGCAAGGTTCCAACCTCTGATATACTCTGTCAACAACACCCATGTGCCTATTGTAGTCCAAAATGTATGCAGGTTTGCGCACTTCGACATCCTGACCCCAAACAGTCACAGGGGAAGTACTCGCATCATGGATGGTAGATAGCATGTACACATCCCTCCGGTCTGAAAATTTCAGAGCTAGCAGCACATTATTCCGCAATGCACTGCACTGTCCCCTCTCAAGTTTTTTACAGACAAGCTCCCTTGGACAGCCTTTCCGGTTAGAACAGATTGTGCCACAAGCAACAGTGTCCACCCTAAACAACTACTGAACAACTGCACTCCAGTTTAGAAATTATATACGTACAAATGGTGACCTTTGTTAAACAGTCGTCTACCAAGTTCCCACACAATTGTTTTGCTAACTCCAAAAGTGGCCGGACAACCAGGAGGGTCAATACTGGAATCCCTACCAGTATAGACCCGTAAATTATACACCAATCATATACTGCTTTCTGCCAGCATATACAATTTAATTCAATACCGTGCCCTCTTACTAGGAATGTACTGCTTAAAAACTAAACACCCCTTGAAAGGACCAAAGACTCGTCCACACTTATCTCTTTGCCTGGAACATAGACCTCTGAAAACCGATCTACAAAATGATCAAGGACAGGCCTAATCTTAAAAAGACAGCATTGTCTATAAAATGCAGCATACGAAGAAGAAGCAAATAGCGATTAAGTGTCATAGTTGCAGGAAATAAAGCTGTTGCCATCAAGGGACTAGTAGACCAATAAGAAGCAAGTGACTGCTTCCTTATCAACCCCATCAAAAAAGTCAAACCTAAAACCTTTTTCATCTCTTCCAGCTATGAGGGAACCCACTGAGTAGCTCTAGACTGAGGCCTAAGTCTGGCAGCGTTGTCCCTCAAATATTGCTCTGTATACAAATTAGTATGCTCCACAATCTCTTCCAAAAATACATCGTCCATAAACAAATGAAAGAAATTGACAGACAAAACATTTTCCGTATTGACTCTACACCCTGGGAGACCAGTAAATGCAGGTAACTGTGGCTGCTCCATGTTTGGGGCAATCCAGATGTTAGGTCTTCTAATGTGAAACGCTTCAGCCCCAGGCTGCTGCACTCTTGGTACATCAATGTCCTCCTCTAAAACAGGCCCTTCGTCTGCACTGAGAGTGGCTTCCTCATCAGAAGAATCCTCTTGGGCAGAAAACTCACTGCCACAATCTCTCACTTCCTCCTCTGCCTCTGATTCAGTATCAGTCTCGTAATCATGGTCTGAAGACGACTCAAAAAGAATGCTAACAACCTGCTGAGCGGTCACTCTGCAGCTAGCCATGATTCTTACTAACAACAAATGGATTGCCAACAACAACCAGCACTAAAATAAGTAATAAACAAAGTGTAGCTTTATCACAAAGAGTTATGCACTAAAAAACTATATCACTCACTTGCCTGGAAAAGATACTCACCAGCAGCTAGCCTGAACAGACACAGCAATCACCAATGATATCCCACTAAAAAGAAAAAATCAAATTAGACATATGACAACACACATATCATTGTGCACAAATATAAGGACAATTTCACACACAATGCTGCATTTAGCACACCACCTACAAACATGTCATTCATGAATGTCAACAATACTCCTTTGGAGTAAATAGCTTTTACGTACCTAAAACATGCAACTATGCAAACCGCAGGACAACTAATGCCAAAACCGCAAGGATCCACAGCAAAGGAAGCAAAGGCTTTGAACTAGAACAAAAAGAAGAAATAAACTGTTATAATCACAAATACAAATACTTTGCCAGTTGACAAACATCCCGCCACCATGAACTTAGAAATTGTCCCTGGTGCCTAAGTGGCTGCTGCCCCCCTTGGGGGCAGATGGGCCTAAAAAAATAGGCCCATCTGCTCCCAAGGGGGGCAGAAATGGCCAATACTAATTTTCCCCTGTTTGGGTGGGCGACCCTTTCCCAAGGGGTGCCCCCAAACACACAAAACGTGCACCCCCCGGGGGCGAGATCGGCCAAAAACATGGCCGATTTAGCCCCATGGGGGGCCAAAACATATAAAAAATTATTGCCCTCAGGGCAGCAACCCTTGCCCAAGGGGCCACTGCCCAAAACCTTATGAAAAACATAATCCCTGGTGGTCTAGTGGTTTGTGACCCCCTCCCCGGGGGCAGATCGGCCGGAAAAATGGCCAGGGGGGCCAAAATAGGATTTGGAATAGTCCCCCAGAGAAGCACCCTTACCCAAGGGGTCGCTCCCCAAAATAAAATGAAAACAAAATCTCTGGTGCCTAATGGGGATCCCTGGTCGCCCGCGATCATGGAGCAGGAATCCATTGAAAACAGGCACAGGGGGAAAAGGAAAAACTCTTTCCTTTCCCCCGTGTCTGTTTTCCCCCCTCAAACCCCCACCAGGAAAAGGACTTACCTAATAGACGTCATCTCTCTACTCGCGCTGGAAGCAAATGGCTTCCAGCGCGTCCTTGGCTGCTTCTGATGACTTCGGCACACTGTGAGCACGCTGACATCATCAGATTGTCGAGGGGGGTTGGGGTGGAAGGGTAAGAGATTCCCCTTCCATCCTCGACTGGGGGGTGTGGGTGGGAGGCCCATGGGATGAGCGCTAGCGCTGCCCCCGTGGGCTGGGTGCAAAACGAGCTGGTCTCGTCCAGGGCACCCTGGGGGGTTACATTTTATTGTAAGCTTGGTTTGTGTTGAGTACACATAATAGATGAAACAGCCCATTCCAAGATGGCCACCATCAGTTTGTATTAGTTACCTGGGTTTTGTTGTTTGGAAGATCGTGCTTTTGCAAATATCGGTGGAGATATAAAGAAGGTAGACATGAACGATGGGTTGCGATGGCAAGTTTTGCATTTTTCCCTATTTATAACACTAATTTTACATAGGAATGGTCTTATGAATATAATAACAGATGGGCCGTTTCTGTTGGAAATGCCTGTCATTCAGATGGTTGGTGATTGAATAGGGATGTGAATGTGTGTGAGATGTACATATATTACTTGAAATAGGTTAGGGTAAGATGCCCACCATCGAGTGCTGTGGAGGCAAGTGTCTACTATCTACTTTGCTTTTTAGGCCATTGGTAGGACACAGGTGTTTTCTATTATGGTTTGGTGCGGGCTTTAAGTATGCAGTTGCATTGACACTCAGATTTTTCAGTTTCCCTTGCCTTGCGGGTGTAGCAAGAGAAGGATGTATGTGGCTTTCGGCATGAGTTAAGGTCAGTTAATAGCCGTGATATAAGTGCTGTTGAGGGGCAAAAAATGTATTCATTATGCCATTTTGTTGGGATCCAAACTTTGAAGACTGGTTGACCGGCTTGGATCTATAATCTGTATATGGTTCCTTAAAAATTTACATTTTAGGTGGAGTAGCATTTGATATGCTCATGAAATAGGGGTGACTCTTGTAAATGCAGGCTTTGGACATATGCACTATTTGTACTTCCCCAACATGGGCATTCTTATTGCAGTATCTATTTATGCCCTTTGTTTTCTTCTTAGTGTGACTGTGTGTTTTTTATGGTATAGGGAACTTTTTGATGCATTATTGTCGAAATGTGGAAGATTAAGGAATTGGTTTCTTTTTTTGGGGGGGGAATATCAGTTTTATTTTGTTGTTAGGTCAATTGCTGGGGTTTGCCAGTACGCATATATCCAATATGGGTGGTAATATGTGTTTTTGTGTTTGTTATTTTACATTAACCCCAACAAGGGTGCATTGAGGGGGCTTCCCTCTGGCCCAATATTTAGCTTTCACTTACTTAGCTTGCCTATGCCGGGTTCCGCAGTGTGTACTTCGGTAAAAATACCACGATTTATGACTTATTAGCTGGTATTCTTGTTTCGTGTGGTAAATGTAAAGAACACCAGATGGTAAATTGTTAAAATAGGCATATAATATAAGGAATGCCTGAATTTTAAATGGTGCTCTTTATTTCACAATGAACTAGGCGCCATCATTGGGTGTACTTGCCCGTAATAACCACACAATTGATGACTGAGGTGAGCATGGTTGACAACCAGAGGCTGGGCAGAATGGAAGTTAATTGAACAAGGTGGGTATGTATTACATGTCTCTATGTATGGGATCATGTTAATTAGATAATGGATGAGTGAGCAGAGGGATGTGAGAAAAAATGTTTTTTGTTTTTATTCTTTGTTGTTATAGGTTATGAGCTATATAACATTCTCTATATGATCGTCTAAATATAGGGATTGTGGCGAATATGGACTATGGATGTGAAGAAAATAATTAAGCCCATATATTCAGCATACCTAGTGTAATTGACATGGAGTATTGGATCACTACATTGAGGTATGTACCCACATGACATGTTCTGTGTTCAATGGGAAATGCCATGGATATTATCCTGCCAAAAGGCTATGAAATATAACAAATCTATTGAGGATGGAGGCCATCGTTTTTCCAATGTTTTGTACAATGATTATGTTTCTGATATATTTAACCTTCTGGCTTTAGATACTCTAGGTATTTTAAGAAGAGATTAATGGAACGGTAAATGCTGATTGGTTTTATCTTATGACCTGTGGTTTAGTATAGATGATGGAGGGATATGAAGGCATTTATGATTAGGGACACAGATTAGAAATTGATCAATGATGATATATTCTATGGAATATTATGAGAGCGGATTTAGCTATTTGTAATAGACCTCTATTATAATGCATTAGAAAAAAACGATGGTGCTGTTCATATTGTGTCTCAGTGTGTATCTCTTGGATAGTTACATGCGACTGATCGTGTAACACATGTAAGACTTTATGCCCAAACTATTATGAAAGTTGAAAGACATTGCTTTTTATTAGTTTTGTGATTTTAAAGGTAACTGTTTTTTCTATGGATATTATTGCATTTTGTGTTCACTCTCAGTCTTGTCTTTTTCACCATTTTTTTCTATTTCTTTCGTATATGTTGTTGAGGTCTTTTGAGTTCTTGTCCCAGTTAGAGTACTGAGTAAAATGCATAGTAATTTATTGTTTTGTGCTGGATATATATAATCTATCAAGTGGTCCTTTTTTTAATGGATTTGAATTATTCTTTGTTGCCTATGTTCATGCATGTTTTTATATTTATGTGTACTATAAAGTATTTGAAATTATTATGTTGCAGCCCTGAAGACACCTTCTTTAAGGACAAAATGTGTTGGCTCTGTTTTCTGCAAATAAAGTGCTGTTTTAAGAAAATAAAATAAAGAGAAGATTCAAACGAATTCACATGAAAGAATGGAACTTTTGCATTCTCAATTCTAATGTGGTGCACCATTCCAGTTTTAAGTTGTGTTCTTGGATCCCCTTGCTAAGAACTGCACCCGGGCAGCGAGTGCTGGTGATGAGTGGACACAAAAGAAATGAACATTAAGTCATGTGATTTGGAACAGGGGTCAGGTGCGGTGACTTATGGTCCACTGACTTTTGTGTATAGAGCATTAGGGGTTATTGACATGAAAAGCCGGGTCTGGGATGTGTGAACCAAGTAAACCCAACACTGACTTTCAAAAACTGCAGATTATGTTTTATAAGGTGTGCTCGGTCACAAATTACTCCCCAACAGTTCAAAAAAGCCTGATGGGGTCACAACAGTCAAGGTGAGAGCTGCATGACTCTCTCATCAATGCATACTGGATCATTGGCTGTTCCGCTGTGCACACAAACATACAGTTCTGTGGCCATTACCAAACTTCATAGGCAATCCACACCTTGGAATGCCCATTAAGTATGGCTTATTATTGCGGATTTCTTGGCACCCGTGGTTGAAAAATCCACAATAGTAAACAAATTTATGCCTGCCATGAATCATTTTGTGAATTCTTGATAGGTATAAATATAAATATTTTCCGCCTTATACATATAGTTCCGGAGCAATAGGGCCTTTAGAATACCCCTGGACAACTAGCAGAGGAGGACGCCAATAGTACCACGAGAGTAGTTCAAAGCAAATCTCTTTGAACGAAGCTCAAGGCATATTTACAGTGGGATCACTTCGCCTGTCACCATTTCTGCTGGACATCAACGAAGAGCACAGTGGAAAACGATTATGTTATAATCTCTTGCTAGGCTGTATTTGCATACTTCAATTTCCTCTAATTATGGGTTTGGCAATCCCCATCAGGTAGGCTCATCCCTATCTTTACATGGACAAGAGTATTATCAATAATGCTTTCTTGCTATCTTACTGATTGTTTTCATTGTGCGTGACTCCTTTTCTTGGGCCCTCAGATAAGGATATTTTTAATTACTTGACTCATCCCAACACACAAACTATCCTATCAATAGTTTGGCTGAGTGAGTGATTCAAATGATTTGATTCCAAAGCATAAAACATACTCTATTTTATTTTTGGGTTGCTACTTTGACAAAAAGATGGCATTTATCTGGATCAACGTAATGTCAGAATGTTCGGTAATGTCCAAAAGACGTACACGAGCCAACATCATCACCTACTTTAGAGGTTGTCTCTCAACCCGTTATATGGGAAACAATTTACAAAGATTGTGCTATGGGTATGGGTTGTAGTACTCCAAGATTATTCCCGGAATTCAAGAATAAACTGGGAATACTAAGAGAATAAGTCAGAGCACATTTTGAATGAATCAGACCTACAGACCAATTTTCAGACCCTGCTGTAGTTCATTCGTACATGTTCAAAAGTGATCAACCGGCGAAATCACATATTTCCCATAAACAAACATTCTTGGAATCTCTTGGTATACCTATACAGCCTTTTCTGCTCTTTTTGCTACCAATTTATTCCCCTGGATTACCAAGGCATGTCTTTATACAGAATCTAGTAGTTAAGATTGTTTCCTACTACCAGTCATGGCCCAAGTCTCACAATATTTAATCTTGAGCTCTTTGGGTTGGAGTGAAATTTTACATAATTAGGGTCCTGCACTAATTGATAAGAAATGTGAAGATTTTGTGTACAGCATCCAAAACCAGCGATATGAGTACTGGACTGGCTTTTTGAGCTAATAACCAACAAAACTGTTTTGTAGGACCATAGTACTCAGTCAAAATGGATTAATCAAATTGTATTTCTTTGTATTGAAAAACCATGTACAACTAGTGTAATAAAAGAGTAGTTTTGAAAAAGTGCAGCAGTATTGATTCCTGAAGAAAGGCGCATCCTCAATATGGATTTCAAACAGTATAGCCATGTTCCTTTTGTTTGTAGTAATGGATATGACATATGAGTTTGATCTCACAACTGACTTTTTAACTCTCTTATATGAACTATTTGAAAAGCAGAGCAGTCCAAGGCCTACTCAGTAGAGGTGGTGTGGGCTAGCAATCTCCAGCCTCTGGCACAGAACAACAACATTCAATAACTTATTGTCCAGTCAATGCTTTTTCTTTCAAAAAGGAAACAAACATTTATTAACCACACACTACTAAATAATATGCATTAATTTACAAATATATACATCCAGCAGATGGCAATACCTTTGATGACATTTTATAATGACATTTGATACCTAGTGGGTCATGATCCTCATAATCATAATACACCTCCCCCTATGCCAGATGTAACATCACAAAATAAAAGGGCGTCGGGTAACCCAACTGGCTTTGTCAAGGGGGTCACTAAATGAAACAATAATAACATGTTTCAATTCACCATGAAAACCAATGGAACAAATAACCATACACCTATGCAACTGTTACAAATATAAGCATTGCATGATTTACCAATAAAATTGTCAATAAAGCATGTTTTTAAATCACAAACGTGGCAGTCTTTCATCAGACACACAATTTAGCCATTAAACCAACCTCTCTGGGAATCTCTACATGGAGTTATAGAGTAAATGCTCCTAGGGACTTGGGGCAAGTTTTGTTTATACTCCTTGCAGTCCTCCACAATATATAGTAAATGCATTGGTGGTGCCCCTTTCCAGATTGAGGAACCATAGGAATAGAAAAATATGAAAATAAAACCTGCAAGTGGAAGCATGGGGTGCTCCTGACTGGGATCGTGCAAATTGAATGAGCGGCTTCTGAGGTGAGCATAGATTTGTGTGATTTCTTTTACTTTTGTTTTTCCTGTTGGCACCCCAGTCTCACTCGGGTCACCCACAAACTCAAGGATTCATTGGACTACCCCTGCACACCGGACTTCACAGACATGGGAGACAGCATCAGTGTTCTTCATTCCTGGTCAGCAATAACATCTATTCTTTTGTTCCCTCAGTGGTAGCAGAGTTATGGTGCAAGGAGTACCTTCCCAGATTGGCCTTTGGTCCTTGGGAACTGGGGACACCTGGTGAACAGTTGAAACACCCATGTTGTTGAGCACTAGGTCTACTTATCCTTACATTGGGTGAAAGGGGATGGGGTTTCTGGGCTGAAGTTTGGCTTAGGTAGGGGCTCACACACACCTCCTACAGAGGAAAAATAAACAACTGAGACTGTGCTGACCCCTGGGCCTTGACCCACCCCAGGGGTAATTTGTAGACATTTCTGCAAAGCGCTATGCACTCCATTTGTCTTCAGTGCAAATGTCAGAATCTTTTAACAACCATATATCAGACCATGATTGGTCAATTTCCACAGTCCCTGGCTCATTTTACTCCTGGTGGTGACTTTGAGCCACAAAGAGAATTTTCAACAGGCAACCTGCACTTTAAGGGGAGTTGGATCTTTTTGCTTTCTGCACCAGTCTTTTCCTCTGCTGGATTTCCTCTCTTTCTGGTGGGTGCATCTTGTGCAGCTCCTTTTCTACTAGACAGCAGAGGCCACAATATCATTTCCCAGAACATCATGCCTGTCCTACAGGGCACTTGGAGTGGCAGAAGAGTCTAGATATTCCCTCAACTGGTCCTCCGGAGGCAGAAGGGCACAAGAACCACTAGCTCTGGAGAGACCCACCTAGTCCATGGGGCAGGGGCATAGCTTGATCAATAAGATTAGGGGGCAGGAGCTTCAGAGTTTCCAGACAAATAGGCTGACATATAATGTTTAAATACATTAGATGAGAAGCAGTATGCATGAAAGGGGTCTAGGGGAAGTGGAAAGGGGTCTAGTGGAAGTGGAAAAGGAGAGGACTGTGGATTGTAAGAGTACTAAGAAAGAAAACACAATATTTTGTTAAATACCCAATATTTTGGAGGACTTTCAAAACAGAGAGGGAGAGAGTGTGTGTGTGTTTTTGTCTGTGGGTATGAAACAATTCCTGGTGAAATCTGACAGGCATCTCACAATACCCCATGGAAAGCACCTATACCCAACTATTTATCGGAAAATACATTTATTATAGGGCTGTAACTCATCAGACATCCCTCCTGAAGCTTTGCCCCTGCCTTAGTGTCAACTGGAGACAAAGGCGGTCATTCCAACCGCGGCGGTCGCCGCCCGCCATGCGGTTACCGCCGAATGACCGCACCGCGGTCAAGAGACCGCGGCGGCCATTCTGGCTTTCCCGCTGGGCCGGCGGGCGACCGCCAAAAGGCCGCCCGCCGGCCCAGTGGGAAACCCCCTGCAACAATGAAGCCGGCTCTGAATGGAGCCGGCGGAGTTGTAGGGGTGCAACGGGTGCAGTGGCACCCGTCGCGATTTTCACTGTCTGCATAGCAGACAGTGAAAATCTTTGTGGGGCCCTGTTAGGGGGCCCCTGCACTGCCCATGCCTGTGGCATGGGCAGTGCAGGGGCCCCCAGGGGCCCCACGACACCCGTTCCCGCCATCCTGTTCCTGGCGGTAAAAACCGCCAGAAACAGGGTGGCGGGAAGGGGGTCGGAATCCCCATGGCGGCGCTGCCTGGGCATGGGGAAAACCGGCGGGAAACCGCCGGTTCCCCTTTTCTGACCGCGGCTTTACCGCCGCGGTCAGAATAGCCCAGGAAGCACCGCCAGCCTGTTGGCGGTGCTTCCGCTGCCCTCTGCCCTGGCGGTCATGGACCGCCAGGGTCAGAATGACCCCCAAAGTCCTTTGCGGGACATCAGACAGCTTCTCCTTCTAGTTATCCATTATTTCACTATGGTGGCCATCCAGTTCCAGGGTCTTGCTGACTGCAAATCTCTTGTGCAGGAATATATAAGTCTGGAAGCCAGACATGCCTGGCCCATCCTATGATGCCATCTCTGCGTGCAGCCTCCTGCACAGCATTCTAGGACAATCCCAATGCCACCAGCAAGTTTTCTCTGTGTAGAGTTCTTCTGAGGTCCTCAGCTCTACTCCTAGCTGATATCTCTGCCAGATACCTTCCCAACAAAACCTCATAGGGGGGCCCTTCTGTGTTGCCTCCGGATGCCTGGGCTTTCTCCTTTGTTCAGTGGCTATGAGCTGTCTCAATCACGATACAATGTGACAGCTAATTATCAGATTTTACTTTTCTGGAACTAAGTCAATCACTGATAACTGTGCTTTTTGTGTGTGCTTGCCTTTGTTACCTCTGCTGGGGAGAAGAGTAAATATTTTGGCCCAGCAAAGAGGCAAAAGACCTGGAATCTGATTGTGAGCTGAGCCAAAGAAACATGAGAATACTCGATGATCCGTAAGATCTATAACTATGTACTAAAGACCTGCATATTCCAACTTCGCATGCATGTTTTACCCCAGATTGATATCTTGCTGGACTCTGTAGACGTAAGTGGAGAGAAACTGCACTTTAAGCAGGAGTGGGTGGAATGTTTCATTCACCTGTGTATTTGGCAGAGAGTAACGTGGAGTTCCGGAAAATTCTCTAATCACTATGTGGCACAATTTCTTCCAGTGAGGCTTCAGAAATGCAAGTGAGATTTGGCATCTCCTAGTGCCATTTTCTAACATTGGCAGTCATAGGCTGATTTTCCAGTAAACGCTACTGACCTTTCTATGAATGCCTACAAAGATCATAAGGACAACCCCAGGTCAGCACCTGTCCTTCCAGAATTTCTTGTGCACCAGGCTACCTGTGTGCAATTGCTGGGTTGCATCCCACACACAAATGCACACTTTGAGCATATATGTTCACATATAACTAGCCCAGTGCCCCTTATCCTTTATGCAGAAAGGCAGAAACTGGGAGTCAACATGCTCAGTGTAATTACTGTAAAAAAGACTAGGTAGTGAGGCTCCAATAAAGGTCCAAAAACTGTATGATCAAAAGTGAAAAACCCAGGTGGGCTAAATCGATTGAACCTATGTACTGAAGGGAGAGACAGTAGGTTAGTCACTCTGGCATTTCTCTTGATGTACTCTTAAAGGGACCAATAGCAAAGTTTATGTACAATATTCATTTACAGTGGTATACAGGATGATACCTTACAGCTTTAAGGAGTAACCTAGATTCATAATAATGGGTGACATACTACCTTGTATCAATCACTGCATATACATTGCTTTTGTGAAATTACTGTTGGACATAGGTGATTCTCCCCTTTAAGTAATTCTCTCATCTTCCTAGCCCATCAAGGAACGAGTGGCTTGAGCTAGATTTCAATAACAGTACCATGCTGTGCATGCTGCCCATCATCAAATAAATTAATAGCTGGCATTGGTAACAGAGACTGTTCTGATCCAAGCTTGGGCATCACAAGGTGGGAGGAGGACCTCTAGATTGAGCTCCATGGGTTTCCTTAAGGGTAGCAGTTGGGCTCAACTGGACATTTCCCTAAACCTCCAGGAACAATTCTGGGGACACATCAAACACAGCCTTAGCATTCAATTCTGCATTGATTCAATTATGTAATAAAAATGATTTTGCATCCAATATAGTCCATTTCTATTTGCAAAAACAAATACAAATCTGTGAAATCACATTTTTCTTCTTGCAAATATTGTTTTGTCCATTCCCTAATACACAAAAAGGAAAAATAGTGCAAACTAATTTGTGCTTATTTTTAGCACCAGTGGAAAGATAGTACTGTGGTTCAACAAGGGTAGGTGACAAGGGCCCTTCCAAGTTTGTTACAAGTGGAATCAAGAAATCAGTATAGCGCAAAATGGTTAGAACGGATGATTTTTTTTGTTTTTCTGAAAATGAGCAGATTGCTTTTCTTCTTCATAGTAGAAATTAGATGTTGCATATTGTTAATGTCTTTCCAATAGTATGCACAATAAGTGGCCAATTTCTAGATTGATGGAGGGGTCTGGTAGAATATTCTTCCAAACCTTTGATTCTCAGATATTGAGTTGAAGTAATGTGCATACCCTTTTCCATCAGAATAAAAAAGTCAAAAAAGTCACAATGCATAGTTGCATGTAATAGAGCTTTAAATTAGACATATATGCCTAAGTTATCAGTGCTGCATATTGTAGTGCTGTATTATACAAGATGTGAAACTATGCTCCAAAGTGTGAGATTTACACCCTGTGAGTGTGCCTGTGATTCAAGGTGTCACTCTCTGCCAGTAGGTGACACTGTTCTAACGTGTTAGGCTTACGCTCATTGAGTACAGCAGTTATAGCTGTAAGACTATACTCCAAAGTGATGGTCTCACAGTTAGTGAGTGAGACTGTGTTCAGTGGTGTAACCCTCACCTGTCTCGGGTGTCAGTATTGCTGAGTGAGTTAGAATGTTTCAAGACATGAACCAGACATTTAAATTGTGGGACCACACACATGACTGTCTTCCAAATGTGAGACTATACAACTGAAAAATTTGAAACTCAAACCCAGTGACTGATACTCAGTTCATGTCTCAGAATTAATTAATGTTGGGCTTGACTGATGCCTAACTGTTGTGTGAACAACAGATACTAACGAATCATCAGAAACTTAGCTCCTTCAAACCTAAACAACTCAAATGTGGATTCAGCTTAATCATAATTTATATTATCTTGGCCCCTAGATATGAGACAGTCACCAGCCACATTGAGTGTAATAAAAAGCTTTGGTAAAATCATGGATTTCAACTTCTCACTTATATTCCAAGTTAAAAAAAGTGACAGGAGATTCATTCTTTAAGATGAGAATATTCCAAAATCTCTTTCCCTACCTAAGACTCCCAAGCAGGCTATGGGCATCACTAGCTGTACAGATAATCCACCTGGAATGTGCAAATGGCCTCTACATCGAACCCAGTCAAAACTTAATCAGCAAGCCATAAAATAATTCAGAACATGGTAGCCAAATAAGTCATTAAACTAAATAGGTTGAACCCCATTGTTCCTTCAAAGCTTTACACTTGTTACCAGACACAAGAAGGAATTGTTTGAAAGTCCCTAGCATTGCAATCAGAATGATCCATGGGATGGACTAAACCTTGTTACAATTCATACTCAGTCAATACAATCAAAGATCAAGGATGTCCAAATATCTCATAATTACCCAGTTTAAAAAAAACCTGCACATGTGGAAGCTCCTTCTCAAAACAATCACAATCATGCAAACATTGGATAAGAGATAATGAACAGGATAAATAATTCAAAAGAGACAAAATAAACAAATTTGTACTGGAACGTAGACCAAACTATCTCCGAGGCAGCAACCCTCACTGGTTTGTATTGTTGTAGGACTCTTACCATGGGGGGTAAGACTGCTTGGTTTCAGACAGCAACAGCACTGCATGTGAGTGACTGAGTTGATCCCACACCAACTGGAAGCTGTCGGCCTGACCTTCTTGGCTAGCTAGCAGCACCTCACCCAAACCTAGAAAGTAAACGTGATTTGTGGCAGCCTAAACACATGGCACTCTGACTCCTCAGAGGAGTTGTGGTGATACAGATCTTACCCCTTTCTTTTGTTTGCACAAAGTCTCATACATTCGAATGTAGACAAAGAAATAGAAGAGAGGTTTCAATTCATTTATTGAAACAGCTGCATTCTATGATAAAAGGCATGAGCTGCAATTATTAGCAAGATGAAATATAACTGTGACCATTAACCCCTTCGCTGCCAGGCCTTTTCCCCCTCCTGTGCCGAGCCTTTTTTTGGCTATTTGGTGCAGTTCGCGCTTAGGCCCTCATAACTTTTTGGTCACATAAGCTACCCACGCCAAATTTGCGTCCTGTTTTTCCAACATCTTAGGGATTCTAGAGGTACCCAGACTTTGTGGGTTCCCCAGAAGGAGGCCAAGAAATTAGCCAAAATACAGAGTAAATTTTGTTTTTTTCAAAAAAATGGGAAAAAGGGGCTGCAGAAGAAGGCTTCTGTTTTCTTCCTGAAAATGGCATCAACAAAGGGTTTGCGGTGCTAAAATCACGAGCTTCCCAGCTTTCAGGAACAGGCAGACTTGAATCAGAAAACCCAATTTTTCAACACAATTTTGGCATTTTACTGGGGCATACCCCATTTTTATTAGTTTTTGTGCTTTCAGCCTCCTTCCAGTCAGTGACAGAAATGGGCATGAAACCAATGGTGGATCCCAGAAACCGCAACATTTCTGAAAAGTAGACAAAATTATGAATTCAGCAAGGGGTAATTTGTGTAGATCCTACAAGGGTTTCCTACAGAAAATAACAACTGAAAAAGAAATATATTGAAATTGATGTGAAAAAAACATCAATTTTTCTCTACGTTTTACTCTGTAACTTTTTCCTGCAATGTCAGATTTTCGAAAGCAATATACCGTTACGTCTGCTGGACTCCTCTGGTTGCGGGGATATATAGGGCTTGTAGGTTCATCAAGAACCCTAGGTACCCAGAGCAAATAAATGAGCTGCACCCTGCAGTGCGTTTTCATTCTATACCGGGTATACAGCAATTCATTTGCTGAAATATAAAGAGTGAAAAATAGCTATCAAGTAAACCTTTGTATTTCCAAAAAGGGCACAAGATAAGGTGTTGAGGAGCAGTGGTTATTTGCACATCTCTGAATTCCGGGGTGACCATACTAGCATGTGAATTACAGGGCATTTCTCAAATAGATGTCTTTTTTACACACTCTCTTATATTTGGAAGGAAAAAATGAAGAGAAAGACAAGGGGCAATAACACTTGTTTTGCTAATCTATGTTCCCCCAAGTCTCCCGATAAAAATGATACCTCACTTGTGTGGGTAGGCCTAGCGCCCGCGACAGGAAACGCCCCAAAATGCAACGTGGACACATCACATTTTTTTAAAGAAAACAGAGGTGTTTTTTGCAAAGTGCCTACCTGTAGATTTTGGCCTCTAGCTCAGCCGGCACCTAGGGAAACCTACCAAATCTGTGCATTTTTGAAAACTAGAGACCTAGGCGAATCCAAGATGGGTTGACTTGTGGGGCTCTGACCAGGTTCTGTTACCCAGAATCCTTTGCAAACCTCAAAATTTGGCTAAAAAAACACATTTTCCGCAAATTTAGGTGACAGAAAGTTCTGGAATCAGAGAGGAGCAACAAATCTCCTTCCACCCAGCGTTCCCCCAAGTCTCCCGATAAAAATGATACCTCACTTGTGTGGGTAGGCCTAGCGCCCGCGACAGGAAATGCCCCAAAACGCAACGTGGACACATCACATTTTTTGAAAGAAAACAGAGGTGTTTTTTGCAAAGTGCCTACCTGTAGATTTTGGCCTGTAGCTCAGCCGGCACCTAGGGAAACCTACCAAACCTGTGCATTTTTTTAAACTAGAGACCTAGGGGAATCCAAGATGGGGTGACTTGTGGGGCTCTGACCAGGTTCTGTTACCCAGAATCCTTTGCAAACTTCAAAATTTGGCTAAAAAAACACGTTTTCCTCACATTTTGGTAACAGATAGTTCTGGAATCAGAGAGGAGCCACACATTTCCTTCCACCCAGCGTTCCCCCAAGTCTTCCGATAAAAATGATACCTCACTTGTGTGGGTAGGCCTAGCGCCCGCAACAGGAAATGCCCCAAAACGCAACGTGGACACATCACATTTTTTGAAAGGAAACAGAGGTGTTGTTTGCAAAGTGCCTACCTTTAGACTTTGGCCTCTAGCTCAGCCGGCACCTAGGGAAACCTACCAAACCTGTGCATTTTTGAAAACTAGAGACCTAGGGGAATCCAAGATGGGGTGACTTGTGGGGCTCTGACCAGGTTATGTTACCCAGAATCCTTTGCAAACCTCCAAATTTGGCAAAAAAAACACTTGTTCCTCACATTTCGGTGACAAAAAGTTCTGGAATCTGAAAGGAGCCACAAATTTCCTTCCACCCAGCGTTCCCCCAAGTCTCCCGATAAAAATGATACCTCACTTGTGTGGGTAGGCCTAGCACCTGTGACAGAAAACGCCCCAAAACACAACGTGGACACATCACATTTTTTTAAAGAAAACAGAGGTGTTTTTTGCAAAGTGCCTACCTGTAGATTTTGGCATCTAGCTCAGCCGGCACCTAGGGAAACCTACCAAACATGTGCATTTTTTAAAACTAGAGACCAAGGGGAATCCAAGATTGGGTGACTTGTGGGGCTCTGACCAGGTTCTGTTACCCAGAATCCTTTGCAAACCTCAAAATTTTGCTAAAAAAAAACTTTTTCCTCACATTTCGGTGACAGAAAGTTCTGGAATCTGAGAGGAGCCACAAATTTCCTTCCACCCAGCGTTCCCCCAAGTCTCCCGATAAGAATGATACCTCACTTGTGTGCGTAGGCCTAGCGCCCGTGACAGGAAACACCCCAAAACACAACGTGGACACATCACATTTTTTTAAAGAAAACAGAGGTGTTTTTTGCAAAGTGCCTACCTGTAGATTTTGGCCTCTAGCTCAGCCGGCACCTAGGGAAACCTACCAAACCTGTGCATTTTTGAAAACTAGAGACCTAGGGGAATCCAAGATGGGGTGACTTGTGGGGCTCTGACCAGGTTCTGTTACCCAGAATGCTTTGCAAACCTCAAAATGTGGCTAAAAAAACACATTTTCCTCACATTTCAGTGACCGAAAGTTTTGGAATCTGAAAGGAGCCACAAATTTCCTTCCACCCAGCGTTCCCCCAAGTCTCCCGATAAAAATGATACCTCACTTGTGTGGGTAGGCCTAGCGCCCGTGACAGGAAACGCCCCAAAACACAACGTGGACACATCACATTTTTTTAAAGAAAACAGAGGTGTTTTTTGCAAAGTGCCTACCTGTAGATTTTGGCCTCTAGCTCAGCCGGCACCTATGGAAACCTACCAAACCTGTGCATTTCTGAAAACTAGAGACCTAGGGGAATCCAAGATGGGGTGACTTGTGGGGCTCTGTCCAGGTTCTGTTACCCAGAATAATTTGCAAACCTCAAAATTTGGCTAAAAAAACAAGTTTTCCTCACATTTCGGTGACAGAAAGTTCTGGAATCTGAGAGGAGCCACAAATTTCCTTCCACCCAGCGTTCCCCGAAGTCTCCCGATAAAACTGATACCTCACTTGTGTGGGTAGGCCTAGCGCCCGCGACAGGAAATGGCCCAAAACACAACGTGGACATATCACATTTTTTCATAGAAAACAGTGCCTACCTGTGGATTTTGGCCTCTAGCTCAGCCGGCACCAGGGGGGGCAGAAATGGCCTAAAATAAATTCCCCCCCCCCAGGAGTGACCCTTGCCTATGGGGACGCTCCCCCTGCGTGACATTGGCGCCAAAAAAAAAATCCCCGGTGCCTAGTGCTTTCTGCCCCCTTGGGGGCAGATTGACCTAAAATCGGCCAATCAGCCCCCAAGGGGGGCAGAAATGGTCTAAATACAATTTGCCCCCAGGGGAGCAACCCTTGCCTAATGGGTTGCTCCCCATCTCTAAAAAAGCAAACAAACAAACAAACAAAAAAAAACAAAAAAAATTTGCCCTGGCGCCTAGAGGTTTCTGCCCCCCCCGGAGGCAGATCGGCCTAATACCAATAGGCCGATCTGCCCCCAGGGGGGGCAGGAATGGCCTAAAATAAATTTGCCCCCCATCCCCCCTTCGGGGAGCGACCCTTGCCTACAAGGTCGCTCCCTTTGCGTGACGGCACAAAAAAAAGATCCCTGGTGCCTAGTGGTTTCTGCCCCCCTTGGGGGCAGATTGACCTACAAACGGCCAATCTGCCCCCAAGGGGGGCAGAAATGGTCTAAATACAATTTGCCCCCCAGGGGAGCGAGCCTTGCCTAATGGGTTGCTCCCAATCTCTAAAAAAACAAACAAACAAAAAAAAAACACAAAAAACAAATTGCCCTGGTGTCTAGAGGTTTCTGCCCCCCCGTGGGCAGATCGGCCTAATACCAATAGGCCGATCTGCCCCCAGGGGGGGCAGAAATGGCCTAAAATAAATTTGCCCCCCCACCCCCCGGGGAACGACCCTTGCCTACAAGTTCTCGTCCCCACCTTGGGGGCAGATTGACCTACAATCGGCCAATCTGCCAAATGG
This sequence comes from Pleurodeles waltl, assembly GCF_031143425.1. Classification (NCBI taxonomy): domain Eukaryota; kingdom Metazoa; phylum Chordata; class Amphibia; order Caudata; family Salamandridae; genus Pleurodeles; species Pleurodeles waltl. The sequence goes on from NC_090437.1 coordinate 855,686,908, forward strand.
TCTAAATACAATTTGCCCCCCAGGGGAGCGACCCTTGCCTAATGGGTCGCTCCCCATCCCCTGGGGGCAGATCGGCCTAATACCAATAGGCAATAGGTAGCAATAGGTAGGCAGAAATGGCCTAAAATAAATTTGCACCCCCACGACCCCCCCGCCCCGGGGAGCGACCCTTGCCTACAAGTTCACTCCCCTTGCGTGACGGCGCAAAAAAAAGATCCTTGTGCCTAGTGGTTTCTGCCCTTGACCTAAAATCGGCCGATCTGCCCCCAAAGCGGGCAGAAATGGCCTAAATACAATTTGCCCCTCCAGGGGAGCGACCCTTGCCTAAGGGGACTCTCCCCATCTGTAAAACACAACAACAACAAAAATCCCTGGTGCCTAGTGGTTTCTGCCCCCCGGGGAGGCAGATCGGCCTAATAAAAATAGGCTGATCTGCCCCCATGGGGGGCAGAAATGGCCTAAAATAAATTTGCCCCTCAGGGGAACGACCCTTGCCTAAGGGGTCGCTCCCCACCTCAGAAAAAAAAACTAAACATTTTTTTTTTTTTATCCCTGGTGCCTAGAGGTTTCTGCCCCCCCTGGGGGCAGATCGGCCTAGGGGGGGCAGAAAAGGCCTTAAAAAAAAATGCCCCCCCTGGGAGCGACCCTTGCCCAAGAGGTCGCTCCCTTTTGTCAGTTTCATATATAAAAAAGACATCCCTGGTGTCTAGTGGGCGTTTTGACAGCCGGATTGCTTTACAATCCGGCTGCCAAAACGCAGAGAGAGACTTCAAAGGGAAGGAAATACATTTCCTTCCCTTTGAAGCCTCTCTGCCTCCTCCCCGTGATCGGAAGAGAAATGCTTTGCATTTCTCTTCCGATCATCGCGCTGGAAGCTGAGCTTCCAGCGCGAAGGAGGAGGCATTGTGATTGTCAGTGCGCGCTCGTGCGCTGATGTCACAGGGGAGGTGGGGGGGTCAGGGGTGGAAGGGGAAGGGCTTCCCCTTCCATCCCTGACTTGGGTGGGGTGGGGGGGAACCCCACAGAAGGAGCGCTAGCGCTCCCTCTGGGCTGGGTGCCCAGGACGTAATGGTTACGTCCTGGTCACAGCAGCACTGTGCCGCAGGACGTAACCATTACGTCCTCGGCACAGAAGGGATAAAAGTAAAACATGTAAACAGTCCCAACATCCTAACATAATTATTATTCTAACACTTCTCACCTAAACTCTAGCATCTCACATAAGAGCATAGCAGTGTAAGTCATTCTGCCCGTACTAATCCATAGAAGGAGCCTCAACCCCATAGCTGAAAAGCAAGGGTCTGCCTGCTTGTCTGCTGGCAGTCCTCCAGGTTGGCTGGAAAGACTAGGCCAAGATCAGCGAGCTGTCAACAAAGTGGCACACAGCGTAAAATGGCTGTCTGGAATGTCCCCTCTACCCTTCTTTGGCCTGTATGGTGTCTATACAATAAAGCGTGTTGTCCAGAGAACAAGCCTGACGTTACAATATATCAAGGGGTTGAGGCTTGATTCCATAACTCTTGGGCTGGCAATACCAAGTAAACTATCATGTGAAATGACAGCCTTGAGAAGGGCACAGTGCAAAATGTTGTACAAAGGAACTGAGAACAATGCTTTTGCAGAAAAGCAGCTGATTAGAATATGAAAACAACCCTACTGAAAAGAAAGTCGCTAAAATATATTCAAATGAACAAACAAGTAAAATGTGTATATAAGTAAAAGCGCACAGGTCGCAGGCCTGAAGCTAAAATAAAGAAGCTGATACTAGGCACTAGTGCTGGGTCCCTAGAGTGGCACAAGTTATGCTGTAGCTATAAGGGACCCTCTTTAGGGACTAGGCCTTAGGTACCAGATGTACAATTTACTAGGGACTTACAGAGGTGCCAAAGGGCCTAGCCACTTGGGGATCAAGTAACCAGGTGTCTTATTTTGGGGAAGGAACACTGGCACTGAGGGGAAACATCACTTACAATGTGGTAAATTCAACAAAAGAGCATTTACCACGGTGACTTTACAATGCATATACGTTTACCACATATGGCTTTACCACGCATGCCTTTACCACTAATATACCTTTACCACGCATGCCTTTAAAATTAATTCAGTTGTAAAGGCACGAATGGTGAAGGTGTATGTGTGGTAAAGGTTTTAAAGGTAAATGCAGGTAAGTATTAAGTGGATTGAGTGATATATGTATATATATATATATAGATATATGTGTATATATATATGTATATATATATATGTGTATATATATATATATATATATATATATATATATACTAGTGTTTAGGGTGTGTAATGGTTGTTGGTGGTAAATTATTTTTTAAGTTTTAGAATGTTTTAGGATGGGTATGGGATTTGGGGTGGTGAAGGCTTTTTTAGGTTTTAGTGTGGGTATGGGTTTTGGGGTGGAAAATGCATTTTTAGGTTTTTGGGTGGGAATGGGTTTTTGGGTGGTAAGGGTATTTTTAGTTTTTAGGGTGGGTATGGGTTTCGGGATGGAAAGGGCATTTCTAAGTTTTACGGTGGATATGGGTTTTGGTTTGGTAAGGGCATTTTTAGTTTTTAGGGTGGTTATGGGTTTTGGGGTGGTAGGGGCATTTTTAGGTTTAAGGGTGGTTATGGGATTTGGGGTGGTAAGGGGTGTTTAGGTTTTAGGTTGGGTATGGGATTTGGGCGGGTAAGGGATGTTTAGCTTTAGGTGGTAAGGTAATTTTTAGGGTTAGGGTAGGTAGGGTTTTTGGGTGGAAAGGTGTTTTTTTATATATATATATATATATATATATATATATATATATATATATATATAGTCACCAAAAATGCCGGATTCCCCAGGGCGGTGATTCAAGCAAGGCTCCGGCTGCCTTCACAATCCAAACACACCTTACAAAAGGAAAGAACTCTTGAATCTCCTGAGAGTGCAAAGAATCATTTATTTCAAGCCTCTTCCGATGTGTTTCTCTCCAAATGGAACTTTGTTAATGCCTCATCGACCAGTTCAACAGCAGCGCCTTTAGGAAGATAATGAACATGTTTAAGATATAGAAAATGATCACAAAAGCAATCCAAGTCAGAAAGGCAAGCTGGGTCATGAGTACCCACAGCTTATACCATGGACGAACCAAATTGTTATGTTTAAGCCACATGTAGAGCTCTTGTGCTTTAAATACAGGTAATGTAGATGATGCTGAAGAATTTGAAGAAAAGTTGTCAATGCCAGCAAAGTAACCATAAGCAGTATGTGCAAAAACTGTAGCCGGTGCAGGTGAAAGGGAACTGGTATATGTATCCATTGGTGGCTTGTAATACAATATCCCATCCTTTTGTGTTGTATTTCAAGAATGCTAATTTAAATTCTGGACATTTCTTGTTGATGAAGTTGTGAGAGGAATCAACAAAAGCTCATTGTTCACCCTCCCCAAGCTCGAGGAAATAATTTCAGCAGTGTTGAGTGCATGTAGAGATAACTGCTGGATGGTAGTGAGAGGAGTACAGGAACTACCCAGGAGTCCTCGTGGTCTACTGTGCAGGATCGGCCACATAGTGCAACTTCACATTGTCAGTTGGAAAAAAGCAGTTATTGTTAGAACCAGACATGATAATTCTGATACTGTGTATTCCCAAGACTGGAACCAGTGCTCTGTAGAATGGGCCAAACTCCTTCTTTTGGTGCTTTTCACAAACTAGAACCCCACCTTTAGAAATCCAGGTGTGGTTGGATACAAATCCCTCATTCCCAAGGTGGCGACATATGCAGATGAGCTTTCATCACTGAACTGTTGCAAGTCCTGCAGTGACATGTTCATTTATGTTAAAAGGCATTCTGCCACCACCGTGCCAGGGCCATCAAGATCTGGGACATACATACATATCCTGTAGTGAATCCTAGTTCGTTTTTAATGGGATAACAGGACTTAGCTTAGCCTCTGGCTTGCAGACTCGTGCCCCCGTCACCTAGTGACTTTTAACCTACTTATCTTGCTCTGTCTTAGCCCATTTAATTATTTAATTCTTCAAAGATGGCTGCCTTGTTTATAGTTAGGCCACTTGTCATGAGTTACATTATCAGTGTCACCACGCTAAGGCGTCAAGATCAAGCAACAAAGACAAACAAACAGTAGGTATTCACATTTAGGGATTTTCCCTCTCTCTATACTTTCAAGGGATTGTTTATTTTAATTGCCGTCCCAAACACATCTGTTATCTATTGTTTGGGAACACACCTACGTCAGGGGTCCTTGTAGATCTGTATAAATACATGGCACTTTTAGACAGATAATCAGAGGGATTCCGACCAGAGGGCATCGCCACCATCGCTGATATCGATGCTGCACGTCGTCTTGACGCTGACCCAGTCTTCGTGTTCCTGCGGAGTCTGAGATAGAGACCTCATTCCAAGGTAACGAGGGTTGGGGGCTCCTCTCATGGACATGACATTGGCAGATTAGGTTTAATAAACCCAGCTCTCCTTTAGGTAGGAGGTTAGGCCTTGCACATTAGGGTATTAGGGCATAGTACATCTCGTATGTCTTTCCTATGAATTGCAAGATGGTGGGGATCTTTGTAATAATGACTCTCGTCTTCACAATAATGTTTCCTGCATTATTCATTATCCCGATCATTGCAACCCATGCAACTTATCGCAAATTGCAGTTATGTTGAATAAAAACTAATGAAACTTTACTGCATCCTTGTCATTGCCTGTGTTTGTATGAGACATAATATATCTGTGAGAAAGGGGTAATCTCAATTCAACCACGACACTCCCTGAGATGTCTTATTTTCGAGTTCATGCGTAAAGGCTGCCACAACTCACCTTTTAATATTGTGTTTCTGGTGCGGTGCTGGTAGTAAGCCGGTAAGGTTGGGATAACAGTTGCGACTTGTTGTAGGAAAGGCTTAGTCGCCTTCAAGCATAAGTACTGTCATCCTTTAACCAGCAGTCTTGCCCAGAGCAAGAATCCAAACTACGACATGGCGCCACCAACGATGGTGTTCAGGCACTAATTTACGGACAACCCGACTATCACTGTCTTACAGACAACAGGTACCCTAAGTACAATTATACGGGAACGTCCGTGGTCTTTGGGAAAATCCTCCTCAGCTGAAAAGGTAACACCTAATTAAGCTGTAGGTTGTTCAAGCTCGAACTCATAAAAGGACTTTACTCCCCATTTTGGTGTTCAGTTTTTCTAAACAAATATGGCTAACGCCATTGACATTCCTGAAAATGCTAGACAAGCACTAACACAACATTTATTAATGCATGGCCTTACAGATGAGGGCGGGGATGTTACTCTTATAATAGAAGCTAATGAAGTATACCAAACAGAAACATTTTACTGTTGGGTCACCTTTCCTGAGGTCGACCAAAGAACACATATGTTCCACAAATGTGAAATTGCGAACGTACCTCAACGGTACCGAGCATACCAGTATCATGAAATATCACTCACATACCAAGAGCATCAGAACTGGTTCAAAGGCCCCCTACCACATGTACTACAGAGTGAGGTTAGGTCCATTACGTAAAGACGGACCAACATGGCCTATGTTTGCCACCTATACACCTCACCCAGGCATACAGAATATGCAAATAGTAGATCTGCGAGATTTATATAATGAATTGGTGACATTATATAGACGATTAGTTCAGTTCGTAATGCAAACATTGAACACAACACCAGCGTGCCCAGCACCGCCAGTACCTGGTGGTTATCAATTGGCTACTGGGATTAATCCATGAACAGTGCATACTATTATGGGTAAAGTGCCCGCGGAATGGGAAAAAATACCGTTCTGGATTGCCCAGAAAACTAATCAGCTGGAAGCTGTGTTTCCCCATACGGGACCACAGGAAAAACATAGACTGCTCACTATGTGCTTGGCTTTTGGGATGGTTCCCTCGGTGGATGACTGTGCCACATGGGGTACAGTCTTCTCTGCCATATATACTACCACATATGGTACCCCGAAACTTGCCAATTTACTAGAAGTGTTAAAACAAATACAAACTGAGCATGGGGCTGCTCCAATTAATGCGTAATTTTGACGCTGTATCCTCAATAATACTCAGCGACATTAAAGGGGAAGTGGTAGGACTGGCAATTCGCCAGCATCTCCGGGAAACTCCACACCAGGAACAAGAGAGACAGCTACCGAAAATAATTTCCGATACCTATACTAGTATAGGACAAGATAGTTTGGGAGCCAAACCAAAGAAATTGGAATTAAATGGTACCGTCTATAAGGAGGGTACAAAGCAGGCACAAGAGGGCTCTAAGAAGTGCTAGGACAAACAGAAAGATTTAAAGAAAGAAGAAATAAGAGAGCTGATTCTCCACACCCAGAGAACTCCGAAAGGAGATATAGGGGGTTATTACAACTTTGGAAGTGGTGTTAATCCGTCCTAAAAGTGACGGTAAAGTGACGTATATACCACCAGCCGTATTACGAGTCCATTATATCCTATGGAACTCGTAATACGGCTGGTGGTATATCCGTCACTTTACCGTCACTTTTGGGACGGATTAACACCTCCTCCAAAGTTGTAATAACCCCCATAATCTCAGAAATAGGGAGAACATTAAAACTCCAGACAGATATACTGATTCACGTCCCTCTCGTTCCTTTCAGGACGCACCGGATAGACGTAGCGAGAGAGGGGGCCTTCAAGATCGACGTCCTGAGTACGTGAAAGAAAAGAAAGACTCGCCGCAGTCTACCATTAAAAAAGAAGAAAAGACTCCTCAGCAAAAGCCACAGTTTAAAAAGAAGAAGGTGGCAGCACTGACAGCTACAAATGCCAGTTGTGAGAAAACAGGGCTGATTGCAGAGGCCCCCTAACTTTTTGCCCCCATTTTCCACTTTATGCTGGTGTTTTCCTGACTCTGATGGTGCCCTGGGTACTGCTAACCAGTCCCAGGGCCTGTGCTCTGTGTAAAATGAATATGCAAATTAGGCTAATTATAATTGGCTAAGTTAACCTACCTTTAAGTCCCTAGTATATAGTAGGGCATGTAGGTTTAGGGACCACAGCATAGGTAGTGCACCCATAGGTGCACTGCTGAGGTGCCCAGTATCATTTTAAAGGCAGGCCTGCCTTGCTGGATGCTTTTAAATTAAAGTTATATGCAAATTCGACTTTGGAATTAAAAGTACTTCCAAAGTCTTAAACTATCTTATTTTTACATATAAGTCACCCCTAAGGTGTGCCCTATGTGCCCCTAGGGCTGGGTGCCATGTAACTATAAGCAGGGACTTTATAAAAATAGATTTATAAACCCTAGTGAGGTAAAAACAGCCAAATTCGTTTTTCCCTCATTGAAGTAAGTGGCCTTCATAGGCTAGAATGGGGAGACTTTGTTTTAAATTTTAAAGTCTCCTTGAAAGATGCATACCAATAATTTGGTATCAAATTAATTGTTGTAATAAATCCCACAACTTCCAGTTGTTGGATTTAATATAACTTGTTCAGGTAAAGAGTTATAGACTTTACCTAAAAAGTTGCCAATTTCAGCCCTGCATTGTTTTTGCTGCTGTGCTCTGATTGGCCAGCCTGTAGCAGCTTAGGCAAGCTGCCTTGATGAGGTGTGAAGTGGCCTGGCTTCACACAAAGGAATGTGCTTGTGGGAGAGAATCTCCCCGCAGCAGATGGTGAGGCAGGAAGGGGGAGGGCTGCCAAACTGGTCTTCAAAGGCAGAGAAGGACATTTGGAGCAACCAGCAACACCCCCACATCCTGCAACCCCAGACAACTAGGTGCCCCCTTGATTAGATTAGGAGAGGGCAGGTGAGGAGTGTATTTATGATTTTTAGCCACACCAGTGGGTGGGCTCAGCCAGATGTAACCTCCAAAAATCAGATTCAGCCATGTTGGATTTTTAGAGAATGTTGCCTTCTGGGATGGATTTTTGCCACACTTCCCAGGAAGTGGTCATCACAGGGGGACGACCCTGTACCTGATTGGAGAACCAGGACCCCCCTGCTTTTCACCCAGGAGCAAGGATAAAACTGGCAGACCTGCACCCACACCTCAGATCCCCACCAGATTTCAACAAGAAAAGAACTAAAGGAGAAGAAGGACTGCCCTACTGGACCCCTGGCCTGCACCTGGAACCTGCACTCAGAAGGACTTCACCAGCTACACACTTGGGCTTCACCACAAGAAGGACTTTGCCTGGCTTCAACTGGTTCAAGGAGGGACTCCCTGTTTGCTACAGGTGAAAAATTGCTATCCAGAGTCCCCTGCACCAACTCCTGAAGAAAGTGACCAGCTGACCACTGTCCAGTGGCCAAAAAGGAGTTTGCGCCAGGTGCATTCTGGGAGTGGTAGTCCGCACCCCCCAAGGACCCTCTCAGAACTTCTGGACCCTTGGGGTGAGCTGTGGACCCCAAAAGAACCTTAAAAGAACATCTGGGTGAAGACCCAGAAGTTTGGAGAAGATTTGAGAATTTTTGTAAAAAAGCTCCATAGAGGGACCGACCCGCCGCGGAAATTCTAGCCGGCTTGCCTCAACCGCGACCCGGCCTGATTTGGTGGTTCGTCCCGGTAAAGAAAAATCTCCGAAAAAGAGACTAAGTCCAAAGGTAAAAAGTTGACTGGGACCTCCCAGCCATCGTATACGAGAAGGGCTCCATGGACATCGGATCAAGATCCAGGTTTACCCCGGTCGAAGGATTTTCACCTCGAAAAAACGACTAAGTCCGAAGGTAAAAATCTCCACCAAGGAATCCAGCATCGCCTATCCGGAGAAGGGCTCCAGGAGGTCGGATAGGACTGGCAGGTTCGTCCCGCTGAAGAAAATCTTCAAAATAAAGACTAAGTCAGAAGGTAACTTTTTAACCGAGGCCTCCCGCGACCAGTAGCCGAGCAGGGCTACATCATGGTCGGCCTGAAACTTTGACTTTGCCCCGGTCGAGGTGCAACCAGATGACCCGATTGGCGCTTTTTGTTTCTAAGCGCTAGAAAAATAATAATTCTTTAAAAATTCATATCTCCGGTTCCCTTTATCCGATTTTATTCGTTTTGGTGTCATTTTAAAGATAAAAATATAAACTATTTTTATAAATTGGTTTTGGATTTTTAAACTGTTTCCTGTGTTTTATTTAATTACTGTTTTGTGATATTTGAATGTTTTACACACTGTCTCCTAAGTTAAGCCTTGACGCTCGTTGCCAAGCTACCAAGGGTTGAGCTGGGGTTAATTTACTGAGACCTAACTGGACCTAAGTGGAGGTTAGTGGCTTGTTGCTAGGTGCAGGTGTACCTACCTGCCCTTACCAATAACCTATTTTCCAACATTTTTGGTGGCAGCGGTGGGATCCTGTACTTGTGTTCAGTATCACGTTACAGTTTTAAGTAAAACAAATTAAAAATCCTTTAAATTGTCTTAGTGCAAAAATTATTATTATTATTTTTTTTAAATGTAATTTTAATTTTTTTTTTTTATTTGGGTTAATTTCTATTATTGAATTTTTGTAATTTTTCAAAATTATTGTTTCCAATTTTTCCAAAAAGTTTTTGTTGACACCAAACCAGGGAACCATGGAGCTTGATCTGGCTAGCCTACCCACACTGACAGTAGTCCAGCTTAGGGGGTTGTGTACTGAAAGAGGGTTGCCTGCAACCACTGACCTCAGGAAGCAAGTCCTGATCAAATCCCTGACAGCATGGGCTGAGGCTCAAAAGGTAGACCTAGGGGAAGCTCCAGAGGAGGAAGAAACAGGGGAGGGTGCTAGCTCTAACCACTCAGGGGAGGGAGGGCATCTGAGCCTAAGTGAGGATGAGGAAGAACGGTCCTCAGTACATACAGTCACTAGGGGCAGACCCAAAGCTAGTGGTGGGAAGGGGATCCCTTCAGGAGGAGAGAACCCATCCATCAGAGAAAGAGAGCTGGAGGCCCAGCTAGCATACATAGCTTTGGAAGCAGACAAGCTGGCCCTAGAAAAGAAAAAGTGGGCAAAGAAAGAGAAAAGAGATGGTGGCAGCGACAGAGAAGTTGAGGTGTCCATGGGTGGGGGGGTTTGCCCCAGATTACCCAAGTGGGTGGTTCCTGCTTATGTAGAGGGGGATGATATAGACAAGTGGTTGGAGGCCTTTGAGAGGGCACTCCAAATGAGAAGGGTTAGGCCTCAATACTGGGGTTCCCTTTTGTGGGAGTTGGTCCCCAACTCAGGGAGGGATAGGCTTCTGACCTTAAGGGGGGAGGAGGCAGACTTGTACCCCAGTATGAAGAGTTGCTTGACTAAAAAGTTTGGTCTGACCCCAGAGCAGTATAGGTTCAAGTTTAGGGACACCCAGAAGGTCAGTACCCAGTCTTGGGTTGACTTTGTAGACACCTCACTAAAGGCACTAGAAGGCTGGATTATTGGTAACAAAGTAAATACTTATGAGGGGTTATACAATCTGATCATGAGAGAGCACATCTTGACCAATTGTACCCAAGAAAGGTTACGCCAGCATCTAGTGGACTCTAAGCAGACCAACCCTAGAGAGCTAGGGGAGGCAGCTGATGAGTGGTTGAGAACCAGGGTGGTTGTCAAGTCCCAGGTGGGAGACTCCAAGAAGGGGGGGTCAGGTCCCCAAAAACCTAAGGAGGGAGGTGGTAAGCCCACCACAGAGACTCCCTCTGTACCCCAGATCCCTAAGAAGGAGGAGAGTAAATCCCACTCCCACTCTGACAAGCAGAGACAGGGAGACCCAGGGTTAAAAAAGCTCTTGGACAGTAGGGCTTGCTTTGACTGTCAGCAGACAGGTCACTTCAGAGGGGATGCAGCCTGTCCAAAGAAGGTGGTTAGCACTGGGCTGTCCAGTGTAGCCATGGAGGAGGACTCCTCAGATGATGAAGTCCTCCTAGCATTGAGCTGGGAGACAGGACCAGATGGTAAGCTGGTGATCCCTGAGGGTGGAAGTAGGCACTTCCACCCCATTCAGGTGAATGGGATCCCTACCACTGGCCTGAGAGACACCTGTGCCAGTCACACTATAGTGAGTGACCGGTTAGTGACCCCAGACATGTATGTCCCAGGAGAGACCAGGAAAGTCAGGATAGCCACAGGGGAGGTCACCTCCAAACCTGTAGCCATAGTGCCCCTAGAGAGGGAGGGTATCCTTGACTGGTTTAGGGTGGTAGTCAGTGCTGACCTCCCCCTAGATTGTATCCTGGGCAATGACTTCCCAGAGGTGGGTCTTGTCCCAGATGGGAAGGTCGCCCAGGGCGCCCCCCCAACCCAAAGTCCTGGGGAGTCAGTCCCTAAAGTTAGGAGACAGGGGTCCCCAAGAAAAGGAAAGAAGAAAAGGAAGGGTAGGCCACTCTTAAAGAGAGTTCCAGGGAGACAAAGGCCTTCTGCCCCAGTAGGGGGGGAGCCCAGAGTTGGCACTGGTGAGGCCTCCCCTGACCCCAAGGAAGTCCTGAGTAGTCAGGCAGCTGTCCAGATGCAGGGTGTTGCCCCTGCACTGACAGAAGGGAGAGTGGAAGGAGGGTGTCTGCCACAGGAGGTGGTACCCCCCCACTCTAGACAACAAGAGGGGTGCCAGGACCCCAAAGTTGCCCCTAAAGCAGCTCAGCCACATGTCAGTGGAGAGCTTAGGGTGTGATTCTGGGTACTGACAGCTGTCAGTAGCCTCTGCTGGGTGCTAGCCTTCCTGGCAGCACTGTACTTGGCCTGGGAGGCAGACCCCAGGGCCAATAGCAAAGTAGGCCCCCTGACCCTGTTGGTCATGGTGGGGTTGCTCAAGTGTTGGGTGACCTCTTTGGGTAAGCTAGGTGTTGCCCTAGCAAAGTTAGGAGTAGGAGAGGTGGGCACCTCACTACCCAAGTTGGCAGAGAGAGAGGAGGAAGACCCCCCTAGAGGGAAGTTTCAGTTTGAGATGGGTCCTTTCACTGTTGGGATGGCTTCACTACCCAGAGGGAGTGACCATGACAGGAGGATGTAAGGCAGAGTAGGCCCTGCAAAGGGACAGCCAGTTTTCTTCACTGTCTTCCTCGCCTAACAAGCCAGGAAGACTCTCCCAGGGTTGGGCTGAGTCTCCTGGGCGTGTGGGCTGGGGGGCTTGTGTGAGAAAACAGGGCTGATTGCAGAGGCCCCCTAACTTTTTGCCCCCATTTTCCACTTTATGCTGGTGTTTTCCTGACTCTGATGGTGCCCTGGGTACTGCTAACCAGTCCCAGGGCCTGTGCTCTGTGTAAAATCAATATGCAAATTAGGCTAATTATAATTGGCTAAGTTAACCTACCCATAAGTCCCTAGTATATGGTAGGGCATGTAGGTTTAGGGACCACAGCATAGGTAGTGCACCCATAGGTGCACTGCTGAGGTGCCCAGTGTCATTTTAAAGGCAGGCCTGCCTTGCTGGATGCTTTTAAATTAAAGTTAGATGCAAATTCGACTTTGGAATTAAAAGTACTTCCAAAGTCTTAAACTACCTTATTTTTACATATAAGTCACCCCTAAGGTGTGCCCTATGTGCCCCTAGGTCTGGGTGCCATGTAACTATAAGCAGGGACTTTATAAAAATAGATTTATAAACCCTAGTGAGGTAAAAACAGCGAAATTTGTTTTTCCCTCATTGAAGTAAATGGCCTTCATAGGCTAGAATGGGGAGACTTTGTTTTAAATTTTAAAGTCTCCTTAAAAAATGCATACCAAGAATTTGGTATCAAATTAATTGTTGTAATAAATCCCACAACTTCCAATTGTTGGATTTAATATAACTTGTTCAGGTAAAGAGTTATAGACTTTACCTAAAAAGTTGCCAATTTCAGCCCTGCATTGTTTTTGCTGCTGTGCTCTGATTGGCCAGCCTGTAGCAGCTTAGGCAAGCTGCCTTGATGAGGTGTGAAGTGGCCTGGCTTCACACAAAGGAATGTGCTTGTGGGAGAGAATCTCCCAGCAGCAGATGGTGAGGCAGGAAGGGGGAGGGCTGCCAAACTGGTCTTCAAAGGCAGAGAAGGACATTTGGAGCAACCAGCAACACCCCCACATCCTGCAACCCCAGACAACTAGGTGCCCCCTTGATTAGATTAGGAGAGGGCAGGAGAGGGGTGTGTTTTTGATTTTTAGCCACACCAGTGGGTGGGCTCAGCCAGATGTAACCTCCAAAAATCAGATTCAGCCATGTTGGATTTTTAGAGAATGTTGCCTTCTGGGATGGATTTTTGCCACACTTCCCAGGAAGTGGTCATCACAGGGGGACGACCCTGTACCTGATTGGAGAACCAGGACCAACCTGCTTTTCACCCAGGAGCAAGGATAAAACTGGCAGGCCTGCACCCACACCTCAGATCCCCACCAGATTTCAACAAGAAAAGAACTAAAGGAGAAGAAGGACTGCCCTGCTGGACCCCTGGCCTGCACCTGAAACCTGCACTCAGAAGGACTGCACCAGCTGCACACTTGGGCTTCACCACAAGAAGGACTTTGCCTGGCTTCAACTGGTTCAAGGAGGGACTCCCTGTTTGCTACAGGTGAAAAATTGCTATCCAGAGTCCCCTGCACCAACTCCTGAAGAAAGTGACCAGCTGATCACTGTCCAGTGGCCAAAAAGGAGTTTGCGCCAAGTGCATTCTGGGAGTGGTAGTCCGCACCCCCCAAGGACCATCTCAGAACTTCTGGACCCTTGGGGTGAGCTGTGGACCCCAAAAGAACCTTAAAAGAACATCTGGGTGAAGCCCCAGAAGTTTGGAGAAGATTTGAGAATTTTTGTAAAAAAGCTCCATAGAGGGACCGACCCGCCGCAAAAATTCTAGCCGGCTTGCCTCAACCGCGACCCGGCCTGATTTGGTGGTTCGTCCCGGTAAAGAAAAATCTCTGAAAAAGAGACTAAGTCCGAAGGTAAAAAGTTGACCGGGACCTCCCAGCCATCGTATCCGAGAAGGGCTCCATGGACGTCGGATTAAGATCCAGGTTTACCCAGGTCGAAGGATTTTCACCTCGAAAAAACGACTACGTCCGAAGGTAAAAATCTCCACCGAGGAATCCAGCATCGCGTATCCGGAGAAGGGCTCCAGGAGGCCGGATAGGACTGGCAGGTTCGTCCCACTGAAGAAAATCTTCAAAATAAAGACTAAGGCGGTCATTCCAACCCTGGCGGTCCGAGACCGCCAGGGTGGGGGACCGCGGGAGCACCGCCAACAGGCTGGCGGTGCTCCCATGGGCATTCTGACAGCGGCGGTACAGCCGCGGTCAGTGACGGAAAACCGGCGGTGTACCGCCGGTTTTCCGCTGCCCTGGGGAATCCTCCATGGCGGCGCAGCTTGCTGCGCCGCCATGGGGATTCCGACCCCCATACCGCCATCCTGTTCCTGGCGGTTTCGGCCGCCAGGAACAGGATGGCGGTATGGGGTGTCGTGGGGCCCCTGGGGGCCCCTGCAGTGCCCATGCCAATGGCATGGGCACTGCAGGGGCCCCCTAACAGGGCCCCAAAAAGATTTTCAGTGTCTGCCATGCAGACACTGAAAATCGCGACGGGTGCAACTGCACCCGTCGCACCCCTTCCACTCCGCCGGCTCCATTCGGAGCCGGCATCCTCGTGGAAGGGTGTTTCCCGCTGGGCTGGCGTGCGGCCTTCTGGCGGTCGCCCGCCAGCCCAGCGGGAAACCCAGAATAACCGCGGCGGTCTTCTGACCGCGCAGCGGTATTCTGGTGGCTCCCGCCGGCCCTGCGGTTACCGCGGCCGGCGGGAGTCAGAATGACCCCCTAAGTCAGAAGGTAACTTTTTAACCGAGGCCTCCCGCGACCTGTAGCCGAGCAGTGCTCCATCGCGGTCGGCCTGAAACTTTGACTTTGCCCCGGTCAAGGTGCAACCAGATGACCCGATTGGCGCTTTTTGTTTCTAAGCACTAGAAAAATAATAATTCTTTAAAAATTCATATCTCCGGTTCCCTTTATCCGATTGTATTTGTTTTGGTGTCATTTTAAAGATAAAAATATAAACTATTGTTATAAATTGGTTTTGGATTTTTAAACTGTTTCCTGTGTTTTATTTAATTACTGTTTTGTGATATTTGAATGCTTTACACACTGTCTCCTAAGTTAAGCCTTGACGCTCGTTGCCAAGCTACCAAGGGTTGAGCTGGGGTTAATTTACTGAGACCTAACTGGACCTAAGTGGAGGTTAGTGGCTTGCTGCTAGGTGTAGGTACCTACCTGCCCTTACCAATAACCCATTTTCCAACACCAGTATACTTGAGAACACTGTTGAGGAACAAGACGTGGGCAGTGACTCTGTTAGACAGCACGGCAGAGGTCAAGATATGTTGCCAGAGTCTGAAAGATCATCTGGATGCAACAGCAACTAGCGATTTCATTGCAGTTGAAACAGCGGATGGCTGAGTTCTCCCCCCCGATAGGGTTTATGATTTAAAAATTCAGATAGAGGGAGACGTGGAGCGCACTATTAGTGTGATATTTTGGGATGAACTTACTAGTGATATCCTATTAGCCGAAAGAGACTGGCCACCTGAATATGTCCAAAAGCTCCCACATGGGGAAGATGTCATTTTGCCTTCTTTCTCCGATCTTGTTCCGGAAGCAGACAAAGAAGCCTATGCTTCTGAATGGGCTTTCGCGCAGGCACCTGCGTTATATCGCAATCATGTAGGTTGGGACAAGGAGTCTCCTTGTCATGTTATTCCCGTTAGGTCCACACCCCAACCGCAGCAACAATATCCTGTTAAACATGAAGCAAAAGCTCCGGTGAGAGAGATCCTCGCCCAACTTGAGTACCAGGGAATGATAGAGCCCTGTACATCTGCAATGAATAATCCGTTATTCCCAGTTGCAAAACCGGACCATTCATTTAGATTAGTCATTGATTATAGACACTTAAATAGTCATACACGCACATATGTCATACAAAATTCACACAGCATGGCACTAATATACAATATAGTGCGTAAAAATATAAAACAACATTAGACATTTCTAATTGATTCTTCTGCCAGAATTTAGCACATGAAAGTCGGGACCTGAGTGCATTTTCTTTTGGCTCCCAGAAACGCTTTTGTCGTTTACCTCAAGGCTATAAAAATAGCCCGGGACTATTTTCAGCCCGTGTAACATCAATATTACATGATATTGATTCCAAGGCGCTATCCTACGTGGACGACATACATCTCACAGACGACGTCCTTGACATTCATCTTACAAGGGTCGATCGGATCATTCTGGGATTTGCAGACCTCGGTTACAAATTAAATTTTAAGAAAAGCAAAATAGCCTTTCTCAGAGTATTATTCCTGGGATAAGAGCTATCAAACGAGGGAAAGAGCCTGGCCCGCACTTTCTGGAAAAATGTGCTCAACTGCACCCCCATAACACACTTAAGAAACTACAGTCACTACTAGGTTTCTTTAACTTTGGCAGAACATACATTCCAGATTATGCACAACGTATCAAGCCACTTTATGACTTAGTTCAGCCCAATTTTTCTAGCAGATACTGGACAATTGAACACACACGCATTCTTAGGGAAATGCAACAGGACATGCTAGAAGCTAAGCACTTGCACACATGTGACAATAAAACAAATTTGGCCCATCAGAATAATTGCTGGTGCCATTGGATTTACTTATGTCACCTTCAATGAGGGCGACACGGTACCCATGGCTTATAAATCCCATTTATACTCCAATGCTGAACAGCGTTTTGCACCTACAGAAAAGATTCTGATGGCAGTTCAGATGGCCGTCATAAAAGAGAGGCCACTTGCCCAGGGGAAACGTATTATTATTGTCTCCCCGGTGCCGGCCTTAGAGGCTGTCACCAAAGCAAGCGTTCCTAACGCTAAATCATTATGTCAACGTTGGATTCAATGGGCAACGTCTCTGACCGTCACTGATGTCAATTATATATTCGATCCAAAACTACAGACACAAGAGTTTCTCCAGTACGAACAAGAGTACCCCGCTTCTCTAAATATCTTGCCACTTGACAGCTACCATACTGTCATGTACACTGATGGTTCAGCACAACCGGCTGTAGGTACAAAACATCAATACTCAGCAGCTTGCACAGCCATGAGCGGAGTGATGGAAGATGAAGTTTTCCACCCTCACAATACCTACATGCAGACCTTAGGGGACTGCACAGCCCAGTTGGCTGAGCTTAAAGCTCTTATTCTAGCGCTCGAACATACTGAGCCAGGATGCCAGACTTTAATAATCTGTGACTCATATTACTGCGTCCAGTCATACAATGACTATCTCAATCATTGAAAACTGAACGGGTTTAGAGACTCTAAAGGGAACACCATTAAACATAAAATATTGTGGGGGAGGGTGGCTGGTCTTAAGGATAAGCTGCCGTGTGTCCATGTATTACATACATTGGGACACCAACGTGTAGGAGTACATGTTACCGGTAATACATTGGCTGATGAAGCGGCCAAAGCAGCAGTAGCTATGGCTTCTGTGGCTGCAGTGACTCGTCCTCAGATGAGATTGGATAGTGAAATATTGACTGCCGTTAAAGCTTCGGCTGCAGTCAAGCCCCTTCCAAAAGGATACCCTACAAAGTATACTTACCATATCAGTACGCAGAATGTTGCTTACACAACAATTCCTAGGGTTGGAGATCGAGTAATCCCCAATGAAGACCAGAGATTGGTCCTAAATAAAGCAGCGCATGAGGGTGTCACTTCTGCACATGCTGGTATTTCGGCCACGATAACACTCCTACAGAAACGCTTCTGGTGGCCTGGTCTATGCAGATGAACAAAGCAGTTTCTCCTTTGCTGTGACATTTGCCAGCAGATCAGGGGCTCTAATATCAAATGCCCACCGCAGACATCCCTCTTAGTGTCCAACAGGCCACTACAGTGTGTGTACCTGGAACATTGTGGTCCCTTACAGCCTGATGGTGCATACAAATACATTTTAATCGCTGTAGATTCTTGTTCTAGATTCCTGTGCGTATGGCCACAGCGGTCGGCTGATGCCCGGACTGTTATAAAAGACTTGCTGATCTTTATCGGTACCTATGCGGTTGCAGCATTCCATTCGGACCAGGGCCCTGCATTTGCCTCTAAGGCATTCAGGGACACCATGGGGACAATGGGTGTTGAACTCCAATGCTCCTCACCATACCATCCCAAGGGAAATTCGGTTGTGGGGAGCGGAATTGTGATCTAAAGCAGTCCTTAACAGCTCGAGTATTAGGTTCAGGCCGCAGTTGGTTATATCACCTATATGGGGTCCAGAGAGCACTGAATAATCTTCCAAGACGGTCCTTGGGGGGACGCACTCCATATAAGGTTCTCTTTGGGATACCTATGTATGTCCCAGATCTTGATGCCCCTGGTATGGTGGCAGCAGAAACACCATTTGACATTAATTAAAGTCTCACTGTTTTACAGGAACTTCAGCAATTTTGTGATGAGAAATCATCTGCAAGTGCTGCCACCTTAGGAATAAGGGATTTAGTAAAAACTTTGACTGCCTGGATTCCTAAGGTTGGGGATCTGGTTTGTGAGAAGATCGCAGTGAAGAAGGAGTTCGGTCCATCATACAGAGCACCTGTACCGGTCGTGGGAATTCAAGGCACCAGGACTGTCATCTTACCACCACTGTCTGGTTCTAAAACTAACAGATTCATCTCCATTGATGACATCAAACTACACCATGTGGCCGATCCTTCACAGTAGACCAGGAGGTCCCTTGGGTGGTTCCCGATCCCCTCTCACTACCCAACAGGACATACATCTACATAGTAGGTTGATCATCACCACTACAGATTATGCAACAATGTCGAATGCTGTTCCAGACACCTCCTTGCCCATGGGGAGGGCGGAAAATTAACTCTTGCTAGTTCCTGTCACTACTTCAGTGACCACCCCCCCGGTTCAAGATCTATCTGTTTTTTACACAACCACATCACAGACTAATGACACTGTCTACTAAGAGCCCCCACGTGAAGTGGACCAAAGTACAGATGGTGCACTGGCTCCCGTGCTTGCAGAGACTGCCTCTGGTTATTTCATTGACATTGATGATTTTTCTTCTGACTCATCCACTACTGTGATTGACAATGTTTCAAAAAGAAGTCAGCTGTATCAATGGCTTAAAAAGACCTATCTGAAATACCCATGGAACTATTTATGGTTCTGATTGACATTTTTTGCATTATTTTTATGGATTGGCTTTGTGACTGTTTTCTTTTTGCTCATAAATGGTCACTATATTCCTGATTGCTCCTCTGTGGAGCCTGTTGATGAAGTTTTAACTCCATATCATTCTTCACATAAGGTCCGAAGAGACTTGTACCCTGTAAATTTTACAGCAATACCGATTTCTGATGGGATTGTGTGGGACAAAGTTCCATTCGATATATACGGGCCTACAGAAATTATTCAAATACCATACGTGTTCAAAATTTTAATGACTGATGTAATTACACCTGATATTGTCTCTGATGATTGGGATGTCCAAACAGTTGATTCCATGCTAACTGAAACGAAGGACTATTCCGCTTTTGAAAGTGATGATGTCTATGAACATACAATGAATTATGGGGACATTTTCTGCTATAACAATTGGGGACATTACTACCTACACCGTGCCACTAGATACAGGCCAGTATTAAACTACACACAGTGGGAACACTGTTCTACACCACTGGTGGGGAGCTCAAAGTACTATAGTGATAAATTTACATACTTTTCTGGGCATGACACAAAAAGAACAGAGTTGTATTATTTTAAAATACCTCCGGCACAAATTAGGAAAATTTTGATAACTGATACAAAACTGATTTATTCAGATCCCTTTGTTTCCCGGCTCGCAGTTGAAGGTTACGAATACTAGAAGAGCACTATTGATTTGAAAAGTGTATGGGGAACACACGATTGGCAGATACAGGGTAGGGAGGCTTTATTTCGAGCATGCCTGATTCCTGTGCAAATGATTTTCTTAAATGACACTGTTCAGCAGACATCCTGTCTGGGGTTAGCAAAATTAAAGACTTGAACACGCCCAGTATCCCCACTCCGGCAAGGTTTTAAGATTGGCGATATTTCCTTAATATCACCGAGGACAAGCTAGATGCAATGGTCAAGGCTGGTACCTACAATTCACTTTCCAGTCCCGGCAGGTGGTTAATATGGCCCCACTGACATGAATGAGTGTCAAGCGCGTTCTTTGAACTCTTCAGGGTTTTTTTCAATTAACAGGCCAGACCCTCGCTTTGTATCGGGTCAACATACAGGTATAGTTACGACATACAGTGTGGGTAAGCTGTGCCAGCAATGGGTACAGACCAACACGTTAGCAGCAGTTAAGCAACACCTGAACACCCTTTCCGAAGATATAGACTTGCAGTATTTTCTGCTGGGTCCTAGAAAAAAACGCTTGAGAAGGTTCTTATATGCTATGTACAATAAAACTTGGAAACTTTCCCAGATTGAGGCTGCTGCACGTTAAAGGCAATTGGATAAAGAAAATGTAGAAAAGGCATTAGCTGTTGGTGACAACGGCATGAATACACTGTCCAACAGGATTTATTCACTATGGAATATAGTGTCGTCTGCTATTGATATCACTCAAACAGACTTGTCTCGGTTATATCATGGGCAAACACAGCTACGTTCCACCATGCAGCTGGGTTGGACTTTACAGACACTGAAAAATGGCCGCGTTCTATGGAAGTATATTAACTGGAGTGAATTCTTCACTGCTTTTAATTTTTCCAAGGAACAACAGACAATGGCTAAAAGGGAGGCTAGTTTCACCATGCTTCGCGTGGAAAAGTTAGATAAGTTGCCCTTCACGGTAGCAGAGTCCTTCAACTATCTGGCTCTTACATGGCATAATTAATTTACTGATTTCGACCTTTCGTTTCTCAAGCTGCCTGAAACATCTTGCAGTAGGAAGGTACGAGCATCTAGGAGATAGCTATATTAAGGAAGAGTGGGAGTTGCCCTTTCACTACAAATGTCTGAACGGCAAAACAGAGGTCTTTCTTAGCGGAAGTGAATGTGAGACTGCTGTTAGTCATTCCATGATATGTAAGCAGGTGTCCCTTCACCGCCTTTGCAATGCCGGGATCGCAAATTTGGCCTGTTTTCTGAAGGGTACTCCCGTCCCTTTCATTCACCTGGTATTTCATGTACTTTCCAATGGAAGTTATGTGGTACTGAACGATCTGCGCAATCTCGGTCGCGAAGGTCGTTACGTGTTGTGGACATGTTTTGTTTCCCCCCACACAAGAGATAAAAGTATCTGACATGTGGCCCCACATAGATACTATTAATGTGAACTATGACAAGCTGAGCAGGCTAAAGGCGCTATTGTTTCAGAAACAGGTCGCCTTGACATCCGCAAAGGAGACGTATGCTCTCCAGATTGCGAGATCATCAGCCGAGATAAAATCCCCATTAAATACCAACTTCCCCATGCACTTTGGAGAACTGGAATCAAGAATATTCAATGCTTCGAGCACCACTGGGATTGTTCATTTCTTTAAGGCTGTCGGGTATGGTTTCGTGTCCATCTTCCAGACTGTCTTTGGAGTCATCCCGTCAGCCATCCATTCACTCTTTTCAAGTGTGTTTGATGGCTTTCCAATTATTTTGGCTTTAATTGGCAGACTACTACTGCTATTTCTTCTGATTCGCAGTGGTTGTTTCTTTCCAGCTACGCAGAGCAATGGAGCCGCTCCCACCAACTCCACTGTGCCGTGAACGCATGGTTCGGATCTTCGGTGCACCCTTGCTGGTGGAACTGGAGCATAACTGGTCAATGTCATTTCGGCCCCTTTCTGGTGCGTACAACCAGTCTTCCGCTGCATATGGTGCCTCTTTGAACATCTGCCTATGGTCTGTCTTGCTGTTGCACCGACATCTCCTTTGGACCACGAACTGCTGATGTCCCCGATGAGGGTTCATACACGGTCATGCCCCTTGAGACTAAGGTTGCTCCGATAGGCCACCTATGAGCCTTCCGTTTTGAGATCTACCACGGATGAGGACACTGCAACTGATAATGTTACACCAGAAAATACTGCTCACTACTGCTCTGTGGATCCGTTTGTCCGCCCAGCACTCGATTTGACATCAGATGATGTTGACTCATTTTTTAGGTCCTTGGTTGGTGACTTTGATGACAATCTTCAAGATCATGCATACAGCAAATAATTTGATGAATTGACTTGCCATTCCCGATTCAAAATTATGTATTTAAGTTAACTTGCTTTGGCACGCTGTGCTTGTCATGGTTGACATTAACATCTCTGTATGTGTTTTAGCAGATTTGTTTTTAATATCTTTTTAATACATTTGAAAGATTTTTTAGCATGAAATTCTTGAAAATTCTGGCGAACAATCGTGACCTCTGTCTAGAGGAGTAACAGCCCACCTCCTGTTCGTCAGTAGAGTTCTCAATATGTGTGACATTTTTAGCTGAAAGTGTTGCAACTTTATTCTTTTTAAATTGGGATTTTTGCTATGGAAGTTTCTCTTCCTTTTTAACTGAAATTTCAAATGAGTGTTGTGACTCCCTTCTCAGTTTAAATAACTTGTTTCAGTGATCTGACTGTCCTCCTCTTTCACTGCATTGGTTGGCTGAATGCTGAAAGGACCAAGATTGGTGAGTTTCATTTTACTGATATCTATAAGGTATTTTTAAAGTTAACTATTTCTAAGGTTGTAACACTTTTTCTAAGGTCTCCGAATGTGGAGATTTTCCTCTTTGCTTTGCTTACCTTTATTCATTTTCTGTGTATCCCAGTGTTTTTAAGAACCCTCTTGTGTTTGATTGGTGCTATTCTTACTGGATTTTTCTTGTAATTGTGGCTTACCTGGTCTTTCTCCCAGATTATCCTGACTTATAAGTCTTGGTGATGATTTTAGGTAGCTCATGCTCCTGTTCCTGTTGAGGATACTGCCAATGCTACTGCTTCCCTTTCAAGATTACTTATTATGATTGAGGACACTGTGGCAAAACTGCCTATGAATTGCATCCTCAAATCCAGGCCTGGGGCAGCCCTGTACTTATTGTGAGTTTCTTTTAACACCTCCGGGATATTCACAAGTGTTGGTGTACAGTGTCCAGTAGTATAAATTACATAAAATTACATAAAATACGATACCACAGCTATCTACTGAGAGAACTATTCCAAAGAGCAAGCACATTGTGAGAATTCTATGTCTATCTTGGAGTCCTGAATGGGGAAAAACTGCTTCCACCGTGTTTATATTTTGTGCTAACCAAAACGGAATTTCTTCATGTTTAGTGGGTACCTTATCCATTATTGAGTGCTCAGTCACGGGATTTATCCCAGTTGTAACCAAAGGTAGTGCTGCTTGAGGCGGTGTTTAAAGTCTGCATTATGAATTGTATTAAGCATCTATGTATCTACTAAATTATTATATAAGTGGCGTAAATGCGCTACTGGCATATTTGCTACATTGGGGTGTGGTATATATGCGGCTAATTTTGGCCATGTAGGTCCTTCATTACTTAAGTTTGTATAACATGTGGTAAGACGCCTTCAAACCAACTTTGGTGATCTTGATAAAAAAGTGGCGTTTCTAAATATGCATAAGCTCTGTATTGAGCAGGTGTGTTTGCTATTGTGTGATTGTGGAAAATGTGTGTGCTTCCATGTGCTGCTGGAAAGGTGACCCAGGAATAGAACATTTCAGTTCTGTACAAATTGTGTGTCTCTACCACCAGTGTAACATCCCCACCATCATCAGTGAGTCCATGAGTTAATAGATGTTGTGAGCGAGGTTGTCTTACAGTTACTGGAATTGCTACCTTTTGCGAGTACCCAATATTTGAAAATGGTAAGTTCAGAGACAGAACAATCAATTTCAGGGAATACTTTTAAGATTCAAGCTTGAAAAACCACAGCCTAAGACCGGTACTACCTATTTAGCTGAGGAGTATATTTCCCTAATACCATGGACATCTCCGTATAAGGTAATTAGGGTGCATTCAGCAGGCAAGAGAAAGAGATGCTCAGGAGATCCATTAAGTTAGTGCCTGACCAATTTTGGGCACCATGTCGTAGGACTCTTTCCATGGACATCTCGGTACAACCAGCTAGGTTTTGGGCAGGAACACTGGGTGTGGTTGACTGAGTGAGTACTACACTGAGTGGAAGCTGTTGGCCTGCCCTTCTAGTCTATCTAGCCCAAACCCAGAAGGTAAACGTGATTTGGGGCAGCCCAAAAATATGACACTCTGACTCCTTAGGGAAGTCAGGATGGGTCAGATCTTACCCCTTTCTCTCATTTGCACAAAGTCGCACACATGCTAAGGTAGACACAAAAATGCAGGAGAGGTTCAGAGGTTTCAATGCATTTATTGAAGGAACTGCATTCTATGATAAAAGGATTGAGCTGCAATTATTAGCACAGTGCACAGTGATGATTGTGGCCCTTAGAGTAAAACATAAAAAATGTCCCAGCATTCTAACATAATCATTAGTCGAAGACTTCCCACCTACATCCAAACATCTAAAATGAGAGCATTGTAGCCCTTTGGCCTGTACTAGTCCATGGAAGGAGCCCCAACCCCATACCTGAAAAGCAGGGTCTGCCTGTTGGCCTCCTGACAGTCCTTCCAGTTGGCTGGAAAGACAAGGCCAAGATCAGCTAAGCTGTCGAGGAAGTAGCACAGAGCATGAAATGGCTGGCTGGAATGTCTCCTCTACCATTCTTCCGCCTGTGTGATTTTAGATAATAAAACTTGTTGTGTTATGGGAACAGGCCTGACATGATAATATGTCTAAGTTTTGAGGCATGACTCTGTAACTCTTTAACTGGCAATACTAAGTAAACTATTGTACACAATTACAGCCTTGAGCAGGGCATTGGGCAAAATGTTGTTCAAAGGAACTGACACTAATACTTTTGCAGAAAAGCAGCTGATTGGACTATAAAAACAACTCTGCTGAATAGCAGGATGTGCTCAAAATATATTAAAATTAATAAACAAATAAAATGTGTATATAGATAAAAGAGCACAGGCCACAGGCCTTAAGCTAAAAAAAAGAAGCCATATCTAGACGGTA
Organism: Pleurodeles waltl; assembly: GCF_031143425.1. Classification (NCBI taxonomy): domain Eukaryota; kingdom Metazoa; phylum Chordata; class Amphibia; order Caudata; family Salamandridae; genus Pleurodeles; species Pleurodeles waltl. Next base: position 855,711,927 of record NC_090437.1, read on the forward strand.
AAAGGAACCCACAACTGTATGTGCAGATTGGGATCCTCAGCTTACATTCTTTTCACCTATAACCACATGCATTAGACACCTGTACATACCAGCACACCAAGTCTGGAGCACACTCCAAAAGTCAACACTAATAAATATTACATTAACCTTTTTGGTGCGGGCGTCGGCCACTGGCCGACGCCCACACACCCTCCCTGGTGCGGGTCACGACCAGTGGCCGACACTAGGAAGGGTATTAATAAATCCTCGGGTGCATCGCACCCGAGGATTTATTTTTATTTTTTACCTTTCCCCGGGAGACACGGAAGCTTCCGTTTCTCCCCCCCGCCCGCCCGCCCCTTTGTGACGTCAGTGCGCCGCGAGGCGCGGGGGCCAGGAAACACCACTAGATGCCAGGGATTTCACTTGGGGGGGGTCGGCCCCCTCAGAAAACGCCCCCCCCAGGGGCATATTTTATTTTAAAAAAAAAGGTAGGTGCCCCCCCTCGGGGGTTGGGTGAGATCGCCCCACCCCCCCGGGGAAATTGTATTTAAAAAATAAATAAATAAATAAAATAAAAAGACAGGGGGTCGCCCGTGGGCAGGGTGACCCCCTGGGGGGCAATCTTTCTTTTTTAGATGTTGTAGGGTTTCCCTGGGGGCCATTTTGGCCCCCAAGGAACCATACAACAACTAAAAAAAAAATAGAACTATATGTAGCTCTCTATATATATATATAGATATATCTATGTAGATATATCTATGTACATGGATATATCTATAGATATATCTATGTAGATATATATATAGATAGATCTATATATATCAATCAAAGAGATTTATAAAGCGCGTAACTCACCCGTGAGGGTCTCAAGGCGCTTTGGGGGGGGGAGGGAAAGGGGCTGGGAGGTTCACTGTTCGAAAAGCCAGGTTTTGAGGCCCTTCCTGAAAAGAAGTAGGTTTTGGGTCTTGCGAAGGTGGGTTGGGAGGGCGTTCCAGGTTTTGGGTGCAAGGTAGGAGAAGGATCTGCCCCCGGTGGTGGTGTGTTTGATGCGGGGGACAGAGGCGAGAGTGAGGTCAGCTGAGCGGAGGTTTCGTGTAGGGGTGTGGAAGGTGACTCTTGTTGAGGTAGGCAGGGCCTGTGTTGTGGAGTGATTTGTGTGCGAGGATGAGGATCTTGAAGGTGATCCTTTTGTCAATGGGGAGCCAGTGGAGGGATTTGAGGTGTGGAGAGATGTGTCCGGGGAGGTCGAGGATGAGTCGTACTGCTGAGTTCTGGATGCGTGTAGTTTGCGCTTGAGTTTTAGAGTGGTGCCGGCGTAGAGGGCGTTTCCGTAATCAAGTCTGCTGCTGATGAGTGCATGAGTGACAGTTTTTCTGGTCTCTGTGGGGATCCATTTGAAAGTTTTTTTCAGTATACGGAGTGTGTTGAAGCATGAGGAGGTGAGAGCGTTGATTTGTTGGGTCATCGAGAGGGAGGAGTCTAGGATGATGCCGAGGTTGCGTGCGTGGTTGGCGGGGGTGGGTGCAGGGCCTAGCGTGGTGGGCCACCATGAGGGGTACCAAGTGTTTTTGTGTGGGCCAAAGAGGATTATTTTGGTTTTGCTTGAGTTGAGTTTCAGGTGGTTGGCTGTCATTTATATATCACTTTTGTCAATATGTGTGTGGTTTCCCTGAGGGGAAAAGGGTCAGACTTGTCTAGTGGCAGTTTTAGTGCCATAAAGAAGCGCAGAAGGTTTATATGCCTACTGCAAAGAGCAAATCTGTATTTTATGTAAATAGCTGAGTACATTAGTAAAGTCAGCCATTACCTGCGCTATAATACCAATGAAATGTATGTGCAGGGTGGAGGGCGGCTATGGAGAGATGAAGGGCACTTTTGCTGGGTGGTAATAAGGGAATCCTAGGAGGAGGGAGTTGGAGCACCAATAATGATTGTTGGACTGGGCGCAGGAGGTGCTAAAGACTGTGATGAATGGTATGTGACAAGGTGTTTTTTTAGCGTCTTGAAAGAACGTGCTGATTGAGGGAAGAAGCGCAGGTAAGGTGGCCTCTACTGTTGCATGTATCTCACACACACCACCGATTTTGTGACTGTCTACGTAGGCTAGTGTTTTAGAGCAACAGTTAAGCCAATAGCAGAGATGGCATCTTGATGGATGACTGCTGCCTGCACTCGGGTTATAGAGGACCGCTCTGACATAGGATCAGAGACTGAGATATCAGATACTGAGACAGCATCTGAGGGATAGGACAATGGCGCAGACTCTGGGAGTGATTTTTCAGTCGGAGGAGTCCCATTCGATAACTCCTCTTCCAGTACATTATGAGGAAGGTGATGAAGACAGTCCAGCTGTCCCTTCGCAAGCTGTTTGTGCAACTGGGTAATAGTGGGTTAGCCCAACCCAGAGAGCAGGTGAATGCGGCGGCAAGCAGAGAGAGAGAGAGTGCTCTCTTGGGAACTCCCCAATTTAGTTCAGCCCCAAATTCCACCGCCCAAATCGTATTGTGGAGACATCAAAATTATCTATCGTAAAAAAAAATGGTTTTGTAAGGCAGTCACCTGTGTTTTTGGTCCTGGATTCGGCGGCCATATAGAGAAACACACTA